>NW_026728168.1:5000-367736 GCF_030684315.1 Stegostoma tigrinum | reverse complement strand
GGGGAGAAGAGGGGGGGAGAAAGAGCAGGACGGCGGCGGGGGAGAAAGAGCAGGACGGCGGCGGGGGGAGAAAGAGCAGGACGGCGGCGGGGGGAGAAAGAGCAGGACGGGGGGGGGAGAAAGAGCAGGACGGGGGGGGGGGAGAAAGAGCAGGACGGGGGGGGGAGAAAGAGCAGGACGGGGGGGGGGGGGGAGAAAGAGCAGGACGGGGGGGGGGGGGGGGAGAAAGAGCAGGACGGGGGGGGGGGGAGAAAGAGCAGGACGGGGGGGGGGGAGAAAGAGCAGGACGGGGGGGGGGAGAAAGAGCAGGACGGCGGCGGGGGGGGGGGAGAGAGCAGGACGGCGGGGGGGGGGGGAAGAACAGGACTGCGGGGGGGGAGAAAGAGCAGGACGGGGGGGGGGAGAAAGAGCAGGACGGGGGGGAGAAAGAGCAGGACGGGGGGGGGGAGAAAGAGCAGGACGGGGGGGGGGAGAAAGAGCAGGACGGGGGGGGGGAGAAAGAGCAGGACGGGGGGGGGGAGAAAGAGCAGGACGGGGGGGGGGAGAAAGAGCAGGACGGCGGCGGGGGGGGGGGGGAGAGCAGGACGGCGGGGGGGGGGGGGGGGGAGAGCAGGACGGCGGGGGGGGGGGGGAGAGCAGGACGGCGGGGGGGGGGGGGAAGAACAGGACTGCGGGGGGGGGAGAAAGAGCAGGACGGGGGGGGGGGAGAAAGAGCAGGACGGGGGGGGAGAAAGAGCAGGACGGGGGGGGAGAAAGAGCAGGACGGGGGGGGGAGAAAGAGCAGGACGGGGGGGGGAGAAAGAGCAGGACGCGGGGGGGAGAAAGAGCAGGACGGGGGGGGGAGAAAGAGCAGGACGGGGGGGGGAGAAAGAGCAGGACGGGGGGGGGAGAAAGAGCAGGACGGGGGGGGGAGAAAGAGCAGGACGGGGGGGGGCGGAGAGCAGGACGGGGGGGGGGAGAGCAGGACGGGGGGGGGGGGGGGAGAGCAGGACGGGGGGGGGGGGGAGAGCAGGACGGGGGGGGGGGGGGAGAGCAGGACGGCGGGGGGGGGGGGGAAGAACAGGACTGCGGGGGGGGAGAAAGAGCAGGACGGGGGGGGGAGAAAGAGCAGGACGGCGGCGGGGGGGGGGGAGAGAGCAGGACGGCGGGGGGGGGGGGGGAAGAACAGGACTGCGGGGGGGGAGAAAGAGCAGGACGGGGGGGGGAGAAAGAGCAGGACGGGGGGGGGAGAAAGAGCAGGACGGGGGGGGAGAAAGAGCAGGACGGGGGGGGGGGGAGAGCAGGACGGGGGGGGGGGAGAGCAGGACGGGGGGGGGGGGGAGAGCAGGACGGGGGGGGGGGGAGAGCAGGACGGCGGGGGGGGAAGAACAGGACTGCGGGGGGGGGAGAAAGAGCAGGACGGGGGGGGGGGAGAAAGAGCAGGACGGGGGGGGGGAGAAAGAGCAGGACGGGGGGGGGGAGAAAGAGCAGGACGGGGGGGGAGAAAGAGCAGGACGGGGGGGGGGGGGGAGAAAGAGCAGGACGGGGGGGGGGGGGAGAAAGAGCAGGACGGGGGGGGGGAGAAAGAGCAGGACGGCGGCGGGGGGGGGGAGAGAGCAGGACGGCGGGGGGGGGGGGAAGAACAGGACTGCGGGGGGGGGAGAAAGAGCAGGACGGGGGGGGGAGAAAGAGCAGGACGGCGGCGGGGGGGGGGGAGAGAGCAGGACGGCGGGGGGGGGGGAGAGAGCAGGACTGCGGGGGGGGAGAAAGAGCAGGACGGGGGGGGGAGAAAGAGCAGGACGGGGGGGGGGAGAAAGAGCAGGACGGGGGGGGGGGAGAAAGAGCAGGACGGGGGGGGGAGAAAGAGCAGGACGGGGGGGGGGGGAGAAAGAGCAGGACGGGGGGGGGGGGGAGAAAGAGCAGGACGGGGGGGGGGGGAGAAAGAGCAGGACGGGGGGGGGGAGAAAGAGCAGGACGGGGGGGGGGGAGAAAGAGCAGGACGGGGGGGGGGAGAAAGAGCAGGCCGGGGGGGGAGAAAGAGGGGGACGGGGGGGGGAGAAAGAGGGGGACGGGGGGGGGGAGAAAGAGGGGGACGGGGGGGGGGAGAAAGAGGGGGACGGGGGGGGGGGGAAAGGAGCGGGACGGGGGTGGGGGGGGAAGGAGCGGGACGGGGGTGGGGGGGGAAGGAGCGGGACGGGGGTGGGGGGGGAAGGAGCGGGACGGGGGTGGGGGGGGAAGGAGCGGGACGGGGGTGGGGGGGAAGGAGCGGGGCGGGGGTGGGGGGGGAAGGAGCGGGGCGGGGTGGGGGGGGAAGGAGCGGGGCGGGGGTGGGGGGGGAAGGAGCGGGGCGGGGGTGGGGGGGGAAGGAGCGGGGCGGGGGTGGGGGGGGAAGGAGCGGGGCGGGGGTGGGGGGGGGAAGGAGCGGGGCGGGGGTGGGGGGGGAAGGAGCGGGGCGGGGGTGGGGGGGGAAGGAGCGGGGCGGGGGTGGGGGGGGAAGGAGCGGGGCGGGGGTGGGGGGGGAAGGAGCGGGGCGGGGGTGGGGGGGGAAGGAGCGGGGCGGGGGTGGGGGGGGAAGGAGCGGGGCGGGGGTGGGGGGGGAAGGAGCGGGGCGGGGGTGGGGGGGGAAGGAGCGGGGCGGGGGTGGGGGGGAAGGAGCGGGGCGGGGGTGGGGGGGGACGGGGCGGGGGGTGGGGGGGGAAGGAGCGGGGCGGGGGTGGGGGGGGAAGGAGCGGGGCGGGGGTGGGGGGGGAAGGAGCGGGGCGGGGGTGGGGGGGGAAGGAGCGGGGCGGGGGTGGGGGGGGAAGGAGCGGGGCGGGGGTGGGGGGGGAAGGAGCGGGGCGGGGGTGGGGGGGGAAGGAGCGGGGCGGGGGTGGGGGGGGAAGGAGCGGGGCGGGGGTGGGGGGGGAAGGAGCGGGGCGGGGGTGGGGGGGGAAGGAGCGGGGCGGGGGTGGGGGGGGAAGGAGCGGGGCGGGGGTGGGGGGGGAAGGAGCGGGGCGGGGGTGGGGGGGGAAGGAGCGGGGCGGGGGTGGGGGGGGAAGGAGCGGGGCGGGGGTGGGGGGGGAAGGAGCGGGGCGGGGGTGGGGGGGGAAGGAGCGGGGCGGGGGTGGGGGGGGAAGGAGCGGGGCGGGGGTGGGGGGGGAAGGAGCGGGGCGGGGGTGGGGGGGGAAGGAGCGGGGCGGGGGTGGGGGGGGAAGGAGCGGGGCGGGGGTGGGGGGGGAAGGAGCGGGGCGGGGGTGGGGGGGGAAGGAGCGGGGCGGGGGTTGGGGGGGGAAGGAGCGGGGCGGGGGTGGGGGGGGAAGGAGCGGGGCGGGGGTGGGGGGGGAAGGAGCGGGGCGGGGGTGGGGGGGGAAGGAGCGGGGCGGGGGTGGGGGGGGAAGGAGCGGGGCGGGGGTGGGGGGGGAAGGAGCGGGGCGGGGGTGGGGGGGGAAGGAGCGGGGCGGGGGTGGGGGGGGAAGGAGCGGGGCGGGGGTGGGGGGGGAAGGAGCGGGACGGGGGTGGGGGGGGAAGGAGCGGGACGGGGGTGGGGGGGGAAGGAGCGGGACGGGGGTGGGGGGGGAAGGAGCGGGACGGGGGTGGGGGGGGAAGGAGCGGGACGGGGGTGGGGGGGGAAGGAGCGGGACGGGGGTGGGGGGGAAGGAGCGGGACGGGGGTGGGGGGGGAAGGAGCGGGACGGGGGTGGGGGGGGAAGGAGCGGGACGGGGGTGGGGGGGGAAGGAGCGGGACGGGGGTGGGGGGGGAAGGAGCGGGACGGGGGTGGGGGGGGAAGGAGCGGGACGGGGGTGGGGGGGGAAGGAGCGGGACGGGGGTGGGGGGGGAAGGAGCGGGACGGGGGTGGGGGGGGAAGGAGCGGGACGGGGGTGGGGGGGGAAGGAGCGGGACGGGGGTGGGGGGGGAAGGAGCGGGACGGGGGTGGGGGGGAAGGAGCGGGACGGGGGTGGGGGGGGAAGGAGCGGGACGGGGGTGGGGGGGAAGGAGCGGGACGGGGGTGGGGGGGGAAGGAGCGGGACGGGGGTGGGGGGGGAAGGAGCGGGACGGGGTGGGGGGGGAAGGAGCGGGACGGGGGTGGGGGGGGAAGGAGCGGGACGGGGGTGGGGGGGAAGGAGCGGGACGGGGGTGGGGGGGGGAAGGAGCGGGACGGGGGTGGGGGGGGAAGGAGCGGGACGGGGGTGGGGGGGGAAGGAGCGGGACGGGGGTGGGGGGGGAAGGAGCGGGACGGGGGTGGGGGGGGAAGGAGCGGGACGGGGGTGGGGGGGGAAGGAGCGGGACGGGGGTGGGGGGGGAAGGAGCGGGACGGGGGTGGGGGGGGAAGGAGCGGGACGGGGGTGGGGGGGGAAGGAGCGGGACGGGGGTGGGGGGGGGAAGGAGCGGGACGGGGGTGGGGGGGGAAGGAGCGGGACGGGGGTGGGGGGGGAAGGAGCGGGACGGGGGTGGGGGGGGAAGGAGCGGGACGGGGGTGGGGGGGGAAGGAGCGGGACGGGGGTGGGGGGGGAAGGAGCGGGACGGGGGTGGGGGGGGAAGGAGCGGGACGGGGTGGGGGGGGAAGGAGCGGGACGGGGGTGGGGGGGGAAGGAGCGGGACGGGGGTGGGGGGGGAAGGAGCGGGACGGGGGTGGGGGGGGAAGGAGCGGGACGGGGGTGGGGGGGGAAGGAGCGGGACGGGGGTGGGGGGGGAAGGAGCGGGACGGGGGTGGGGGGGGAAGGAGCGGGACGGGGGTGGGGGGGAAGGAGCGGGACGGGGGTGGGGGGGAAGGAGCGGGACGGGGGTGGGGGGGGAAGGAGCGGGACGGGGGTGGGGGGGGAAGGAGCGGGACGGGGGTGGGGGGGAAGGAGCGGGACGGGGGTGGGGGGGGAAGGAGCGGGACGGGGGTGGGGGGGGAAGGAGCGGGACGGGGGTGGGGGGGGAAGGAGCGGGACGGGGGTGGGGGGGGAAGGAGCGGGACGGGGGTGGGGGGGGAAGGAGCGGGACGGGGGTGGGGGGGGAAGGAGCGGGACGGGGGTGGGGGGGGGAAGGAGCGGGACGGGGGTGGGGGGGGAAGGAGCGGGACGGGGGTGGGGGGGGCAGGAGCGGGACGGGGGTGGGGGGGGAAGGAGCGGGACGGGGGTGGGGGGGGAAGGAGCGGGACGGGGGTGGGGGGGGAAGGAGCGGGACGGGGGTGGGGGGGGAAGGAGCGGGACGGGGGTGGGGGGGGAAGGAGCGGGACGGGGGTGGGGGGGGAAGGAGCGGGACGGGGGTGGGGGGGGAAGGAGCGGGACGGGGGGACGGGGGTGGGGGGGGAAGGAGCGGGACGGGGGTGGGGGGGGAAGGAGCGGGACGGGGGTGGGGGGGGAAGGAGCGGGACGGGGGTGGGGGGGGAAGGAGCGGGACGGGGGTGGGGGGGGAAGGAGCGGGACGGGGGTGGGGGGGGAAGGAGCGGGACGGGGGTGGGGGGGGAAGGAGCGGGACGGGGGTGGGGGGGGAAGGAGCGGGACGGGGGTGGGGGGGGAAGGAGCGGGACGGGGGTGGGGGGGAAGGAGCGGGACGGGGGTGGGGGGGAAGGAGCGGGACGGGGGTGGGGGGGAAGGAGCGGGACGGGGGTGGGGGGGAAGGAGGAAAGGAGATGAACACAGCAGACAGGCTGACATCACCTCTACACCCAGAATATTCAGACCCTTCAGAAGCGTTTCTCCCTGCGACTCCTGAAACAGACTCTCGCAGCCATGCGCCGGCACCTCCACACACTGCAATCCAGCCTGCCCCAGCTCAGAGCCTCCCTCTCCCAGACCTGCACATGACCCCTGCTGTTTTTTATCCTCCGCAGGATCCACAGACTGAACACCCAGTTCCACTCAGCTTTACTGGACACCAAAAATCCGAAGTACAACCAACTCACGGGCCCCTGCCTCCCAAATCCCGAGTCTGTACCTGCCCCGCCGCCATTGACCATGAAAACACGGCCGGAGACCCCACCGATGACGTCACATCCACCTCCGCCGGCCACACCACTTCCGGAACCGCTGCTGCAGTCACCACCTCCACTTCCAGGTACAACACCTCACACACCACCCTCACCGCAGCTGCTGCCGCCCACCCCGATCCTCCAACCGCCGACGGAACCCCGCCCACGGCCGACGCCGACAGAACCCCGCCCACGGCTGACAGAACCCCGCCCACGGCTGACGGAACCCCGCCCACAGCCGAAGCCGACGGAACCCCGCCCACAGCCAGCAGCCCCAGAGGAGACAGCCACACCCGGCCCTGCCGCATGTTCACCGTCTCCCCAGACCTCCCACTGACTGAGGACGAACGGTCAGTCCTCAGGAAGGGGCTCACCTTTGTCCCCCTACAACCACACATCAACCAACACCAGTCATGATTGGACATAGAGCAGTTTTTCCACCGTCTTCGCTTCCACGCCTACTTCTTCAACCGGAGCCTAACCCTCCCTCCACTGACCCCTTCACCCTCTTCCAACACAAGTCCTCCTCCTGGACACCACCCCCAGGCCTCCTACGCTCCCTCAACCTCTCCTTCTCCAACTGCCGTCGAGACATGAGCCGCCTCAACCTCTCCACCCCTCTCACCCACTCCAACCTCTTCCCCGCAGAATGGGCAGCCCTCCGCTCCAACCCCAACCTCACCATCAAACCCGCAGACAAGGGTGGCGCAGTGGTAGTATGGCACACTGACCTCTACATCGCCGAGGGCAGACGCCAATTCTCTGACACCACCTCCTACCGCCCCCTTGATCATGACCCCACACCCGAGCACCAAACCATCATCTCCAACACCGTTCATGACCTCATCACCTCAGGGGACCTCCCACTCACCGCCTCCAACCTCATTGTTCCCCAACCCTGCACGGCCCGTTTCTATCTCCTTCCCAACATCCACAAACCTGCCTGCCCTGGTCGACCCATCGTCTCAGCCTGTTCCTGCCCCACCGAACTCACGTCCACCTATCTGGACTCCATTTTCTCCCCTGTGGTCCAGGAACACCCTACCTACATCCGTGACACCACCCACTCCCTCCCCCTCCTCCAGGACTTCCAATGTCCTGGCCCCCAACACCTCATCTTCACCATGGACGTCCAGTCCCTGTACACCTGCATTCCGCATGCAGATGGCCTCCAGGCCCTCCGCTTCTTCCTGTCCCGCAGGCCCGACCAGTCCCCCTCCACCGACACCCTAATCCGCCTAGCCGAACTCGTCCTCACCCTCAATAACTTCTGTTTTGACTCCTCCCACTTCCTACAGACTAAGTGGGTGGCCATGGGCACCCGCATGGGCCCCAGCTATACCTGCCTCTTTGTAGGTTATGTGGAACAGTCCCTCTTTCGCACCTACACAGGCCCCAAACCCCACCTCTTCCTCCGGTACATTGATGACTGTATCGGCGCCACCTCTTGCTCCCCAGAGGAGCTCGAACAGTTCATCCACTTCACCAACACCTTCCACCCCAACCTTCAGTTCACCTGGGCCATCTCCAGCACATCCCTCACCTTCCTGGACCTCTCAGTCTCCATCTCAGGCAACCAGCTTGTAACTGATGTCCATTTCAAGCCCACCGACTCCCACAGCTACCTAGAATACACCTCCTCCCACCCACCCTCCTGCAAAAATTCCATCCCATATTCCCAATTCCTTCGCCTTCGCCGCATCTGCTCCCACGATAAGACATTCCACTCACACACATCCCAGATGTCCAAGTTCTTCAAGGACCGCAACTTTCCCCCACAGTGATCGAGAACGCCCTTGACCGCGTCTCCCGTATTTCCCGCAACACATCCCTCACACCCCGCCCCCGCCACAACCGCCCAAAGAGGATCCCCCTCGTTCTCACACACCACCCCACCAACCTCCGGATACAACGCATCATCCTCCGACACTTCTGCCATCTACAATCCGACCCCACCACCCAAGACATTTTTCCATCCCCACCCCTGTCTGCCTTCCGGAGAGACCACTCTCTCCGTGACTCCCTTGTTCGCTCCACACTGCCCTCCAACCCCACCACACCCGGCACCTTCCCCTGCAACCGCAGGAAATGCTACACTTGCCCCCACACCTCCTCCCTCACCCCTATCCCAGGCCCCAAGATGACATTCCACATTAAGCAGAGGTTCACCTGCACATCTGCCAATGTGGTATACTGCATCCACTGTACCCGGTGTGGCTTTCTCTACATTGGGGAAATCAAGCGGAGGCTTGGGGACCGCTTTGCAGAACACCTCCGCTCAGTTCGCAACAAACAACTGCACCTCCCAGTCGCAAACCATTTCCACTCCCCCTCCCATTCTTTAGATGACATGTCCATCATGGGCCTCCTGCAGTGCCACAATGATGGCAGCCACCCAAAGGTTGCAGGAACAGCAACTCATATTCCTCCTGGGAACCCTGCAGCCTAATGGTATCAATGTGGACTTCACCATTTTCAAAATCTCCCCTTCCCCCACCACATCCCAAAACCAGCCCAGTTCGTCCCCTCCCCCCACTGCACCGCACAACCAGCCCAGCTCTTCCCCTCCACCCACTGCATCCCAAAACCAGTCCAACCTGTCTCTGTCTCCCTAATCTGTTCTTCCTCTCACCCATCCCTTCCTCCCACCCCAAGCCGCACCCCCATCTACCTACTAACCTCATCCCACCTCCTTGACCTGTCCGTCTTCCCTGGATTGACCTCTCCCCTCCCTACCTCCCAACCTATATTCTCTCCACCTATCTTCTTTTCTCTCCATCTTCGGTCCGCCTCCCCCTCTCTCCCTATTTATTCCAGAACCCTCACCCCATCCCCGTCTCTGATGAAGGGTCTCGGCCCGAAACGTCAGCTTTTGTGCTCCTCAGATGCTGCTGGGCCTGCTGTGTTCATCCAGCCTCACATTTTATTATCTTGGATTCTCCAGCATCTGCAGTTCCCATCATCTCTGACATCAGCTTCCCTGCGTCTCTGATGCTGCTTGTCCTGCTGTGTTCATCCAAATCAACACCTTGTTACCCCCCATTCTCCTTTGTTTGTGTTTTCTTGCTCTTCCTCCCTCCCTCTGATTCTCACCCCCTCTCTCACCTCTGCTGGCTCTAATTTCACTCCCTTGTCATGTTCCCTTATTTCCATCTTTCTGTCCCTTCTCTCTCTCTCTCCGCCCACAAACTCACTCTGGCTTTATTCACAGAGAGTACAAGAGGAAAGGAAACCAAAGCACGCAGCGCCTTCGGCTGAGAGAGAAATGAAGAACTGCCGGAGATTTTCCAAACCCTGACACAGGGGTTGCCTCTCTCTCTCTCTCGACAGTCTCTGTGACTGCCCCATCAAACCCCACACCCATTCCCGTCCCATGGTGTCTCTCCACAAACCCACCTCCGGTTGGAAATGCAAACACAAGTTGCTGGAAATGCTCAGCATCTGTGAAGAAAAAGTCCCGAGGTAGCGTTTTGGGTGCGATGACCCTTTCCCTCAGAGCTCCGGCTGGAAATGCTCCAGCCTCTGAGACAGGGTCCCCTTGAGGTCGGAGAGCTGCGGCTCCACCTCGGCTGTTCGCTTGGCATCAGGAGCTCCCCTCAGCCCCTGGAAGGGGTATGATCACCCCCTAACCTTATACTGACAGTGATTGTGTCCTTCCCTCATCCCCGGGAGCCCCTCCTGCCTTCTCACCTTGTTGCCGGGGTGCTATTTGACTACGGAGGGCTGTGCGATAAAGATCCTACTTCCCACAGCGGCAGGGGGAGGGGGCATCCCTTCGCTCCTAAAACACCTCCTCCCATCCAATCTTGTGGCAATGGCTGTTCGGCTGCAGAAAGCGGCGCTGCCCGTGACCCCAAACCTCCCTACAACACCCCTCTCCTAATCCGACCCTTTTGCAGTAGCTGTCGGCCACTCAGTCACTGGGCTGTACAATAGTGACTCTCCCCATGTCCACTCACTTCCAGGACGGCTATCCTCCAACCCCGACCCCATCCCATCCGCCTCCTTCCCTTTACCATGTGGTACGAGAGCTGCAGGCTGGTCGGCTACGGAAACCCGCGCAAGGCTGGATAATAGACACCCTCCCAATGTCCCCAGCCTTCCCCTCACCCGGGGAGGGGAATTCTCACCCCCAAAACATCCATTCCCAACACCTCGCTTTGGGATCGGAGCGGCGCACGATGTGAAACAGGGACCGTGCTCATGTCCCCAATCCTCCCTTCACCCCAAACCACCACCCCCAGCTTACCTTGCAGTAGGACATAGTTGTAGGCTGCTCAGCTATGGAAGGCGGCGCGGACCCGTGGCCGGATGCTCGGGGAGCGCGGGCTCGGTGCCAGGCAGCTGTGCCCAGGCGCCGGGTGAAGAGGCCTTCTCCCACCTTGGATCCCCGCTCCCGACGCAGGGCCGAGCCACTGAGCAGCGAGCGCTCCAGCAGCCCGGATGCCTGCTCCCAGCCCGGTGGTCATGCTGGAGGCCGCTGGAGAACATGAGGTTGTAGGGGTCCGGGAGCGTGGTGCGATGATCCCCGCTGCCGAACACCTGGGTCCTCAGAACCCTCCTGGGAAAAGGGATCCAGACAGCGGACTCGTCGCCGAGGGAGAGCGGGGGAAAGGCGTGAGTAGGAACAGGAGAGGAAGGGGATTTACTGAGAGGGAGAAAGAGACAGACTCTGTGTGTGTGTGTGTGTGTGTGTGTGTGTGTCTGTGTGTGTGTGTCTGTGTGTGTGTGAGAGAGAGAGAGAGAGGGGATCAGAAATGCAGTCTGATTGCGGATGGGTTGGGTTTAAATAGAGATTTTTAAACTTCGTTCAAAAAAACTCACAATGCTCCCTGCTGAGCGGGTGGAGAGGCTCGGATAGAGAGGAAGAGAGACACAGGGGTCGGGGGAGAGGGGACAGAGAGAGGTTCACAGGGAGAGACGGAGAGACAGGGGAGACAGGGGAGAGAGAACGGCAGAAGCACACACAGAGGGAGCCAGATACAAGACGAGAGATAGAGAGGGGCGCACACAGAGACCAAAGAGACAGAGTGAGAGAGGAGAGAGACAGAAGTGCACAGCGAGGTGGCAGAGACAAGACGACAGAGAGAGACAGAGACACAGAGTGAGGCACACACAGAGAGATGGAGAGACAGAGATTGTGTGTGTGGCGGGGGGTGGGTTTGGAGAAAATGGGAGAGAGAGAGACAGAGTCGTCGAGTTGTACAGCAGGGAAACAGACCCTTCAGTCCAACTCCTCCAGGCCGACCAGACACCGTAACTGACTTGTTCTGTTTGCCAGCCTGGAGCCCATATCCCTCCAGCCCCTTCCTATTCATGTGTCCCTGCAGGTGACTTCTCAATACTGTGAGTATAACAGCCTCTGTCACTCCTCTGGCAGTTCATGCCACACACAAACTACACTCGGGAGAACACGTTGGCGCCAAATCCCCCTCCCATCCTCTGAGAAAAGGAATCGGAAATGACATCACCAACCCAAGGAAACCGGAACACTTAAAGAGAAGGCGGGATCTAACTCCAGCGCTTCCCCGGATGCTCCCTGAAGATTTTACCCGGAATGGTGCCGAAACGTCTGCAAACTAACCTTCCAGCTCAGTGAGCAATCTTACATCCAGAACCTCAACCCTGAGCTACAAATCTTCTCAAAACTCGATAATGCTTTGCCACTTGATTAACAGGTGCATCCTTTTTTTAAAAAAAACTAAACTTTTTTTGCTGGATGTATGACTGACTGACCAGTGTTTATTGTCCTTCCTTAACTGAGCCTTGGGAGCTCTGCAGACCAATGCTATCAACGTGGATTTCACAAGCTCCAAAATCTCCCCTCCCACCACTGCATCCCAAAACCAGCCCAGCTCGTCCCCTAATCTGTTCTTCCTCTGACCGATCCCCTCCTCCCAGCTCAAGCCAAACCCCCATTCCCGACCTCCAAACCTCTTCCCGCCCCCTTGACCTGTCCGTCCTCCCCAGACTGACCTAACCCCTCCCTACCTCCACACCCACACTCACCTCTACTGGCTTCATGTCCGCCCCTTTTACTTAAGACCAGAAGACATCGGAGTGGAAGTAGGGCCATTCGGCCCATCAAGTCCACTCAACCATTTAAATCATGGCTCAGGGGCATTTCAACTCCACTTACCTGAACTCTCCCCGTTGCCCTTGATTCCTCGTGAGATCAAGAATTAGTCGATCTCTGCCTCGAAGGCATCCAACGTCCTGGCCCCGACTGCACTCCGTGGCAATGATTTCCACAAGCCCGCCACTCTCTGGCTTTACAATTGTCATCTCATTTCCGTTTCAAATTTACCCCCTCTAATTTTAAGGCTGTGCCCACGGGTCCTAGTCTCCCGGCCTCACGGAAACAACTTCCTAGCGTCCACCACTTCCGAGGCAGACATTATGTTGTAAGTTTCTATTAGATCTCCCCTCAACCTACTAAACTCTGATGAGTACAATCCCAGGATCCTTAGCCGTTCATCATATGTCAAACCTACCACTCCAGGGATCATCCGTGTGAATCTCCGCTGGACACGCTCCAGGGCTAGTATGTCCTTTCTGAGCTGTGGGGCTCAAAATTGGACATGGTATTCTAAATGGGGCCTAACTAGAGCTTTATAAAGCCTCAGAAGCACATCGCTGCTTTTATATTCCAACCCTCTTGCGATAAAGGACAACATTACATTCGCTTTCTTAATTACGGACTCTACCTGCAAGTTAACCTTTAGAGAATCCTGGACCAACACTTCTAGATTCCTTTGTACTTGAGCTTTACGAATTTTCTCACCATTTAGAAAATAGTCCATGCCCGTATTCTTTTTACCAAAGTGCAAAACCCCACATTGAATTTCATCAGCCATTTCCTGGACCACTCTCCTAAACTGTCTAACTCTTTCTGCCGCTTCTCCACCTCCTCAGTACCACCTGCCTGTCCACCTATCTTCGTATCATCGGAAAACTTCGCCAGAATGACCCCGGTCCCTTCATCCAGATCATCAATACGTAAGGTGTACAGCTGCGGCCCCGACACCGAAACCTGCGACACCAATCGTCACCGGTTGCCATGCCGAAAAACAGCCTTTTATCCCAACTCTCTGCCTTCTATCAGACAGCCAATCCTCAATCCAAGCCAGTAGCTCATCTCGAACACCATGGGCCCTCACCTTGCTCAGCAGCCTCCCGTGAGACACTTACCTAAGGCCTTTTGGAATTCTAGATAGATAACATCCACTGGGTTTCCCTGGGCTAACATACTTATTACCTCTTCAAAGAATTCTAACAGGTTTGGCAGGCACGACCTCCCCTTACTACATCCATGCTGACTTGTTCTAATCTGACCCTGCACTTCCAGGAATTTCAAAATCTCATCCTTGACAATGATTCAAGAATTTTATTAACTACCGAAGTCAGGTTAATCGGCCTGTAATTTTCCATCTTTTGCCTTGATTCTTTCTTAAACAAGGGGGTTACAACATCAATTTTCCAATCATCTGGGACTTACCCTGACTCCAGGGACTTTTGAAAGATCACATCCAAAGCCTCTGCTATTTCCTCAGCCACCTTCCTCAGAACTCTAGGATGTAGCCCTTCGGGGCCAGGAGATTTAGCAATTTTTAGACCTTTTAGCTTTTCTAGCACTTTCTCTTTTGTAATGCCTACCGTACTCAACTTTGCCCCCTGACTCTCCCTAAGTGTTGGCATACTACTCATGTCTTCCACTGTGAAGACTGACGCAAAGTACTTATTAAGTCCTTCAGCTACTTCCTTATCTCCCATCACTAGCCTTCTAGCATCAACTTGGAGCGGCCCAGTGTCTACTTTTGCCTCATGTTTGTTTCTTATGTATTGGAAGAAGCTTTCACTGTGATTTCTAATATGACTAGCTAGCCTACCTTCATATTTGATCCTCTCCTTCCTTATTGCTCGTCTGTCTCCTCTGCACCTATCTTCCCCTCTGTCCATCTTCAATCTGCCTTCCCCCTCTCCCTGTTTATTTCAGAACTGTCTCCTCCTCCCTCTTTTCTGATGAAGGGTCTCTGCCCGAAATGTCAGCTTTTGTGTTCCTGAGATGCTGCTTGGCCTGCTGTGTTCATCCAGCTCCACACTTTGTTATCTTGGATTCTCCAGCATCTGCAGTTCCCATTTTCTTTTTATTTTGGGGGCAGCTGCTGTCAATACCCACCCAAACAAAAGCTTCATTTGTCATTTTCAAAATTGGTAATAGCCCACAATCTGCTGAGTGAACAAAAAAAGTACCCATTTGCCTGTGACTCTCAGATGGATTTCTTTCCGATTTGTTTATTCTTTAATGAGACATAGCTGTTGCTGATTGTCCAGCATGAACTGACTTCTTGAACAGCTTCATGTTGCTGTACAGAGACCCACAATGCTGTTCCAAAAGAGATTACGAAGATTGACTCAGTAACTACCATTCATTTCCAAATAAGTTTGTGAGTAGCTTGGAGGTGATTTTTACTGGGGTTAGTGCTACCATGTCTGATGTCCTTGCCCTTGAAGATGAGTTTTCTAAGTCTGGAAAGGTGTGTGTCAGAATAGTGGGTAAAAAATGTGGCAGTGCATCTTGTACAGGGACACATTATTGTCTCTTGGAGTTGGCTGTGGAGAGAATGGATACGGTGCCAATCAAGGGGCTGCTTTGGCCTAGACTCAAGATTGTTTTCAGTGTTGTTGGATCTGCACCGTCATTGACACACTTCTGACTTGAGAATTGGAGGAGGGCTGCAGGCTTCGGAGTGTCAGCAGTTTCTACATCAAATCGCAGAGTCGTCTTGCTTTGTCTCTGAGTCTGTGGTCCCGAGTGATATCTAAAACCAGGTCATCTCTCTTGTGAGCTTGTTATTCTAAACTGGACATTGCGCTTTCTTTACTCAGAGAGTAGTAAGGGAATGGAATGCTTTGCTTGCAACGGTAGTAGATTCGCCAACTTTCGGTACATTTAAGTCGTCATTGGATAAGCACATGGACATACATGGAATAGTGTAGGTTAGATGGGCTTCAGATCGGCATGACAGGTCGGCACAACATCGAGGGCCGAACGGCCTGTACTGCGCTGTAATGCTCTATGTTCTAATGGTCTCTTCATTATAGAAAAGAGGTGATTGCATTTGAGCATGTGTGGAGGACATTCATCAGGATGTTCTGAGGGAGTGAAGCATTTTAACTCGATGGAGAGTCTGGATAAGTTTGAGATAACAGGAACTGTCAATGCTGGAGTCTGAGATAACACAGCGTGGAGCTGGAGGAACACTGCAGGCCAGGCAGCATCACTGTTTTATCTGGATAAGGTTGGCTTGTTTTCTTCCGAATAGGGAAGGTTGAAGAAGGTCCTGAAAAAATGGTCTGCATTCTGATGGGTCTCGGCGAGGGAAGCAGAACGACCATTCATGGGGTAGGAGGTCGGGGGGGGGCGGGGGGACGGGGGGGAAGAGATACATACGTTTAAGCTAAAAGGCTCAGAAGGAATTTCAGGAAAGAAAAGACACCCAGAAGGTGCTGGGGGTTTGGAATTCATTGTCTGGGACTTTAGTTGAGGTGGTGGATAATCTTTTCACATGAAAGAAAAAGGGTTGGTACAGCACTTAAAATGAAATAACATTCAAGGCAACGGGCCTATTGCTAAAACATGAGCCGAATGTGAACTTAGTGTGGCTTCAGTGGTGACAGACACAATGGAATGAAGTGCTTGTTCAATTCACACAGATGATCCCTGGAATGGTAGGCTTAACCTACGATGAATGGCTAAGGATCCTGGGATTGTACTCACTACAGTTTAGAAAGTTGAGGGGAGAACTGATAAAAACTTACAAGATAATGTATGGTTTAGAAGAGGTGGACGCTAGGAGGTTGTTTCCGTTAGCAGGGGAGACGAGGACCCGTGGGCACAGCCTTAAAATTCGAGGGGTTCAATTTAAAACTGAAATCAGACAACATTTCTTCAGGCAGAAAGTGGTGGGCTTGTGGAATTCATTGCCGCAGAGTGCAGTGCAGGCCGGGATGTTGGACGCCTTCAAGGCAGAGATCGACAAATTCTTGATCTCAAAAGGAATCAAGGGCTACGCGGAGAGTGCAGGGAAGTGGTGTAAAAATGCCCATCAGCCATGATTTAAATGGTGGAGTGGACTTGATGGGGCGAATGGCCTTACCTCCACTCCTCTGTCTCATGGCCTTATGGTCCAATTCTGGAGAATTCTCTTATTCTATGATTCTGGAGCAGGGGACAGTGAGTGGACAGCACAGGACAGTTCACCTAACTTCTCCTTTACCAATCTTCTATCTGCCTCCCAACTTCTCCCTATTTTTTTCAGAATCCCCTTCTCCTCCCCCATTTTTGAAGAAGGGTCTCGACCCGAAACGTCAGCTTTCTTGCTTCTCTGATGCTGCTCGGCCCGCTGTGTTCATCCAGTTCTACACCTTGTTCTCTCAGATTCTCCAGCATTGGCAAGTTCCTACTATCTCTTGAGGAAACTTACTTGTTTTTGCACCCAAACTGTGGTGAGAATGTGGAACGCACTGACTGTGTTGGTGGTAGAGTCAGAAACCGTGATAACATTTAACAAGTCTGTGATTGGGCATTTGCGATGCCAAGGCATACAAGGCTCTGGGTCGAGAGCTGGGAAATGTGATGAGAATAGTTCGGGACTTGCATCTTGTGAGGGCACATACAATTTGCTGAAGGGTCTGTTCCATTGCCATAGCACTCTATTATGCTGTCCCTCAATGATCCTGTGACAAGTAAGTGAAGGTTTACAGAAACAGATAGTTTTCAACGACAATGCCAAGAGGAAAAGTGATGCACAGGCAAAGTGCATGTAAGAATTTAACCAAGGATTAACACCATTCAAGAACTGGAATTTGTGCCAATGCACCAAACCTGCAGATGAAAATGCAGTGCCCAGTTTGATTGCAAACAGCAACAACCACCAGTTAGTAACATGATCAATGGAAATATCTGAATGCCTGCTGTTGTGATCTCAAGCATTTACCTGCGTCGAGTGAAATCCACCACCATAGTTCTGTTGCATCGTTAGCCACCTCGCAATCGGTGTTGCATAGTCAATATCATTCCTTGACAATGCTTGAAGCAAGGCATAAGCAGTGGTTTCCACAGTCATCGCAAAAGCCTATGCTGCTTCAATTGGATACGGCTTCTCGTCCTCCAACAATGGAGGCTTTCCAGGAACCAACATCAGAATCTGTCATTTGACAAAGGGATTAGCTGAGAATAAAGTTTACATCATATAGATTTTTGTTTGCATTTCACCAACACAACAATGGTTTTGCTGGTCAAGATCCAGCATTATCTCACCACTGATGTCTGTAACATTCTCCATACTTTCCGCTCAGTGATGGGTCCTTTTTTTTGGGAAAAATAGGCACCTTCAAATGCAAATGAATCAAGGTGAGCTTTAGTTTCTCATCAGGCTACATGGCAGTTATTACAAGATGTTCTGAACAAAAGGTGAAGGAGCAGATGAAACCATTCACCAGTCTGGATGATCTTCTTGCCCTCATCCTGAGGAGGCATCACAGATCTTAACTTACACGCAACTCAAATTATTTCATGCAATGACAAGACTGAATGTTCCGGATACTGCAAATGCCATGGCACCTGGCAGCATCCCACAAACTGTATTGGAACAATGTGCCCCAAGGTCGCCACACCAACAGTAAATGTTTTCCAGTACATTTTTAAACACTTGCAACACTCACATTTCAGAGAAAGATGACCTATCATGTAATAGTCAGACAAATTGTGCTGACCAATTATGGCCTCAATGTATTCTCAATCATCAGCAAAGTAATGCAACATCTGGATGACAGTGCTGTCAAACAGCTGCACACTTAGGTTCAGTTTACTTTTCGTCATGCTACACTTCTCATAACCTCATTCAGGATTTACCACAAATACAATCAGAGATCCTGAGCTTGAAAAGGAAGGAAAGTGCAATCTGTCATTTCCACCAAGGCAACTTCTGATTGAATGTGGTGTGAAGCAGAGGAATAGGAAGTTGAGTCAGTGGCATTCACTGGATACCTGCACTGGTTGAAGTCACGTCTTCACTTGAACCAAAGTGGAGACATGAATGTTCATTGAATATTGTCCAGGTGTCCAGCAGAATTCATGACTTTTCCAACAGTGAAGTCAACGATGAGAAAATACAGTGAGACTTGGACAACGATCAGGCTTGGCCTGATAAAGGATAAGTAACATTTGCACCATACAAGTGCGAAGCAGCAATCAGCTCCAACAAGAGCGAATATGACCATATCACAAAATTCCATGTCCTTACCCTCACATCATCCTTACATTTTTTTAAATGTGCAAGTGTTATCCAAGCCATGCAGGGTAATGGGCCAGGTGTTGGAAATGAGGTTAGAACAATTCAGTGCTTGTCTTTGACTCTCACAGAATCCGTGAGCTTAAGAATTTAATTCTCCTGTACTGTAGCCCACTGAGGTGCTTGGCTATCCACTTAATCAAGGTTAACACTGATCTAAAACTAAACTGGAACGGTTATATAATCAGCAGCTGCCAGGTCCGTGGTACAAACCGCCCTGCTGTGGGACAGGGTCAGGCAAATCCAAGTGAGTGATAGTGGTTGGAGACTCATTCGTTGGGGGCATAGTTTCCGTAGCCACATTTGAGATCCCAGGGCTGTGTGTTGCTTCCCTGGTACCAAGGTCAAGGACATCTCTGAGTGGTTGCAAGAAATTCTTAAGGGGGAGGGTGAGCAGCCAGAGGCCATTGTGCACATTGGTACCAATGACGTAGGTAGAAGGAGGGATGCGATCCTGTGGACTGTGTACAAGGAGTTAGCAAAGAGGCTGAAAGGCAGGACCTAGAGGGTAATAATTTATGGGTTGCCACGAGTGCCACATGTTAGTGAGTTAAGTCAGAGAAAGATAGGTGAGATGAATGCATTGGTTAAGGAGCTGGTACTGGGGGCAGGCTTTCAGGTTCATGAATAATTGCGACCGCTTCTTGGGCAAGGGGTGACCTGTGTAAGAGGGATGGGTTGCACCTAAACTGAACGGGAACAAATACCCTCACAGGGAGGTTTGCTAGTGCTACTTGGGAGGATTTAAAGACTGGCAGGCAGCTGGGAACCAGAGCAGCAGGTCAGCAAGTAGATGAATTGATGGCAGGTACATGCTAGGACCAATAAATCAGAAAAGAATGGCAGTCAGAGACAGGTACATGAACATGATGGCACGAACAAGCTGAAATATGTTTATTTCACTGCAAGGAGTATTACAGGTAAGGCAGATGAGCTTCGAGCCTGGATCAGTACATGGGACTCTGATGTTGAGGCCATTACAGAGGCTTGGTTGAGACAGAGACCGGACTGGGTGCTCAATGTTCCAGGGTTTCATTGCTTTAGACAAGATAGAGGGGAAGATAAAAGAAGGAGGTGCACTCCTAACCTGTGGGAAATGTTACATCTGCACCTGGAGAGGACATTCTGGAGGGCTTGCCCACTGAGGCAACAGAGGTAGCGTTCAAAAATAAGATAGACACAATCACTCTGATCAGATTAAACTAATAGCCTGCTCCCCTGTTGCCACTGACACACTGAGGAACAACTATGTAGGCAGCTTTTGAAACGATGCACTAACTCAGAGTTGTCACAGTCAGTGAATTTAACCTCCCCGGTATTGACTGGGACTCCCTTACAACAAGAGTTTAAATGAGGCTGAATTTGTTAAGTCTATCCAAGAGAGTTTCTTGACACAGTATGTGGATAGAAGATGGGCCATACTGGACTTTGTCCTGGTTAGGTAACTGGTGAGAAGGGTGGGAAAGCATTTTGGAAATAGTGATCACAACTCCTTAAATTTTAAGATTGCTATGAAGAAGTATAAGTCAGGACCTTGGGGGAGAGTAAATTATATCAGTTTTAGGTAGGAGCTGGGGAGTGTTAATTGGGAGGAGCTGTCACATTTGCCATATGGGAATTGTTTAAAGGCCTGCTTGTGAGTTTAGGATCAGGAAGGAGGAAGGACAAGGATGGCAAGGTAAAAGACCCTTGGATAATTGGGGAGGTTGTGAAGTTAGTCAAAAGGGAAAAACAAAAATATGTCAGGTTTAGGAAGCTAAAATCGAACAGGGCTGACATAAAGAAAGCAGAAAAAGAAAGGCGATCAAATGACCTTGGCAAGGAGGGTTGAAGGAAATCCCAAGGCATTCTGTGCATACATCTAAAACAAGGGGATAAATAGCAAGAAGGTACGACCATTCAGGATAAAGGAGGGAACTTGTGTTTGGGAGCAGAGGATGTGGGCAAGATCCTAAATTAAGTCCGTGCATCACTATTCACTCAGGCGAAGGGTGTGGAGGATAGTGGGATTTGTGTGGAGCATGCTCATATGATAACAGCATTTTGAAATCAAGAAAGAGCATTAAGGTGGATAAGTCCTCAGGACCCAATGATATCTCCTCAAGGTTTTTGAGCGAGGTGAGAGAAGAGATTGTCGGGGCATTCAGCAATATCTTTGTATCCTTGGTAGCCACTGGAGGGGTACTGGAGGATTAGCAAGTTGCTAAATGTTCTTCTTCTGTTCAAGAAGGGAAATAGGGTCAATCCAGGAAACTCTCGACTCGCGAGTTTCTCATCGTTCATTGGAAGCTATTGGAGAGAATTCTTAGGGATTGTATTTATCTGTATTTGGAACAGCATGGCCTCATTCGGGACAGTCAGCATGGCTTTGTGCAGGGCAGGTCATGTCTTACTAACTTGACTGAATTTTTTGAGGAGGTGACGAATGTGATCAATGAAGGTAGAGCAGTGGATATTGTTGACATGGATTTTAGCAATGCTTTCAACAAGGTGCCTCATGATAGGATCATCCAGAAAATTAAGATGCACCGAGTCAATGGTGGCTTGGATGCTTGGATTCACAACTGGCTTGCCCAGAGAAGACAGAGGCAAGAGGTGGAATGGTGCTTTTCAGGCTGTAGATCCAGGACGATTGGTGTTCCGCAGGGATCTGTGCTGGGACCTCTGCTGTTTGTGGTCTATACAAAATGACTGAGGTGAAAATATAGATGGATGGGTTAGCAAGTTTGCAGACAATAGAACGATTGGGAGAATCAGGATGAGTGTCGACGTCATAAAAGGATACAGATCAGTTGCAGAAACGGCAAGTGGATTTTAATCCATTAAATGTGAGATGCTCCACTTTGGGAAATCAACTATTACAGAAAAATATACAGTTAATGGCACCCCTCAGTTCAGAATTGTTAAGGTGGGGATGCAGGTGCACTCAATCTGTTCATTGAGAACTATCGACGTGATATCACCTCAATTTCTCTGTTCCCTGCACCAAACCCAACCTACGTCCTGCCCAACTGACTGCCCTCCACGCACTCATATCTCACCCTGACTTTGTGATTAAGCCTGCCGATAAGGTGGTGCTGTTGTGGTCTGGTGAGCTGAAGTCTACCTTGCAGAGGCTGAGCGCCAGCTCTCAGATACCTCCTCCGACTTCTCCTGGACCATGACCGCACCGGGCCATTGTATCTACTACAGTCACTGATCTTGGTCTATCTGGTGATCTTCCCCCTCTGTTTCCAAGCTGAAAGGCCACAGCTCCCCACAGGTTGCTCCTACGTCCCCCTAAAAATCCACAAATGAGACTGTCCTGGCAGACCCATTGTTTCAGCCTGTTCCTGCCCCACAGAACTCATCTCTTCCGACCTTGACTCAATCTTCTGTCCCCTGGTCCAAGCACTGCCCACGTACATCCAGAAATACTCTGATATTTTACGCAGTTTTAAAAACATCAGTTTGCCGGTTCCAGCTGCGTCCTCTTTACCATGAACGTGTAATTCCTTTACACATCCATTCCCCACCAGGAGGTTCTTAGGGCTGTCCCCTTCTTCTTGGAGCAAAGACCTGAACATGCCCCTTCCACAACCACCCTCCTCCACTTGGTCGACCTCATCCTCACCCTCAACAACTTGTTGTTTAACTCCTCTCATTTTCTTCGGGTAAGAGGAGCAGCTCCGGGCACCTGCGTGGGCCCGAGTTAAACCTGTCTCTTCACGGGGTACGTGGAACATTCCCACCCACAACACTTTCTCCGATACATCAATGATATCATCCGGCTGCTTCTCTCTCTTGTCTGAAATTGGAAAACTTCATCAACTTCGCCTCCAATTTCCATCCTGCCCTCACTTTCACCTGCTCTACCTCTGACTCCACCCTTCCCTTCCTCAACATTTCTGCTTCCATTCCTGGGGGTAGGCTTCGCACTAATACCCATTACAAACTCTCTGACTCTCACAGCTACCTGGTCTATATATCCTCACACCCCACATTCTGTAAAGACTCCAACCTCTTATCTCACTTCCTCCATCTCCATCGAACATGTTCTCATGAGGCCAACATCAACAAGGGAGCCTCCAAAATGTCCATCTTCTTCCTCAACTGAGGATTCTCCGGCTCCGTGGTCGACAGGGCACTCAACTGTGTCCAACCCAGCACTTCTGCCCTCACCTTTTCTCTTCCCTCCCAAGGTAGCAATAAGGTTCCACTTGACCTTACCTATCAACCCACATGCCCACATCCATACAAACATCAGGCACCATTTCCACCACCACCAGCAGGATGCCGCCACCAGACACATATTCCCCTCCCCTCCCTTATCCGCCTTAACCGGATCACCAGGAGGAAATGCAAGCAGACACGGGGAGAACGTGCAAACTTCGCACAGACAATTGCCCGAGGCTGCAGTGCGAACCACTGAGCCACCGTGCTGCCCAGAATCTTGGTGGTGTGGATGAGCAGAGAGATCTCGGTGTCCATGTGCGTAGATCCCTGAAAGTTGCCACGCAGATTGATAGGCTTGTTCAGAAGGCGTACGGCGTGTTAGGTTTTATTGGTACAGAGATTGAGTTTCGGAGCCATGAGGTCATGTTGCAGCTGTACAAAACACTGGTGCGGCCGCGCTTGGACTATTGCGTACAGTTCTGATCGCCACATTATCGGAAGGATTTGGAGGGGGTTTATTAGGATCTTGTCTGGTGTGGAAGGAAGGTCTTATGAGGAAAAGCTTCGGGACTTGAGGCTGTTTTTGTCAGAAGAAGGTGAAGAGGCAACTTAATAGAGACATACAAGATAATCAGAGGATTAGATAGGTGGACAGCGATAGTCTTTTTCCTCGATGGTGATGGTGAGCACGAGTGGAGATAGGTTTAAATTGAGGGGAGATAGATATGGGACACATGTCAGAGGGAGGTTCTTTATTCAGAGAGTAGTATGGGTGCGGAATGCCCTGCCTGCAACAGGAGTAGATTGCCAAGTTTAAGGGCATTTAAATGAACATTGCTCAATATATGGATGGTAATGGAATAGTGTCAGTTAGATGGGCTTCAGGTTGGATTCACAGGTTGGCGCAACATCGAGGGCCGAAGGGCCTGTACTGCGCTGTAATGTTCTATGTTCTATGTCATAATACTTCAGTGAATTCTGGTTACCCTGCCTTAGGAAGAATGCTGTTAAACTATACAGAGTGCAAAAATAATTACAAAAGGTCATTGCCGGGACTGGAGGGTTTACGAGGAGTGGTGGATAGGCTCGGACTTTTTCCCTGGTGTATCGGAGACGAAGGGGTGACTTTCCAGAGGTGTAAAAAATCATGATGGGCATTGATAAGGGGAATAACCAAGGTAGGGGAGTCCAAAGCTGGAAGGGAGTAGGTTCAAATGTGAAAGGGGAAAGATTTAAAAGTGACCCGACCGGCAACTTTTCCCACACAGAGGGTTGTGCGTGAATGCAATGAGCTGCCAACAGACGTGGTCGAGGCAGATAAAATTTCTGTACTTAAAAGGCATTTGGACAGGTACACAATGAGGAAAGGTTTAGACGGATACCAAACGCAGGCAAATGGGACCGGTTAAGTTTGGGACACCTGATCAGTACAGATGATTAGGAGTGAGGGTCCTGATTCTGTGCTGTATGACTCTATGAATCTATGACTGAAGAGCTAACTAGGTGTGTGGATGAGGGCAATGCATTTGACACAGTCTACTTGGGCTTCAGCAGAGCTTTTGACAAGATTCCCCATTTGAAGACTGTTAGAACAGGAAACAGTCCATGGGATCCGAGGACACATGTGCACAGGAAATCATAACTCATGTAATTTGAATGAGTTTTTTAAAGTAGTAATGAAGAGCATTGATTAAGGCAGAAACATGGACGTATATGGGTTTCAGTAAGGCGTTCAAGAAGGTTCCTCACAGTAGTCCAAGAGGGAAGTTAAATCACACGGAGCACAGGGAGAGCTCGCCATAGAAGATAGAACATAGAACATTACAGCAGAGTACAGGCTCTTCGGCCCTCGATCTTGTGCTGACCTGTCATGCCGATCTCAAGCCCATCTAACCTGCACTATTCCATGTACGTCCATATGCTTGTCCAATGACCACTTAAATGTACCTGAAGTTGGCGAATCTACTACCGTTGCAGGCAAAGCGTTCCATTCCCTTACTACTGTCTGAGTAAAGAAACTACCTCTGACATCTGTCCTGTATCTTTCACCCCTCAATTTAAAGCTCTGCCCCCTCGTGCTCGCCATCACCATCCTAGGAAAAAGGCTCTCCCTATCCACCCTATCTCACCCTCTGATTATTTTATATGTTTCAATTAAGTCACCCCTCAACCTTCTTCTCTCTAATGAAGACAGCCTCAAGTCCCTCAGCTATTCCTCGTAAGACCTTCCCTCCATACCAGGCAACATCCTAGTAAATCTCCTCTGCACCCTTTCCAAAGCTTCCACATCCTTCTTATAATGCGGTGACCAGAACTGTATACAATACTCCAATGCGGCCGCACCAGAGTTTTGTACAGCTTCACCATAACCTCTTGGTTCCGGAACTCGATCCCTCTATTAATCAAAGCTAAAACACTGTATGCCTTCTTAACAGCCCTGTCAACCTGGGTGGCAACTTTCAAGGATCTGTGTTCATGGGCACCGAGATCTCTCCGCTCATCTATACTACTAAGAATCTTACCATTAGCCCTGTACTTTGCCTTCTGGTTACTCCTGCCGAAGTGCATCACCTCACGCTTGTCTGCATTAAACTCCATTTGCCACCTCTCAGCCCAGCTCTGCAGCTTATCTGTGTCTCTCTGCAACCAATCCTTTGTCACTATCCACAACTCCACCTATCTTAGTGTTGTCTGCAAATTTACTAACTCATCCTTCACTACCCTCATCCAGGTCATTTATAAAAATGACAAACAGCAGTGGACCCAACACCGACCCTTGCGGTACCACCAGAAACTGGTCTCCAGGATGAACGTTTCCCATCAACTACCACCCTCTGTCTTCTTTCAGCAGGCCAATTTCCGATCCAAACTGCTATATCTCCCACAATTCCATTCCTCTGCATTTTGTAAAATAGTCTGTTATGGGGAACCTTATCGAACGCCTTGCTGAAATCCATATACACCACATCAACCGGTTTACTCTCATCTATCTGTTTGGTCATCTTCTCAAAGAACTCAATAAGGTTTGTGAGGCACGACCTACCCTTCACAAAACTGTGCTGACTATCCCTAATCAATTTATTCTTTTCTAGATGATTATAAATCCTGTCCCTTAGAACCTTTTCCAACACTTTACCAACAACTGAGGTAAGGCTCACTGGCCGATAATTACCAGGGTTGTCTCTACTCCCCTTCTTGAACAGGAGAACCACAATTGCTATCCTCCAGTCATCTGGCACTATTCCTGCAGACAATGACGAGTTAAAGATCAATGCCAAAGGCTCGGCAATCTCCTCCCTGGATTCCCCGAGGATCCGAGGATAAATCCCATCCGGCCCAGGGGTCATGGCTATCTTCACCCTCTGTAGGATTTCAAATACCTCTTCCTTGTGAACCTCAATCCCACCTAGTCCAGTAGCCTGTATCTCTGTATTCTCCTCGACAACATTGTCGTTTTCTAGAGTGAATACTGTTGAAAAATATTCATTTCACGCTTCCCCTATCTCATCTGACTCCACACACAACTTCCCACTACTATCCTTGATTGGGCCTAATCTTACTTTTCTCATTCTTTTATTTCTTAAATACCGATAGAAAACCTTACGGTTCACCCTGATCCTATCTGCCAACAAATTCTCAAGTCTCCTCCTGGCTCTTCTGAGCTCTCTCTTTCGGTCTTTCCTGGCTACCTTGTAACCCTCAAGCACCCTGACTGAGCATTCACATCTTATAGTAACAGAAGCCTTCTGCTTCCTCTTGACCAGAGATTCCACTTCCTTCGTAAACCACGGCTCCCGCGCTCTACAGCTTCCTCCCGGCCTGACAGGTACATACTTATCTAGGACACACAGGAACTTTTCCTTGAATAAGCTCTACATTTCTATTGTGCCCATCCCTTGCAGTTTCCTTCCCCATCCTATGCTCCCAAAATCTTGCCAAATCTCATCGGAATTGCCTTTCCCCCAGATATAACTCTTGCCCAGTGGTGTACACCTCTACCTTTCCATCACTAAAGTAAACATAACAAAATTGTGATCGCTGAGGTTGGCAGTTTATTATCTTAGAATTGTGATCGCTATCACCAAGGTGATCACCTACTTCCAAATCTAACACCTGGCCAGGCTCATGACCCAATTCCAAATCTGATGCGGTCACTGCACTCCAATTCCATGAGTCACTACATCCCACTTCCCTCAGTCACTGCATCCCACTTCACTCAGTCACTGCACCCCAAGGGCCGTCAGGCACTGCATCCCTATTACCTCATTCACTCCTTCCCATTACGTAAGTCACTGCATCCCATTTCACTCAGTCACTACAACCCACTTCACTCAGTCACTGTCACCCATTACCCTCAGTCACTGCATCCCATTTCCCACGGTCACATCATCCCATTTCACTGAGTCACTGCCTCCCATTTCACTGAGTCACTGCCTCCCATTTCAGTGAGTCACTGCCTCCCATTTCAGTGAGTCACACCCTCCCATTTCAGTGAGTCACACCCTCCCATTTCAGTGAGTCACACCCTCCCATTTCAGTGAGTCACACCCTCCCATTTCAGAGAGTCACTGCATCCCATGTCCCCAGAGTCACTGCGTCCCATTACACTCAGGCACTGCATCCTATTTCCCTCAGTCACTGCATCCCAGTTCACTCAGTCAGTGTTTCCCATTACACTCAGTCACTGCGTCCCATTTCCCTCAGTCACTGCAAACCATTTCTGACAGTCACTGCAAACCATTTCACACAGTCACTGCATCTCCTTCCCCTCAGTCACTGCATCTCATTTCCCTCAGTCACTGCATCTCATTTCCCTCAGTCACTGCATCTCATTTCCCTCAGTCACTGCATCCTATTTCCCTCAGTCACTGCATCCCATTTCACTCAGCCACTGCACCCCATTACACTCAGTCACTGCATCCCATTACCGTCAGCCACTGCATCCCATTTCAATCAGTCACTGCATCCCATTTCCCTCAGGAACTGCATCCCATTTCCCTCAGTCACCGCATCCCATTTCACTCAGTCACGGCATCCCATTTCACTCAGTCACCGCATCCCATTTCCATCAGTCACTGCATCCCATGACCCTCAGTCACTGCATCCCATTTCAATCAGTCACTGCATCCCATTTCAATCAGTCACTGCATCCCATTTCAATCAGTCACTGCATCCCATTCACTCAGTCACTGCATCCCATTTCACTCAGTCACTGCATCCCATTTCACTCAGTCACTGCCTCCCATTTCAGTCAGTCACTGCCTCCCATTTCAGTCAGTCACTCACTCCCATTTCAGTGACTCCCTCCCATTTCCCTCAGTCATTGCATCCCATTTCACGCAGCCACTGCATCCCATTTCACTCAGTCACTGCATCCCATTACACTCAGTCACTGCATCCCATTACCGTCAGCCACTGCATCCCATTTCACTCAGCCACTGCATCCCATTTCACTCAGTCACTGCATCCCATTTCCCACAGTCACTGCATCATATTCACGCAGTCATTGCATCCCATTTCACTCAGTCACAGCATTCCATTTGACTCAGTCACTGCATGCTATTTAACGGCGACAGTGAATCCTATTCAACTGAGACAGTGCATCCATTTCGCTCAGTCACCGCACCCTATTCCCCTCAGTCACCGCATCCCATTTCACTCAGTCACGGCATCCCATTTCACTCAGTCACTACATCCCATTTCACTCAGTCACTACATCCCATTTCCATCAGTCACTGCATCCCATTACCCTCAGTCACTGCATCCCATTTCAATCAGTCACTGCATCCCATTTCAATCAGTCACTGCATCCCATTCACTCAGTCACTGCATCCCATTCACTCAGTCACTGCATCCCATTTCACTCAGTCACTGCCTCCCATTTCAGTCAGTCACTCACTCCCATTTCAGTGACTCCCTCCCATTTCCCTCAGTCGTTGCGTCCCATTTCGCTCAGTCACTGCGTCCCATTTCTCTCAGACACTACATCCCATTTCACGCAGTCAGTGCATCACATGTCATTCAGTCTCTGCACTCCATTTCACTCAGTCACTGCATCCCATTTCCCACAGTCACTGGATCTCAATTCCTCAGTCACGGCATCCCATTACACTCAGTCACTGCATCACATTTCACTCAGTCAGAGCATTCCATTTCACTCAGTCAGTGCATCCCATTACCCTCAGTCACTGCATCTCATTTCCCTCAGTCACTGCATCTCATTTCGTTCAGTCACTGAAACCCATTTGCATTAGTCACTGCATCCCATTATCACTCAGTCACTGCATCCCATTTCACTCAGTCACTGCATCCCATTTCACGGAGACAGTGAATCCTATTCAACTGAGACAGTGAATCAATTTCCATCAGTCACCACACCCTATTCCCCACAGTCACGGCATCACATTACACGTGGTCACTACATCCTATTTCACTCAGTCACTGTGTCCCATTACCCTCAGTCACTGCATCCCATTTCACTCAGGCACTCCCTCCCATTTCAGTCAGTCACTCCCGCCCATTTCACTCAGTCACTGCCTCCCACTTCACTCAGTCACTGCCTCCCACTTCACTCAGTCACTGCCTCTCAAATTCAGTCAGTCACTACCTCCCATTTCACTCAGTCACTGCATCTCCTTTCCCTCAGTCACTGCATCACATTTCACTCAGTCACTGCATCACATTTCCCTCAATCACTGCATCCCATTTCCCTCAATCACTGCATCCCATTTCCCTCAGTCATTGCATCCCATTTCACTCAGTGACTGCATCCCATTTCACTCAGTGACTGCATCCCATTACCCTCAGTCACTGCAACCCATTTCCCACAGTCACTGCATCGCATTTCACTCAGTCACTGCATCCCATTTAACTGAGACAGTGAATCTCATTGAACTGAGACAGTGCATCCCATTTCCCTCAGTCACAGCATCTCCTTTAACTCAGTCACAAAATCCCCTTTCACTCAGTCACTGTATCCCATTTCACAGAGTCACTGCACCCCATTTCACAGAGTCACTGCACCCCATTTCACAGAGTCACTGCACCCCATTTCACTCAGTCACTGCACCCCATTTCACTCAGTCACTGCAGCCCATTTCACAGACTCACTGCACCCCATTTCACAGTCACTGCACCCCATTTCACTCAGTCACTGCAGCCCATTTCACTCAGTCACTGCAGCCCATTTCACTCATTCACAGCTTCCCATTTCACTCATTCACAGCTTCCCATTTCACTCAGTCACTGCCTCCCTTTTCCCACAGTCACTGCAAACTTTTCCCACAGTCACTGCAACCCATTTCCCTCAGTCACTGCATCCCATTTCCCTCAGTCACTGCATCCCATTTCCCACAGTCACTGCATCCCATTTCCCACAGTCACTGCATCCCATTTCACACAGTCACTGCATCCCATTTCACACAGTCACAGCATCACATTTCACACAGTCACAGCATCACATTTCACACAGTCACTTCATCTCGTTTCCCACAGTCACTGCATCCCATTTCCCACAGTCACTGCATCCCATTTCCCTCCGTCAATGCATCCCATTTCACGCAGTCACTGCATCCCATTTCACGCAGTCACTGCATCCCATTTCACGCAGTCACTGCATCCCATTTCTCGCAGTCACTGCATTCAATTTTCATCAGTCACTGCATTCAATTTCCATCAGTCACTGCAATGCATTCCACTCTGTTACTGCATCCTATTTCACTCAGTCACGGTGTCCCATTTCACTCAGTCACTGCATCCCAATTCACTCAGTCACTACAACCCATTTCCCACAGTCATTGCAGCCAATTTCACTCTCTCACTGCATTCAATTTCCATCCGTCAGTGCATTCAATTTCCGTCAGTCACTGCATCGCATTTCACTCAGTCAGGGCATCCTATTTCACTCAGTCGGGGCATCCTATTTCACTCAGTTCCTGCATCCCATTTCCCTCAATCACTGCATCCCATTTCACGCAGACACTGCATCCCATTTCAAGCAGTCACTGCATCACATTTCAGGCAGTCACTGCATCAGATTTCACTCAGTCACTGCATCACATTTCACTCAGTCACTGCATCTCCTTTCCATCAGTCACTGCATCTCACTTCACTCATTCACTGCATCCCATTTCCCACAGTCACTGCATCCCACTTCACACAGTCATTGCAGCTCATTTCACTCAGTCACTGCATCCCATTTCCCACAGTGACTGCATCCCATTTCATTTAGGCACTGCATCCCAGTTCAATCATTCACTGCATCCCAGTTCACTCAGTCACTGCATCCCATTTCCCTCAGTCACTGCATCCCATTTCCCTCAGTCACTGCATCCCATTTCCCTCAGTCACTGCATCACATTCCCCTCAGTCACTGCATCACATTCCCCTCAGTCACTGCATCACATTCCCCTCAGTCACTGCATCACATTCCCCTCAGTCACTGCATCGCATTAACCTCAGTCACAGCATGCCATTTCCCACAGTGACTGCATCCCATTTCATTTAGGCACTGCATCCCAGTTCACTCAGTCGCTGCATCCCAGTTCACTCAGTCGCTGCATCCCAGTTCACTCAGTCGCTGCATCCCATTCCCCTCAGTCACTGCATCCCATTCCGCTCAGTCACTGCATCCGATTTCCAACAGTCCCTGCAGCCCAATTAACGGTCACTGCATCCCATTTCACTCAGTCACTGCATCCCAGGACACTCAGTCACTGCATCCCCGTTCACTCAGTCACTGCATCCCAGTTCACTCAGTCACTGCATCCCAGTTCACTCAGTCACTGCATCCCAGTTCACTCAGTCACTGCATCCCATTCCCCTCAGTCACTGCATCTCCTTTCCCTCAGTCACTGCATCCCATTTCACTCAGTCACTGCAGCCCATTTCACTCAGTCACTGCAGCCCATTTCACTCATTCACAGCTTCCCATTTCACTCATTCACAGCTTCCCATTTCACTCAGTCACAGCATGCCATTTCCAACAGTGTCGGCATCTCCTTTCCATCAGTCAACGCATCACATTTCACTCAGTCACTGCATCCCATTTCGTTCAGTCACTGCATCCATTTCCCCACAGTTTCCGCATCACATTTCACAGAGACACGGCGTCCCATTTCACTTCGCCACTGCAACCCGTTACCCTCAGTCACAGCATCCCGTTTCCACAGTCACTGCATCTTCTTTCCCCAAGTCACTGCATCCCATCTCCACGGTCACTTGCACCCATTTCATTCAATCACTGCCTCCCATTTCCATCACTCACTGCATCCTATTTCCCTCAGTAACTGCATCCCATTTCACTCAGTAACTGCATCCCATTTCCCTCAGTCACTGCATCCCATTTCCCTCAGTCACTGCATCCCATTTCCCTCAGTCACTGCATCCCATTTCCCTCAGTCACTGCATCCCATTTCCCTCAGTCACTGCATCCCATTTCCCTCAGTCACTGCATCCCATTTGCATCAGACACTGCATTCAATCTCCATCAGTCACTGCACCTCACTTCACTCATTCACTGCATCCCATTTCCCACAGTCACTGCATCCCACTTCACACACTCATTGGAGCTCATTTCACTCAGTCACTGCATCCCATTTCACTCAGTCACTGCATCCCATTTCACTCAGTCACTGCATCCCATTTGCATCATACACTGCATTCAATTTCCATCAGTCACTGCATCTCACTTCACTCATTCACTGCATCCCATTTCCCACAGTCACTGCATCCCATTTCACTCAGTCACTGCATCCCATTTCACACAGTCACAGCATCACATTTCACAGTCACTTCATCTCGTTTCCCACAGTCACTTCATCTCGTTTCCCACAGTCACTGCATCCCATTTCCCGCAGACACTGCATCCCATTTCCCGCAGACACTGCATCCCATTTCACGCAGACACTGCATCCCATTTCACGCAGACACTGCATCACATTTCACGCAGACACTGCATCACATTTCACGCAGTCACTGCATCACATTTCACGCAGTCACTGCATCACACTTCACGCAGTCACGGCATCACACTTCACGCAGTCACGGCATCACATTTCACGCAGTCACTGCATCCTATTTCACGCAGTCACTGCATCCTATTTCACGCAGTCACTGCATCCCATTTCACACAGTCACTGCATCCTGTTTCTCATCTGACGCTTCATTCAAGTTTCGTCAGATACTGCATCCCATTTCACTCAGCCACTGCATCCCATTTCACTCAGCCACTGCCTCCCATTTTCCTCAGTCACTGCAACCCATATCCCACAGTCACTGCGTCTCCTTTCCCTCAGTCACCGCATCCCATTTCACTCAGTCAGCGCATCCCATTTCCCTCAGTCACTGAATCCCATTTAACTGAGACAGTGAATCTCATTGAACTGAGACGGTGCATCCCATTACCCTCAATCACAGCATTCCATTTCCCACAGTCACTTCATCTCCTTTCACTCAGCCACTGCATCCCATATCACTCAGTCACTGCATCCCATTTCCCTCAGTCACTGCATCCCATTTCACTCAGCCACTGCATCCCATTTCACTCAGCCACTGCATCCCATTTCACTCAGCCACTGCATCCCATTTCACTCAGCCACTGCATCCCATGACCGTCGGTCCCTGAATCCCATTTCACTCAGCCACTGCATCCCATGACCGTCGGTCCCTGAATCCCATTTCACTCAGTCACTGCCTCCCATTTTCCTCAGTCACTGCAACCCATTTCCCACAGTCAGTGCGTCTCCTTTCCCTCAGTCACAGAATCCCATTTCACTTAGTCAGCGCATCCCATTTCCCTCAGTCACTGCATCCCATTTCACTCAGCCACTGCATCCCATTTCAATCAGCCACTGCATCCCATTTCAATCAGCCACTGCATCCCATTTCACTCAGCCACTGCATCCCATTTCACTCAGTCACTGCATCCCATTTGCATCATACACTGCATTCAATTTCCATCAGTCACTGCATCTCACTTCACTCATTCACTGCATCCCATTTCCCACAGTCACTGCATCCCATTTCACTCAGTCACTGCATCCCATTTCACTCAGTCACTGCATCCCATTTCACACAGTCACAGCATCACATTTCACAGTCACTTCATCTCGTTTCCCACAGTCACTTCATCTCGTTTCCCACAGTCACTGCATCCCATTTCCCGCAGACACTGCATCCCATTTCCCGCAGACACTGCATCCCATTTCACGCAGACACTGCATCCCATTTCACGCAGACACTGCATCACATTTCACGCAGACACTGCATCACATTTCACGCAGACACTGCATCACATTTCACGCAGTCACTGCATCACATTTCACGCAGTCACTGCATCACACTTCACGCAGTCACGGCATCACACTTCACGCAGTCACGGCATCACACTTCACGCAGTCACGGCATCACATTTCACGCAGTCACTGCATCCTATTTCACGCAGTCACTGCATCCTATTTCACGCAGTCACTGCATCCCATTTCACACAGTCACTGCATCCCGTTTCTCATCTGACGCTTCATTCAAGTTTCGTCAGACACTGCATCCCATTTCACTCAGCCACTGCATCCCATTTCACTCAGCCACTGCCTCCCATTTTCCTCAGTCACTGCAACCCATATCCCACAGTCACTGCGTCTCCTTTCCCTCAGTCACCGCATCCCATTTCACTCAGTCAGCGCATCCCATTTCCCTCAGTCACTGAATCCCATTTAACTGAGACAGTGAATCTCATTGAACTGAGACGGTGCATCCCATTACCCTCAATCACAGCATTCCATTTCCCACAGTCACTTCATCTCCTTTCACTCAGCCACTGCATCCCATATCACTCAGTCACTGCATCCCATTTCCCTCAGTCACTGCATCCCATTTCACTCAGCCACTGCATCCCATTTCACTCAGCCACTGCATCCCATTTCACTCAGCCACTGCATCCCATTTCACTCAGCCACTGCATCCCATGACCGTCGGTCCCTGAATCCCATTTCACTCAGTCACTGCATCCCATTTCACTCAGTCACTGCATCCCATTTCACTCAGTCACTGCCTCCCATTTTCCTCAGTCACTGCAACCCATTTCCCACAGTCAGTGCGTCTCCTTTCCCTCAGTCACAGAATCCCATTTCACTTAGTCAGCGCATCCCATTTCCCTCAGTCACTGCATTCCATTTCACTCAGCCACTGCATCCCATTTCAATCAGCCACTGCATCCCATTTCAATCAGCCACTGCATCCCATTTCACTCAGCCACTGCATCCCATTTCACTCAGCCACTGCATCCCATTTCACTCAGCCACTGCATCCCATTTCACTCAGCCACTGCATCCCATTTCACTCAGCCACTGCATCCCTTTTCACTCAGCCACTGCATCCCATTTCACTCAGTCACAGCATTCCATTTGACTCAGTCACTACATGCTACTTAACGGAGACAGTGAATCCTATTCAACTGAGACAGTGCATCCTATTTCACTCAGCCACTGCGTCCCATTACCCTCAGTCACTACCTCCCCTTTCACTCAGTCACTGCATCCCATTTCACTCAGTGACTGCATCCCAGTTCCCTCAGTCACTGCCTCCCTTTTCCCAGTGTCACTGCAATCCTTTCCTGCAGTCACTGCAACCCATTTCCCACAGTCACTGCATCGCATTTCACTCAGTCACTGCATCCCATTTAACTGAGACAGTGAATCTCATTGAACTGAGACAGTGCATCCCATTTCCCTCAGTCACAGTATCTCCTTTAACTCAGTCACAAAATCCCCTTTCACTCATTCACAGCTTCCCATTTCACTCATTCACAGCTTCCCATTTCACTCAGTCACTGCAACCCATTTCCCTCAGTCACTGCAACCCATTTCACAGAGTCACTGCACCCCATGTCACTCAGTCACTGCAGCCCATTTCACTCATTCACAGCTTCCCATTTCACTTATTCACAGCTTCCCATTTCACTCAGTCACTGCATCCCATTTCCTTCAGTGACTGCATCCCATTTGCCTCAGTCACTGCATCCCATTTCTCTCAGCCAGTGCATCCCATTTCACTCAGTGACTGCATCACATTTCACTCACCCAGTGCATCCAATTTCCCTACATCAGTGCATCTCATTTCCCTCAGTCACTGCATCTCATTTCATTCAGTCACTGCATCCCATTTAGCTCAGTCACTGCATCCCATTTCTATCAGTCACTGCATCCCATTTCCATCAGTCACTGCATGCCATTTCCCACAGTGACTGCATCTCCTTTCCATCAGTCAACGCATCACATTTCACTCAGTCACTGCATCCCATTTCATTCAGTCACAGAATCCATTTCCCCACAGTCTCCGCATCACATTTCACAGAGACACGGCGTCCCATTTCACTTAGCCACTGCAACCCGTTACCCTCAGTCACAGCATCCCGTTTCCACAGTCACTGCATCTCCTTTCCCCAGGTCACTGCATCCCATCTCCATGGTCACTCGTACCCGTGTCATTCAATCACTGCCTCTCATTTCCATCACTTCATCCCATTTCCAAAAGTCACTGCATCCTACTTCCCTCAGGAACTGCATCCCATTTCCCTCAGTCACTGCATCCCATTTCCCTCAGTCAGTGCATCCCATTTCCCTCAGTCAGTGCATCCCATTTCCCTCAGTCACTGCACCCCAATTCCCTCAGTCACTGCACCCCAATTCCCTCAGTCACTGCACCCCAATTCCCTCAGTCACTGCATCCCATTTCAGTCAGTCACTGCATCCCATTTCACTCAGTCACTGCATCCCATTTCCATCAGTCACTGCATTCCATTTAACTCAGACACTGCATCCCATTTCCCTCAGTCACTGCATCACATTCCCCTCAGTCACTGCATCCCACTAACCTCAGTCACAGCATGCCATTTCCCACAGTGACTGCATCCCATTTAATTTAGTCACTGCACCCCAGTTCAATCAGTCACTGCATTCCAGTTCACTCAGTCACTGCATCCCATTCCCCTCAGTCACTGCATCCCATTACCCTCAGACACTGCATCACATTACCCTCAGACACTGCATCACATTACCCTCAGACACTGCATCACATTACCCTCAGACACTGCATCACATTTCCCTCAGACACTGCATCCCATTTCCCTCAGACACTGCATCCCATTTCCCTCAGACACTGCATCCCAGTTCACTCAGTCGCTGCATCCCATTCCCCTCAGTCACTGCATCCCATTTCCCACAGTCCCTGCAGCCCATTTAACAGTCACTGCATCCCATTTCACTCAGTCGCTGCATCCCATTCCACTCAGTCACTGCATCTCCTTTCCCTCAGTCACTGCATCCCATTTCACAGAGTCACTGCACCCCATGTCACTCAGTCACTGCACCCCATGTCACTCAGTCACTGCAGCCCATTTCACTCATTCACAGCTTCCCATTTCACTCAGTCACTGCATGCCATTTCCCACAGTGACGGCATCTCCTTTCCATCAGTCAACGCATCACATTTCACTCAGTCACTGCATCCCATTTCATTCAGTCACTGCATCCATTTCCCCACAGTCTCCGCATCACATTTCACAGAGACACGGTGTCCCATTTCACTTAGCCGCCTCAACCCGTTACCCTCAGTCACAGCATCCCGTTTCCACAGTCACTGCATCTCCTTTCCCCAAGTCACTGCATCCCATCTCCACGGTCACTTGCACCAATTTAATTCAATCACTGCCTCCCATTTCCCTCAGTCACTGCATCCCATTTCCAAAAGTCACTGCATCCTATTTCCCTCACTAACTGCATCTCATTTCCCTCAGGCACTGCATTCAATCTCCATCAGTCACTGCATCTCACTTCACTCATTCACTGCATCCCATTTCCCACAGTCACTGCATCCCACTTCACACAGTCACTGCATCCCACTTCACACAGTCACTGCATCCCACTTCACACAGTCATTGCAGCTCATTTCACTCAGTCACTGCATCCCATTTGCATCAGACACTGCTTTCAATTTCCATCAGTCACTGCATCTCACTTCACTCATTCACTGCATCCCATTTCCCACAGTAACTGCATCCCATTTCACTCAGTCACTGCATCCCATTTCACACAGTCACTGCATCCCATTTCACACAGTCACAGCATCACATTTCACACAGTCACTTCATCTCGTTTCCCACAGTCACTGCATCCCATTTCACGCAGTCACTGCATCCCATTTCACGCAGTCACTGCATCCCATTTCACGCAGTCATTGCATCCAATTTCACTCTCTCACTGCATTCAATTTCCATCTGTCACTGCATCCCATTTCACTCAGTCACTGCATCCCATTTCACTCAGTCACTGCATCCCATTTCACTCAGTCACGGCATCCCATTTCACTCAGTCACGGCATCCCATTTCCATCAGTCACGGCATCCCACTTCCATCAGTCACGGCATCCCACTTCCATCAGTCACGGCATCCCACTTCCATCAGTCACGGCATCCCACTTCCATCAGTCACGGCATCCCATTTCCATCATTCACTTTATCTTCTTTCCCTCAGTCACTGCATCCCATTTCACAGAGTCACTGCACCCCATTTCACTCAGTCACAGCTTCCCATTTCACTCATTCACAGCTTCCCATTTCACTCAGTCACTGCATGCCATTTCCCACAGTGACGGCATCTCCTTTCCATCAGTCAACGCATCACATTTCACTCAGTCACTGCATCCCATTTCATTCAGTCACTGCATCCATTTCCCCACAGTCTCCGCATCACATTTCACAGAGACACGGCGTGCCATTTCACTTCGCCACTGCAACCTGTTACCCTCAGTAACAGCATCCCGTTTCCACAGTCACTGCATCCCATCTCCACAGTCACTTGCACCCATTTCATTCAATCACTGCATCCCATTTCCAAAAGTCACTGCATCCTATTTCCCTCAGTAACTGCATCCCATTTCCCTCAGTCAGTGCATCCCATTTCCCTCAGTCACTGCATCCCATTTCCCTCAGTCACTGCATCCCATTTCCCTCAGTCACTGCATCCCATTTCCCTCAGTCACTGCATCCCATTTCCCTCAGTCACTGCATCCCATTTTCCTCAGTCACTGCATCCCATTTCCCTCAGTCACTGCATCCCATTTGCATCAGACACTGCATTCAATCTCCATCAGTCACTGCATCCCACTTCACACAGTCATTGCAGCTCATTTCACTCAGTCACTGCATCCCATTTCACTCAGTCACTGCATCCCATTTCCCTCAGTCAATGCATCCCATTTCCCTCAGTCAATGCATCCCATTTCCCTCAGTCACTGCATCCCATTTCCCTCAGTCACTGCATTCCATTTCATCCAGTCACTGTATCCCATTTCATCCAGTCACTGCATCACATTTGACTCAGTCACTGCATCCCATTTGACTCAGTCACTGCATCCCATTTGACTCAGTCACTGCATCTCATTGAACTGAGACAGTGCATCCCATTGCCGTCAGTCTCAGCACCCCATTTCAATCAGTCACTGCATCCCATTTCACTCAGTCACTGCCTCCCACTTCACTCAGTCACTGCATCCCATTTGCATCAGACACTGCATTCAATTTCCATCAGTCACTGCATCTCACTTCACTCATTCACTGCATCCCATTTCCCACAGTCACTGCATCCCATTTCACTCAGTCACTGCATCCCATTTCACACAGTCACAGCATCACATTTCACACAGTCACAGCATCACATTTCACACAGTCACAGCATCACATTTCACACAGTCACAGCATCACATTTCACACAGTCACAGCATCACATTTCACACAGTCACTTCATCTCGTTTCCCACAGTCACTTCATCTCGTTTCCCACAGTCACTGCATCCCATTTCCCACAGTCACTGCATCCCATTTCCGTCAGTCACTGCATCCCATTTCACGCAGTCACTGCATCCCATTTCTCGCAGTCACTGCATCCCATTTCACGCAGTCACTGCATCCCATTTCACGCAGTCACTGCATCCCATTTCACGCAGTCACGGTATTCCATTTCACCCAGTCACTGCATCCCAATTCACTCAGTCACTACAACCCATTTCCCACAGTCGTTGCAGCCAATTTCACTCTCTCACTGCATTCAATTTCCATCCGTCAGTGCATTCAATTTCCGTCAGTCACTGCATTGCATTTCACTCAGTCAGGGCATCCTATTTCACTCAGTCGGGGCATCCTATTTCACTCAGTCGGGGCATCCTATTTCACTCAGTCGGGGCATCCTATTTCACTCAGTCGGGGCATCCTATTTCACTCAGTCGGGGCATCCTATTTCACTCAGTCGGGGCATCCTATTTCACTCAGTCGGGGCATCCTATTTCACTCAGTCGGGGCATCCTATTTCACTCAGTCACTGCATCCCATTTCCCTCAGTCAATGCATCCCATTTCATGCAGTCACTGCGTCCCATTTCACGCAGTCACTGCGTCCCATTTCACGCAGTCACTGCATCACATTTCAGGCAGTCACTGCATCACATTTCACGCAGTCACTGCATCACATTTCACGCAGTCACTGCATCACACTTCACGCAGTCACGGCATCACATTTCACTCTGCCACTGCATCACATTTCACTCAGTCACTGCATCTCCTTTCCATCAGTCACTGCATCTCACTTCACTCATTCACTGCATCCTATTTCACCCAGTCACTGCATCCCATTTCACACAGTCACTGCATCCCGTTTCTCATCTGATGCTGCATTCAAGTTCCGTCAGGTACTGCATCCCATTTCCTCAGTCACTGCATCCCATTTCCCTCAGTCACTGCATCCCATTTCCCTCAGTCACTGTATCCCATTTCTCTCAGTCACTACATCCCATTTCCCACCGTGATTGCATCCAATTTCACTCTCTCACTGCATTCAATTTCCATCTGTCACTGCATCCCATTACCCTCAGCCACTGCATCCCATTTATCTCAGTCACTGCATCCCATTTATCTCAGTCACTGCATCCCATTTCACTGAGTCACTGAATCGCATTTGTTGTTCTCACTTGAATGCAATGGTCATGAATCTCCTCCAATGGCTGGTCATGTATTTCCAATGCAAAATTTTACCAAGTTTTGATTTTCAATTTTGATTACATGTGTCTCCTCTAATCTATAAGATGCTGCAATAAACTCAAATTTTATAAATCATAATTCAACCACCATTACCTACAGAGTTAATTTCATCAAACAGATCCAATTAGAATTGTCACATTCCCAAATCCTGATTCTACTTTTTCTAATTATGGGCCACGTGGTTCAGAAAAAAGACACTTAGAGTCAGAGAGATGTACAGTCGGGAAACAGATCCTTTGGCCCAATTTGTCTATGTTGACCAGATATACTAAATTAATTTAGTCCCATTTGCCAGTATTTGGCCCATATTCCTCTCAACCCATCCTATTCATATACCCATCCACATGCCTTTTAAACGTACAAGCCTCCACCACTTCCTCTGGCAGCTCATTCCATACATGCACCACTATGAAAAAAATCTGGTCCATTTTAAATCTTCCCTCTCTCATTTTCAACCTATTCTCTCCAGTTTTGGATTCCAGCAACCCGGGGAGAAGATCTTGGCTGTTCGCTGTATCCACGTCCCTCGTAATTGTATAAACTTCTATATGGTCAGCCCTGAACTCCAAAGTTCCAAGAAATCGCTGCCTGTTCAAGCCCACGGTCTACCTTCAACCTCCGATGCTGGTAACATCCTTGTAGATCTTCTCTGAACCCTTTCAAGTTTACAACATACAACAATACAGCGCAGAACAGGCCCTTCGGCCCTCAATGTAGCGCCGACATCCTTCCTCTCGCAAGGAGACCAAAAGCGATTGCAGTAGTCCAAAAGCAGCCGAACCAACGTCCTACATGGCTGCTAAGTGATCTCCTAACTCCTATACTCAATGCACTGACCGATAAAGGCGAGCACACCAAATGTCTCCTCAATATCCTTTCTACCGGTGGCTGTACTTTGATGGAACTACGAAACTGCACTCCAGTGTCTCTTTATTAAGCAACACTCCCCACAACCTTCAGTGTAAACTTGCTGCCCTGATTTGCCTTTCCAAAATGTAGCACCTCACATTTGTCTAACCTCAACTCCATCTGCCACTCCTCAGTTTATTCGCCCTTGTCAATGTCCCATTGTATTCTGAGGTGACCTTCTGGGCTGGCTACTACACCTTCAATCATTGGGAAACTTACTAACCACACCTTCTATTTTCATATCCAAATCATTGCATCACTTCAACTCCCCCTCCCACTCCCTGGACGACATGTCCATCCTGGGCCTCTTCCAGTGTCACAACCACACCACCCAGAAACTGGAGGAGCAGCACCTCATATTCCGCCTCGGGAGCTTCCAACTCAATGGCCTCAATATGGACTTTGCCACCCTCAAAATCTCCCCACCCGTCAGCCTCATCCCAAGACTAGTTCCTCCCCTCATCCCCGCCTCCATGACCTGTCCGCCTTCTCTCCCACCTATCCACTCCTCCCACCTCACTGACCAACTCCCACCACTGCTTGGAATTATTCTTCTTTTCACACTTCATCAGCTCGATGTTATTTCTAAAATCTATTTTCCAATTTTGGAAAAAGTGAGATAAAGAGAAGTAAAAGAAGTTACATTCTTATCACTCGTGAAATCTCTGAATATTCTTCTGTTGAAAGGCCGCCAAGGAACGATGCAATTCTTGTGTCACAAACGCTGTGAGGGAGACATCTTTTTCGGTTCCACTAACTCCACCCTAAGGAAGACAAACGCACGTAACATATCTAGTGACTTAAAGCATACTCTATTGTTACCCAAGGTGGAGAGCTGAATGAACACAGCAGGCCAAGCAGCATCAGAGGAGCAAGAAAGCTGATGTTTCGGGACGAGACCCTCCTTCAGAAAATTGGCGCTGGAGAATCTGAGATAACAAGGTGTAGAGCTGGATGATACTGCTTGACCTGCTGTGTTCATCCAGCTTTACACCTTCTTATCTCAGATTCTCCAGCATCTGCAGTTCCTACTACCTCTATTGTTGCCCTTCCACTTTACTGAACTAATATGAGCCAGTAGTTTTGTTTAGGCTCGTGTAATCTTACGGTTATTGGCCTGTACAAAATCCTGAATTAATTTTGATCGACTGACGGGAGGAGAGATGAATTTTATAGAAATTTTTGTTTTCTACCAATTTGCAGAGGGCATCGTGGGCGATTGAAGGACAGTGTTATTATCCTCCAGGTCTGTGGACTGCATCATTACCAACTTGCCCATTTGCATACACATACAATATTCATTATGTACCAATGAAACATAATAAACCAATACTGTGTACTAAAAACAACCCTCACATATCAATGGAAAGTTAAATATTTATCATAGAGTTTGAAGGATTGAATTCAATGATACAAAGCAAAAACCAGTGAAGATGAGTGCAGTTGGTCAGCACTTTTGCCACTAAGTGGAGGTTGGCAGTTTGAGGCCACCCAAGAACAAGCAAGCTCTGTCTAACTCCAAGGGCAGCACGGTGGCTCAGTGGTTAGCACTGCTGACTCACAGCGCCAGGGACCCAGGTTCGATCCCACCGTTGCGTGATTTTCTGTGCAGAGTTTGTACATTCTGCCCATGCCTGCATGGGTTCCTGCTGGGTGCTCTGGTTTCCTCCCACTGTCCAAAGATGTGCAGGCTAGTTGTATGGGCCATGCCAAACTTGCCCATTGTGTTTCGGGATGTGTAGATTAGGTGTGTTAGTCATGGGAAATGTACGGTTACTGAGGAAAGGGTCGGGGAATGAGTCAGGGTGAGATGCTCTTTGGAGGGTGGCTGTGGACTTGTTGGGTCAAAAGGGGCTTGTTTCCACACCGTAGGGATTCTATGATATGGAAGTATCTTTTGAAGTGGGCATTCATGGGTATGCTGTAACAGAGACCTTGAAATACTACACAACAAATATTTGGAACTAGACTGTCAATTCAGACATAGCATCAAAAAAGGTCATGGAAGTTGTCACCGATATAAAGCAGGATTGATGAAAATCCAGCAGGAAATGGTGTCAAAAGGCACAGTATCTTTTCTTCACCTCCAGTTATTTTGTCCAAGGCACTGGATGCTGGCAGGATTGAAACATTTAAGAAATGCTTCACAAATCACATATAAGGACCTGCACATCTTTGAACAATGGGAGGAAACTGCAGCACCTGGCAGAAGCCCCTCGCAGACGCGGGGAGGACGTGTCAGTTCCACACAGATAGTTACCCAAGACTGGAATCTCAATTGGCTCCCCAGTGCATGAGCAGCTCTAACCACTGAGCAACTACCTTGCCCAGAAGGGGTTTTATAAGCGCATACATTATTTCCATTAATAGTTGGGGTAAGACAGATCCAATCCTCTATGTCCAATCAAAATAACATATCGTAGATATCATGACAACAATCATAAATGATTTTGAATAAGTAAATCAAAAAAATAGAAATTGTTTCCAAGCCTAAATACTAAATATGGTGCAGTTAAGATGAATAGCGCAACAACAAAAAGGCCATATTTTATGTGACCATCGGTAACACTTGAAAACTTGCAACAATATAGTCACCAGTAGAGATCTGGAGTGGTTTGATGATGCACTCCTTCATACACTGGAATGAAACTCCAAAGATCACAAATTCTCCTTCAATACCGTGTTATAACAGTGACTGCATCAACCTGTGTTTATGGGCCTGACTGGAAACCCACACAACACGCACAAACAAAAATATAATCTAAGGTGATAGGAGAAATAAATGTATGTATGCAACGTCTTTGAAAAGCAATCATTTCTAGCGGATGCAAGCCCATAAGGAATCTCGTTTCGCAGATTATATTCATTTGCACTGCAGTTCACGCCAGTCAGAATCAGTTTTCGTTTCATGACAGATAACTAAAATGTCCATTACAATGAACTTTGTTTGATCAGAAGATTTTAAGTAAGGACTATGTCTTGTGTGAGCTGACGGCATTAGGGGATGGAGAAGGTACGCTCACTGCTGGCATCTTGACACCATTGAATGAGCAAGCGTGGACGCAAAGGTTGTAACAGGTAACAATTGTACAGGCAATATCTTTTGAGCTCCTTCCGAGCAGGCCTGTAATACTCTAAAGCTGTGCTAGACCCTCACTTACTCCACCTTACGTACGCTGCCTTTTTCTTTTCGACAAGAAGCACCTCTGCACCCCTGCACCCGTCATCCAAGGCTCCTTAATCTTACCCCTTCTTACCTGTCTCAGAGGAACAAATTCATACATCACTCGCAACAACTGCTCCTTGAACAGCTCCACATGTCTGCTGTGCCCTTTCTGTGGAACAATTGCTCCCAATCTGTAGTTCCCAACTCCTGTCTGATAGCATCATAGTTTCCTTTTCCCCAGTTAAATATCTTCCCCTGCTAACTGCTCCTTTCCCTTTCCATGGCTGTGGTAAATGTGAGGCTGTTGTAGTCACTGTCGCCAAAGTGCTCTCCCACCACAAGATCTGACACCTGTCCTGGCTCATTGCCGAGCACCAAATCCAAAATGGCCTCCCTCCTCGGCCTGTCCACATACTGAGTAAGGAAACCCTCCTGAACACACCTGACAAAAACGGCACCATCCAAACCATCTGCACTCAGGAGGTTTCAATCTATATTGGAAAAGTTGAAGTCACCCTGAACAACAACCCTGCTACGTTTGCACTTTTCAACTATCTGCCGGCCAATGAGTTCTTTGATCTCCCAACTGCTATTTGGGGGCCGTAGAAAACCCCCAGTGAGGTGACTGCTGCCTTGCTGTTCCGAACTTCCACCCATACTGACTCAGTCAACAAACCTTCCTTGGCAACCTCAGCCCATACCACCGCAGTAGACGAGTCCTCAAAGGTTCTTTCAGCCGCCATCATACTGTCCTTGACCAACAAAGCCACACCTCCCCATCTTTTACCACCTTCCCAGACCTTAATCAAAGATCTAAACCCTGGAACCTGCAACATCCATTCCTGACCCTGCTCTATCCATGTCTCCGAAATGGCCACAACATCGAAGTCCCAGGTACCTATCCAAGCTGCAACCTCACCTAACTTATTCCGGATACTCCCGGCATTAAAGTCGTCACACTTCAATCCAGCTTGCTGTCTGCCAGCACACTCCTGTGACAGTGAGGTCCTGACCATGTCCTCCCGACGCTCATCCTCCTGTGTACCAGGACTACACCTCAGTTTCCCATCCCCCTTCTGAGCTCGTTTAAATCCACCCAAATGGCACTAGCCAATTTCCCACCCAGGATATTAGTGCCCCTCTGGTTCAAGTGGAGACCGTCCTGTTTGTCCAGGTCCCACCTTCCCCAGAATGAGCCCCAATTGTCCATGTACCTGAAGCCCTCCCACCTGCACCATCCCTGCAGCCACGTCTTCAGCTGAAATCTCTCCCTGTTCTTTGCCTCGCTATCACGTGGTACGGGTGACAAACACAGATGACCACGCTCTTTGTTCCAGCTCTCAGCTTCCACCCTAGCTCCCTCAAATCCTGCCTGGCATCCCTATCCCTCTTTCTACCTACGTCACTGGTGCCTATGTGGACCACGACTTGGGGCTGGTCACCCTCTCCCCTCAGGACCCTAAACACACTATCCGAGACATCACGGACCCTGGCTCCTGGTCGGCAACACACCAATCGTCAGTCTCTTTCGTTCCCGGCAAATCTTCTATCAGTCCCTCTAACTATTGAGTCCCCAATGACTATCACTCTCTTCCTATCCCCGCTTCCCTTCTGTGCAAGAGGGACAGACTCTGTGCCAGAGACCTGCACCCGACTGCATGCCCCTGGTAAGTCGTCCCCCGGAACAGTATCCAAAACCGTATACTTGTTTTTCAGGGGAGCGACCGCAGGGGATTTCAGGGGAACGACCACAGGGGAAGGTTGGTCGAGCTACACCGGGTAAACGTACATTTTTGGCTGAAGAAACATGTGTTTCAATGTGAGCTAATGGAAGAAGCCATGGAGTCAAAGCTAAACATTTCGACAGTAAGACAACCATTCTTAAAAGCAGCAGACAGCATGAAAAAGAAATCAGCGGCTTTAATATCCGGTTAAAATTTGTGGAATATCAGATGGAATTTTCTTATTGACTCCATTGTGCAATCATATCGATCTAAAAATGTTAACTGCATTAATTAATACTAACCAGAAACGGACTTTGTAGTAAATGGTTTGACTATTTTCTGTATCTGGAACATCCCTTTTCCTTCTCCAACGAAGATCGTATCAACCTATGGTACCAAACTGTGAGTCAAACGGACGGGACTCGTGATCTTTAAGTTCCTCATCAAAACAGTCTAATTGTATGGTTCTGTGCAATAAAAGAGAAAGAATAAACATGTTTCCCACAATTTTGCTGATGTTTACGAACAGAATGCACAAATTCAACAAGTTTGAGCTGGCATGTCTGCTTCCTCCAGCCTGTTTAAACTGTTCCATTCAATGTGAAATTTGTCATAAGTTTTAGCACACAGGTCTACTTGATCTGTGCCACCACCTTCTATTAGTCAGACATGCTTTTCCCACCTTCCTGTAATACATTCCTTGAAGTGTTCAATGAGATTTTGATTTTAAATCTTATCATCATATTCTTTTGATTCTCAAGCATCAATGAATCTGATGTCGCCGCCATTCCATGCAGTGCATAGCATGTCAAACAGGAGTCTGACTCTTGCCATGAGCACTGAGGGAGTACGGGATCATAACTGTCTCATAGTTCAGAACGAAATTCTACATCTAGGGCTATGTAGAGTCATGCAGTTAATTTTATTTGACATGCTATTTCTTTTCTTCACAAATATGCTGGATTTAAAGTGATCTTCACCCTCATTTAAAATGAATCCAATATCCAACCATGTGTAAAACAAGCATATCCAAATTTTAATTGGAGTTTAGTGTTTCACAAATATATTACTTTCTTAAAAATTATATTTGAGTCAACATTATCATTTCATTCCCTGACAGCGGGTGAACTTACTTTTAAACTCCAATTTTCCTTCGGTATTAACGGAGAGGTGAGCCTTTTTGCAAGCCCCGAAAGGCTGCACCAGTTTATGCTTAAACTTACGGAACTGTAAGTTTCACAAATATGTTCCTATTAAACACTAATTCCTATTGAAGCAGTATGAAGCTAAATTCATTCAACTGGACAGCAAAAACGGTCAAAATTTTAAAAGCAAGCAACTATTTTGAAGTCACTCTTCGAACTAAATTCCATCTTGGTGTGTGAGAGTCCATAGGTTCCTCACTCTCAACGAACCATTCAACAGTCATGCAATTACTAAAACACACAGACAAAAAACATGAATGTTAACAGTCACGAAGATTTTGAGAGTGATTTGGAATTCGTACTCAATACCCCCTGGGGAAAATCTGTTCCAATCTGGATAGTACTCACTTATTACCATCCCACCTACCTTCCCCAGCACCTCCTCCCACTCCATGCTATTTGTTTCTGAGCTCCCTTCCACCCTCCATTTCTGAGGAAGGGTCCTGACCCAAAACCTCACCTTTCTTGAGCCTCTGATGCTGCCTGCCCTGCTGTGTTCCTCCAGCTCCACAATGTGTTATCTCAGACACCAACATTGGCAGTTCTTACTATCAGGAGAACTCATTCTCACCTTGTCACAAGTGATTTATACTCATTTTCTTTTCAGATTACGCATGTACATGTATATACATAGATATACATTTACACTTTTGTGCCTGAACCACTAACCTAGAGGATATTTTAAAATAGTCTCTTCATATCTGCATGAAAGAGAAATCATCAAGGTCATAACTTTCATTTTAGGAATAACTCGAACATTCAAAGTACTCACAGTCAGTGTCCCATTTCCTTGACCAGTCAACTTGATGTGAATCTTTCTTCCAAGTGGAAACTATGACAACAATTATATTTGAGAATCAAACTCTTCATTGCATCACCAATATTTCCTTGTCTGTTTGAAACATAAGATAATGAAATAATCAGGGACAGATTGGCCAACAGTGTAATTTAATGCGTGTTACAACCATTGAAGTGATCTTTAAAAAGCTGTTGTCACACAACACACCACTTTTTGAGATGCAGTGATGAACATACTTCCTGAGACGCAAATAATGTATGCCGAATTAATTCCAAAGAATACCTTTACAATTAAAAAGAAGCTAAAAATCTCTTTACATTGTGATGCTTATCAGATTGTTATTCGTCAATGGAAATCGTTCAGAACAGTTATTTATTCCCAGATGAAAAGGAAGTGTAGACATTTCATTTTCACATCTTATCCAAGAGAGAAAAAAAAACACCTTCATGAATGCATTGTCAAACAAGAAGACTCAGAAAAAAAGTCATTTGGCCCATTGAATTTCCTCCATCATTCGCTGAGATCATGGTTGATCTCATTACATTTATCACGACACAACATTTCCACCAAACCCTCCTTACAGCTAATACATAGAACATAGAACAGTACAGCACAGAACAGGCCCTTCAGCCCACAATGTTGTGCCGACCATTGATCCTCATGTATGCACCCTCAAATTTCTGTGACCATATACATGTCCAGCAGTCTCTTAAATGACCCCAATGACCTTGCTTCCACAACTGCTGCTGGCAACGCATTCCATGCTCTCACAACTCTCTGCGGAAAGAACCTGCCTCTGACATCCCCTCTATACTTTCCACCAACCAGCTTAAAACTATGACCCCTCGTGCTAGCCATTTCTGCCCTGGGAAATAGTCTCTGGCTATCAACTCCATCTATGCCTCTCATTATCTTGTATACCTCAATTAGGTCCCCTCTCCTCCTCCTTTTCTCCAATGAAAAGAGACCGAGCTCAGTCAACCTCTCTTCATAAGATAAGCCCTCCAGTCCAGGCAGCATCCTGGTAAACCTCCTCTGAACCCTCTCCAAAGCATCCACATCTTTCCTATAATATGGCGCCCAGAACTGGACGCAGTATTCCAAGTGCGGTCTAACCAAAGTTTTATAGAGCTGCAACAAGATCTCACGACTCTTAAACTCAATCCCCCTGTAAATGAAAGCCAAAACACCATATGCTTTCTTAACAACCCTGTCCACTTGGGTGGCCATTTTAAGGGATCTATGTATCTGCACACCAAGATCCCTCTGTTCCTCCACGCTGCCAAGAATCCTATCCTTAATCCTGTACTCAGCTTTCAAATTCGACCTTCCAAAATGCATCACCTCGCATTTATCAAGGTTGAACTCCATCTGCCACCTCTCGGCCCATCTCTGCATCCTGTCAATGTCCCGCTGCAGCCTACAACAGCCCTCTACACAGTCAACGACACCTCCTACCTTGGTGTCGTCTGCAAACTTGCTGACCCATCCTTCAATTCCCTCGTCCAAGTCATTAATAAAAATTACAAACAGTAGAGGCCCAAGGACAGAGCCCTGTGGAACTCCACTCACCACTGACTTCCAGGCAGAATATTTTCCTTCTACTACCACTCGCTGTCTTCTGTTGGCCAGCCAATTCTGTATCCAAGCAGCGAAGTTCCCCTGTATCCCATTCCTCCTGACCTTCTGAATGAGCCTACCATGGGGAACCTTATCAAATGCCTTACTGAAGTCCATATACACCACATCCACAGCTCGACCCTCATCAACTTTTCTAGTCACATCCTCAAAAAACTCGATAAGGTTTGTAAGGCATGACCTACCCCTCACAAAGCCGTGTTGACTGTATTTGATCAAGCCATGCTCTTCCAGATGGTCATAAATCTTATCCCTCAGAATCCTTTCTAACACCTTGCAGACGACAGACGTGAGACTTACCGGTCTATAATTGCCGGGGATTTCCCTATTTCCTTTCTTGAAGAGAGGAATTACATTTGCCTCTCTCCAGTCCTCAGGTACGACTCCAGTGGAGAGCGAGGATGCAAAGATCTTCGCAAGTGGCGAAGCAATTGCATTTCTCGCTTCCCAAAGCAGCCGAGGACAAATCTGATCCGGGCCTGGCGACTTGTCAATCTTCATGTTTGACAAAATTTTCAGCACATCAGCTTCGTCTATCTCTATCCATTCCAGCATGCACACCTGCTCTTCAAAGGTTTCATTCACTACAAAGTTGGTTTCTTTCGTAAAGACAGAAGCAAAAAACTCATTTAGGGCTTCCCCTACCTCCTCAGGCTCCACACACAAGTTCCCTATGCTATCCCTGATCGGCCCTACTCTTTCTTTGACCATTCTCTTATTCCTCACCTAAGTGTAAAATGCCTTTGTGTTTTCCCGGATTCCTTCTGCCAAGCCTTTCTCGTGCCCCCTCCTGGCTCTCCTCAGACCATTTTTGAGCTCCTTCCTTGCCTGCATGTAATCCTCTCTAGCTGAACTTGACCCTAGCTTCCTCCACCTTATGTAAGCTACCTTCTTCCTTTTCACTAGAAGCTCCACCGCTCTCGTCATCCAAGGTTCCTTAATCTTACCCCTTCTTGCCTGTCTCAGAGGGACATATTTACTCATCACTCCCAACAACTGTTCCTTAAGCCGTCTCCACATGTCTATAGTTCCCTTACCATGGAACAACTGCTCCCAGTCCATGCTTCCTAACTCATGTCTAATCGCATCATAGTTTCCTCTTCCCCAATTAAATATCCTCCCATTCTGCCTAATCCTCTCCTTCTCCATAGCTATGTAGAATGTGAGGCAGTTATGGTCACTATCACCAAAATGCTCTCCCACCACAAGATCTGATACCTGCCCCGGCTCGTTTCCGAGCACAAAGTCTAGAATGGCCTCTCCCCTCGTCGGCCTGTCAACGTACTGCGTTAGGAAACCCTCCTGAACACACCTTACAAAAACAGCTCCATTCAAATCTTCTGCTCGAAGGAGGTTCCAATCAATATTAGGAAAGTTAAAGTCACTCATTACAACAACCCTACTGCGTGCACACTTTTCCAAAATCTGTCGACCTATGCTTTCTTCAATCTCCCTGCTGCTATTGGGGGGCCTGTAGTAAACCCCTAACGAGGTGACTGCTCCCTTCCGATCCAAGTAACATCCTGGTAAATCTCTGTTTCTGTGCCATGCCTTGTCTTTCTCAATATTTTTTCAGTCATCTACAAATTTAGCCACAGCACATGCACCTCTTTCCTCCAAGTCATTAATAAACAAGCACAAGAGCTGTGGTTCCTTCAGCGCGACCTCATTTCTTACTGACAAGCCAATCCTGGCATCTCTGTCCATTTGTATCGGAGATAATGGGAACTGCAGATGCTTCAGAATCCAAGATAACAAAGTGTGGAGCTGGATGAACACAGCAGGACGAACACACAGAAGTAGAAGGGCCTCGGCACGAAACGTCAGCTTTTACGCTCCTGAGATGCTTCTTGGCCTGTTGTGCTCATCCAGCTCCACACTTTGTTATCTCTGTCCATTTGCCTGTTCTTTCTATTGGACATGAATCATTGGATATTTCGTTCCCAACACTTATCCCCTAACAACCACCTCTCTGTGATACCCAGAGTGATGTATCTGTCAATTTCAATCTGCTCCACAAACTCATTCACTTTGTTTCATACACTCCCTGCAATTCAATACAAGATCTTCAGTCTGGCATTTGCAGCCACCCTTCTTATCTGCTGCAGCTGAAGTGAGATTCCTGACCATTTCGATACTTTTTGTCCTATTACTTGCTCTGGAAACTTTGCTGAGCACTTACCAGCTTCTAACTCTTTCCACAATTTTCCATGCAACTGAGCTCACCCGCTCCACACTTTTTATTTTAACGCCCTACCCCAAGACCGAGCTCTGTATTTTGCCAGGACACTTGTCCCAAAATGATTCTCATCGAGCCTATAACACCAGAACGACTCCCTCCTTCCCCATACCGATGCCAATGTCCCATGAATTCAAACACATTTCTGCCATGCCACCATTTGAACAATGCATTTGCATCTATAATTATGCTCACACCGTGCCAAATTGCTCAGATAATAATCCAGAGATTATTACCATTCTGGTTCTGCTTTCTCATTCAGCACCTCAGTGCTCATAATCCCTCAGCAGAACCTCCTTCCTCTTTCTTCCATATCAATGGTACCTGTGTGGACCACGATAGCTGGATTTCTACTCTTCCCACTTCAAGTTCCTTTGTAGCCGAGATGGAATATCCTGAACCTGGGCACCAGGCAGGCAACACTACTTTCGAGACTCTCGATCCTAGTCACAACGAACAGTGTTCATTCCCCAAACTATACTACCTCTGATTATAACTACATTTCACTTTTTATCCCCTCTTGAACGTCCCCCTGTACCACAGTGCTACAGTCAGTTTACTCATCTTGCCTATACCCTGCACTCTCATCCACACAGGAAGAAAGAATCTCAAACCTGTTAGATAAGATCAAAGGCCAAGGTTCCTTCTGCACTACATCCTGGATCCTTCCATCTGCCCTGTTCTTTGTCACAGTCTCACGTCTCTGGCCACTGACCGAGTTTCTTCGAGTTAATCTAAGGTGTGTGACTGCTTCCTGAAGCAGGGCATTCTCTGGTAACTCTGCCCCACATGATTTGTTGATTGGTCGAAACTGAGATTCCAGTTCATCAACCCTGAGCTGGAGTATGGGGTCTGACCACTCCCCCATCATGTAGGTATAAATCATCATCTGGCCTGGCATCTCCATTTCAATTACTTGGATCTTAATTTGATTTGAAAACATTCTGGTCTTTTAGTTTGTAGCCTGTAAATATTTCTCTGATTTACTTTCAACCTGAAAGCTACCGTTAGTAGATTCTTAAACCAGTAGCGATCACCAACCAATGAACCTGGTTCACCCTCTCGGTCCCTGATTCTGGCTTCAATTCACCCTGTCTCAACAAAAACTGCTTACGAACTATCAGGCAAAAAAAAGCAAGCAAATGGCACCTCTTACCCTCTGCACTGACTTGCCACATTGCCACCAACTTCCCCAAAATATATATTCATTTGGTGCATTTCACTCGAGATGTGATCTCTCCTTCCAGGACGTGCAAAGCATACTGAACCATCGCAATATACTACCTTCAAAACCTCAGCTCTTAGCTTATTACTTTTGAGTACATTCTCAAATGCTTTCTCCAAGTCCAAACACAACACATGTACTGGTTTTCCTCTATTAATTCTCCTTCCAAAACTTCCTCCAAAAACCCAAACAAATTAGCCAGACATAATTTCTCTTTCACCAGGCTATGGTGATTCTGTTTGATTAGATTCTGATTTTCCAAATGTCCTGCTATTATTTTCTTCATAGTTGATCACCGCATATTTCCAACAATAGATGTTAGGCTGTTTCGATTGTAGTTATCTTCTTTTTGCCTCTCTCCTTTTTAAATAGGAATGTCACATCAGCATTTTTCCAGCCCTCAGATGCTTCTCTAGAATCTAAACCTTTTTGGGAAATTACAATCAATGCATACACCGACTCTGAAGCTCATTGTTTGGAATCTTAGAAAGTCAAACAGCACGGCAAAGAGTCTAATCTGCTTTCACTCCATTAGATTGTCTCCTGCTACTTCTCTCATGGTAGTGATGGTGTGGTAGTGATGTGTTTAATTCCTCCCTGTATTCTTTACTAATAAGGGGATCCTTGAAGTATCTTCCACTGTAAATACTACCCTTTTCTCATTGTCGTTGTTCCTTGATTTAAAAATTAACCTGGCCATCTCAGCCGTGCATATAATTAATGGCATTACCTCTAAAACCTTCTCTGCCAAAGTGTTCAATAGATTGCTACAACCTGAAAGAAGTAATTCTTCCCCTAAATTAATAGGCAACCAATTTGAAAATGTGGCCTCTGGTCGCAAAATCTTTCACAACGGGAGTAATCTCTACGGATATACACTATCAAGCCTCTTAAGAATCTTAAATGTTGAAAAAATAAGATTTTTTTCAATCTTATAAACTCCAATGAATGTCGTCTCAGCCCGCCCAACATTCCTAAGCATGGCGATTCCCTCCGCCATTTCCGAAATCAACCCAGTCAACATGAGGTGTACGGCCTCCGCAGCATTCACTCTGTGGCCGTAGACGACTTATAAGTTACCATCCTGCTGCTACTTCTCGACTTCTACTTGCGATGCAGTCCTCTGTCCATCCTGACATACTACCCTTGAACACGTGGGCTCTTTTCTTTTGAGACACCTTATGAGCTGTACCTTATCAAATGCTTTGTTGAAATCTCAATGTACTACATCATCAGTAATGTTTGTTTCCTTCTCAAAGCACTGTAGCAAGTTTGTCAAGTATTATTTCCCCTTTATGAAAGGATGTTAACTCTGTAGGATGTTATAGCACACTAAGTACCCTGTTATTTCATCTTTCATTGCCGGCATGAACATCTACCCAGGTTGACCTAAATTGGCAATACTTGCTTGCTATTTTGTCGAAGTATTTTTCTCATCATGGTGTTATGTTCACAATCTTTCAATCCTCTGAGAAGTTTTCCCAATCTAAGGATTTTTGCGACATTATCATCAGTGCCTCCATTGTATCTGTAGCTGCATTGTTCAACATGAGAGGATACAACTCATCATACCCCTTGGATATTTTCTCTACTGATTGGAGTCATGTTTGGAATTCTGTGCAGTGACATTCACTTTTAACAGTTTGCTAAATACTACCAGGAACAGAAATTGTGATCCAGCTGCAACTAAACGAAAGCTTTCAGCACGGAAGAAAGTATTTGAATTCATTATGACCCGAATAACTCCTGAAAAGGGCAATACAATTTGCCTCAGTCCATAAATGTTCTTTCTCCAACATCCTGAGATGCATTATCTGTATTTCTTCAAATTTACCACAGATTCTGTTTCAATCACCCTTTCAGCAATACGCATGACAACATTTCAGCATTCTTAGTCCCCCTGTAGCCTCCGTTGCACATGTGCATTGTTGGACGATTATTTGTTTGTGTGCCTGCTTTTTTGCTCAAATGGTTAAAGGTAAGTTGGTGTTCTTTTGTCATCAGAGCTATTGCCTCCTCATTCTCATCTTCCTTGTTTTATCCTGTGCTGGAATATTTAATTTGTTGACATATCTGAAATATGTTGTTGAATGGATTGGGTTTTGTAACATTGCATTCCCCATAGACCATCTACCGATATTGTTGCTTGTTCGAACAGTTATTAACTTGCAGAGTGGAAAATGCAGTTTGAAAGCAATGGAACATTATCGATGAAGAAGTTGATGCATTAATTGCTGCGATCTTCCAAACTACAAACTCACCTTCAATTCTTTCTCGGTCAGAGCATTATGCTGGCGCAAATGAATCGTGTTCTCAATGGGACTTCCAAAACCATGGAATTGAATTTGCATGTTGATTTCTTCTTCCCTCTTCAGAAATGCAATGTCGTATCGTGATGAAGCTTCCAAGGCAATGATTGTGTCCTTCAATGAAGGGAAAAGTGACTTTTAGATTCATGGAAATATTTCAGTACTTCCACATGCATGAAAAGCAAACATTCTCCCTGCATGCTGACAAGTCTGCAAGACTAGGGCATGACCCAGTCTCATTTTATCGTATCTTTCTGATTTTACATGCCACGGGATAATCATTCAGGCGTAACAGAAATGTTGATCATGGAAATTTATCAGTGTTTTAATAAATAATGGCAAATTTTCAACATCCTGCAAGTGTATGAAGGCTCAATCTCGTGACACCTTGCCTGCTGCACAAAGACATTCTTACACTGCTTTGAACGTTGGGGCTCAAACAAAACACAATCATTACACAAATGCATCAACACACTACTTTCAATAGGATCTGGCGCAGGCTTGGAGGGCCGAAGGGCCTGTTCCTGTGCTGTAATTTTCTTTGTTCTTTGACCACATAAAAAGGAAAACAGAAGTGTATAACAGTCATCAAGGGAACAAGAGTCCTTGTAGACGCACTAACGTCAACCAGGCCAACATCCCCAGCACTGAGGCACTGACCATCCTCGATCAGCTACAATGGGCTGGACACTTCATCTGTATGACTGACACGAGACTCTCCACATGTTCTCATCCCAGCTTCAAAACAGCAGGTGCGACCCAGATGTGCAGAGGAAGCACTCGGTGATAAACTCAAGTCCTCAATGGTGAAGTGCGACATTCCTGCAGACACCTGGGAATCGCCGGCCTAAGACGGCCCAAAGCCTGAAGAGCACCTGGGAAGGCATCAAACACCTCGAGGCTTGCCTTTGGAAGCAGCGGAAGCCATGCAGCCACACCAACACCTCCCTCACCCCTTCCCACGACTGCCTTCTGCCCCGAGTGCAACAGAGCCGACGGTAGCTGCATCGGTCTGTACAGCCGGTGATCAATTCAGCCTGAGAGTGGGAGAGTGTCATCCATATCTGCGAGAAACCACCATGATGATGATGTATAGTGTGCAGGGGCATCTCGTCATAGCAATTCAGAGAACAAATACAGGGCAAGAGAACACTGGTGACCAAGATTAGGATTAGGGAGAATCTCACAATCTTCTCCAAGTGTCTCAGAGGGAAAGAGAAAACCCAGGGAAAACCAGGTCTCATTAGGGATGAAGAGGCAAATGAATGGTTTGAACTGGAGGGCAATTGTCAGGTGTTAAACGAGAACTTCACATCAGCTTTTACATGTGAGAAGGAGCACACAATTCTTGGACAGAATTAACAGAGGCTGGGGAGATGTTAGGTGTTTCGGTGAATTTAAAATTGGACAAATCCCAGGTTTGGATGAGGTGTATGCCAAGATGCCCAGGGAGATGAGAGCAAAAATTCCACTCGCCCTCATACAGAGCTTTCAAAAGTACCAAAGGACTGGAGAACAGGTAACATAGTTCCACTTATCAAAATGCGTGACAAACATAAAGCAGAGTATTACAGACCGGTGAGTATCACATCAGTAGATAAGAAAATATTGGAGAAAATTCTGAACGGCAGACGTAATTTTCATTTCAAGAAGTGGGGTCTGATCAGCGATCGTCAGCATAGTTTTGTCAGAGGGAGGTCACGCCTCACAAACTTAGATGATTCTTTCAAAGAGGTGACAGAGTGTGCAGATGAGAGTTGATGTAGTGAAAATAGATTTCAGCAAAGACTTGGACAGGGTCCCAAATGGGAGCGTGGCAAAGAAGGTAAAGCTCGGGGGGTCCAGGAAAATACAGCAAGCTGAATCCAAAGTTACAGATTGGTCAAATGGGCAGGTCAGTGGGAGATGGAATGTTAACCCTGATCAATAAGGCAATTTGGACAAACTAACAAGGCAAGGAATCATTCAAAGAAATGCCAGGACACTAGGAAGGTCAGAGGAATGGTGTGATCTTGGGCTACTCGGCCACAGATTCCTGAACATGGAATGGCAGCTTAAAAGGACAGTTCAGAAAGCATATGGCTCAAGAGCTGTACAGGACTTTGGTTAGGCCCCAGCTGAAGTGCTCAGTGCAGTTCTGGTCTCTCCATTATAGAAAGGAGGTGTTTGCATTTGAGCATGTGTGGAGGACATTCATCAGGATGTTCTGAGGGGGTGAAGCATTTTAACTCTTGGGAGAGTCTGGATAAGTTTGCGTTAGCAATAACTGCCAATGCTGGAGTCTGAGATCACACAGTGTGGAGCTGGAGGAACACTGCAGGCCAGGCAGCATCACTGTTGCCGATCTCTGATTAAGGGTCTAGGCCTGAAACATCAGCTTTTGTGCTCCTGAGATGCTGCTTGGCCTGCTGTGTTCAGCCAGCTCCACACTTTGTTCTCTTGGATTCTCCAGCATCTGCAGTTCCCATTGTCTCTAGCATCACTGTTTGAACTGGATAAGGTTGGATTGTTTTCTTTCGAGTAGAGAAGGTTGAAGGAGGTCCTGAAAAAATTGTTTGGATTAATATGGGTAGGGGCGAGGTAAAAAGAAGGTCCATAATGGGGTCGGTCGGGGGGCGGTGGTGGTAGAGGAAGAGATACATACATTTAAGCTTAAAGCTCAGAAGGAATTTCAGGAAGGAAAAGACACCCAGAAGGTGCTGGGGGTTTGGAATTCATTGTCTGGGACTTCAGTTGAGGTGGATAATCTTTTCACATTAAAGAAAAAGGGTTGGTACAACACTTAAAATGAAATAACATTCAAGGCAATAGGCCTATTGCTAGAACATGAGCTGAATGTCAACTTAGTGTGGCTTCAGTGGTTACAGACACAATGGAATGAAGTGCCTGTTCAATTCTGTAGAATTCTCTGATTCTATGATTCTGGAGCAGGGAACAGTGAGTGGACAGCACGGGACAGTTCACCTATCTTCTCCTTTATCCATCTTCTATCTGCCTCCCCACTTCTCCCTATTTTTTACAGAATCCCCTTCTCCTCCCCCATTTTTGAAGAAGGGTCTCGACCCGAAACGTCAGCTTTCTTGCTTCTCTGATGCTGCTCGGCCCGCTGTGTTCATCCAGTTCGACACCTTGCTCTCTCAGATTCTCCAGCATTGGCATGTTCCTACTATCTCTTGAGGAAACTTACTTGTTTTTGCACCCAACCTGTGGTGAGAATGTGGAACGCACTGACTGTGTGGGTGGTAGAGGCAGAAAGCATGATAACATTTAACAAGTCTGTGATTGGGCATTTGTGATGCCAAGGCATACAAGGCTCTGGGTCGAGTGCTGGGAAATGTGATGAGAATAGTTCGGGACTTGCATCTTGTGAGGGCACATACAATTTGCTGAAGGGTCTGTTCCATTGCCATGGCACTCTATTATGCTGTCCCTCAATGATCCTGTGACAAGCAAGTGAAGGTTTACAGAAACAGGTACTTTTCAAGGACAATGCCAAAAGGAAAAGTGATGCACAGTCAAAGTGCATGTAAGAATTTAACAAAGGATTAACACCATTGAAGAACTGGAATTTGTGCCAATGCACCAAACCTGCAGATGAAAATGCAGTGCCCAGTTTGATTGCAAACAGCAACAACCACCAGTTAGTAACATGATCAATGGAAATATCTGAATGCCTGTTCTTGTGATCTCAAGCATTTACCTGCGTCGAGTGAAATCCACCACCATAGTTCTGTTGCATCGTTAGCCGCCTCGCAATCGGTGTTGCATAGTCAATATCATTCCTTGACAACGCTTGAAGCAAGGCATAAGCAGTGGTTTCCACAGTCATCGCAAAAGCCTGTGCTGCTTCAATTGGATACGGCTTCTCGTCCTCCAACAATGGAGGCTTTCCAGTTCCCGACATCAGAATCTGTCATTTGAGAAAGGGATTAGCTGAGAATAAAATTTACATCATATAGATTTTTGTTTGCATTTCACCAACACAACAATGGTTTTCTGGTCAAGATCCACCATTGTCTCACCACTGATGTCCATAACATTCTCCATACTTCCCGCTCAGTGATGGGTCCTTTTGTTTGGGAAAAATAGGCACCTTCGAATGCAAATGAATCAAGATGAGCTTTAGTTTCTCATCAGGCTACATGGCAGTTATTACAAGATGTTACGAACAAAAGGTGAAGAGGCAGATGAAACCATTCAGAGCATCAGTCTGGATGATCTTCTTGCCCTCATCCTGAGGAGGCATCACAGATCTTAACTTACACGCAATTCAAGTTATTTCACGCAATGACAAGACTGAATGTTCTGGATACTGCAAATGCCATGGCACCTGGCAGCATCCGACAAACTGTATTGGAACAATGTGCCCCAAGGTCAGCACACCAACAGTAAATGTTTTTCAGTACATTTTTAAACACTTGCGACACTCACATTTCAGAGAAAGATGACCTATCACGCAATCGGCAGACAAATTGTGCTGACCAATTATGGCCTCAATGTATTCTCAATCATCAGCAAAGTAATGCAACATCTGGATGACAGTGCTGTCAAACAGCTGCACACTGAGGTTCAGTTTACTTTTCGTCAGGCTCACACTTCTCATAACCTCATTCAGGATTTACCACAAATATGATCAGAGATCCTGAGCTTGAAAAGGAAGGAAAGTGCAATCTGTCATTTCCACCAAGGCAACTTCTGATTGAATGTGGTGTGAAGCAGAGGAATAGGAAGTTGAGTCAGTGGCATTCACTGGATACCTGCACTGGTTGAAGTCATGTCTTCATTTGAACCAAAGTGGAGACATGAATGTTCACTGAATATTGTCCAGGTATCCAGCAGAATTCATGACTTTTCCAACAGTGAAGTCAACGATGAGAAAATACAGTGAGACTTGGACAACGATCAGGCTGGGCCTGATAAAGGATAAGTAACATTTGCACCACACAAGTGCTAAGCAGCAATCAGCTCCAACAAGAGAGAATATGACCATATCACAAAATTCCATGTCCTTACCTGAACATCATCCTTACATTTTTGTTTTAAATGTACAAGTGCTATCCAAGCCATGCAAGGCTATGCGCCAGGTGTTGGAAATGAGGTTAGAAAAATTCACTGCTTCTCTTTGACTGTCACAGAATCCGTGAGCTTAAGAATTTAATTCTCCTGTATTGTAAACTACTGAGGTGCTCGGCTATCCACTTAATCAAGGTTACCACTGATCTAAAACTAAACCGGGTCAGTTATCTAATCAGCAGGAGCCAGGTCCGTGGTACAAACCGCCCTGCTGTGGAACAGGGTCAGGCAAATCCAAGTGAGTGATCGTGGTTGGAGATTCATTCGTTGGGGGCAGAGTGTCTGTAGCGACATTTGAGACACCAGGGCTGTGTGTTGCTTCCCTGGTACCAAGGTCAAGGACATCTCTGAGTGGTTGCAACAAATTCTTAAGGGGGAGGGTGAGCAGCCAGGGGCCATTGTGCACATTGGTACCAATGACGTAGGTAGAAAGAGGGATGTGATCCTGTGGACTGTGTACAAGGAGTTAGCAAAGAGGCTGAAAGGCAGGACCTAGAGGGTAATAGTTACTGGGTTACTACCAGAGTCACATGTTCGTGAGCTAAATTATAGAAAGATAGGTGAGACGAATGCATGGTTAAGGAGCTGATACTGGGGCCAGGGTTTCAAGTTCATGGATAACTGGGTCCACTTCTTCGGCAAGGGGTGACCTGTGTAAGAGGGATGGGTTGCACCTGAACTGAACGGGAACAAATATCTTCACACGGAGGTTTGCTAGTGCTACTTAGGATGATTTAAAGACTGGCAGGCAGCTGGAAACGAGAGCAGCAGGTCAGCAAGTCGATGAATTGATGGCAGGTACATGTTAGGACCAATAAATCAGAAAAGAATGGCAGTCAGAGACAGGTACATGAACATGATGGCACAAACAAGCTGACGTATGTTTCTTTCACTGCAAGGAGTATTAGAGGTAAGGCAAATGAGCTTAGAGCCTGGATCAGTACATGGGACTCTGATCTTGAGGCCATTACATGGGTTTGGTTGAGACAGAGACCGGACTGGTTGCTCAATGTTCCAGGGTTTCATTGTTTTCGACAAGATAGAGGGGAAGGTAAAAGAAGGAGGTGCACTCCTAACCTGTGGGAAATGTTACATCTGCACCGAGAAAGGACATTCAGGAGGGCTTGCCCACTGAGGCAATAGAGGTAGCGTTCAAAAATAAGATAGACACAATCACTCTGATCAGATTAAACTAATAGCCTGCTCCCCTGTTGCCACTGACACACTGAGGAACAAATATGTAGGCAGCTTGTGAAACGATGCACTAACTCAGAGTTGTCACAGTCAGTGAATTTAACCTCCCCGGTATTGACTGGGACTCCCTTACAACAAGAGTTTAAATGAGGCTGAATTTGTTAAGTCTATCCAAGAGAGTTTCTTGACACAGTATATGGATAGAAGATGGGCCATGCTGGACTTTGTCCTGGTCAGGTAACTGGTGAGAAGGGTGGGAAAGCATTTTGGAAACAGTGATCACAACTCCTTCAATTTTAAGATTGCTATGAAGAAGGATAAGTCAGGACCTTGGGGGAGAGTAAATTATATCAATTTTAGGTAGGAGCTGGGGTGTGTTAATTGGGAGGAGCTGTCACATTTGCCATATGGGAATTGTTTAAAGGCCTGCTTATGAGTTTAGGATCAGGAAGGAGGAAGGACAAGGATGGCGAGGTAAAGACCCTTGGATAATTGGGGAGGTTGTGAAGTTAGTCAAAAGGGAAAAAAACAGAAATATGTCAGGTTTAGGAAACTAAAATCGAACAGGGCCGACATAAGAAAAAGCAGAAAAAGAAAGAGCGATGAAATGACCTTGGCAAGGAGGGTTGAAGGAAATCCCAAGGCATTCTGTGCATACATCAAAAACAAGGGGATAAATAGTGAGAAAGTAGGACCATTCAGGATAAAGGAGGGAACTTGTGTACGGAAGCAGAGGATATGGGCAAGATCCGAAATGAGTACTGTGCATCACTATTCACTCAGGCGAAGGGTGTGGAGGATAGTGGGATTTGTGTGGAGCATGCTCATATGATAACAGCATTTTGAGATCAACAAAGAGCATTAAGGTGGATAAGTCCTCAGGACCCAATGGTATCTACTCAAGGATTTTGAGCGAGGTGAGAGAGGAGATTGTCGGGGCATTCAGCGATATCTTTGTATCCTTGGTAACCACTGGAGATGTACTGAGGACGAGCAAGTTGCTAAATGTTCTTCTTCTGTTCAAGAAGGTAAATAGGGTCAATCCAGGAAACTATAGACTAGAGAGTCTCTCATCGTTCATTGGGAAGCTATTGGACAGAATTCTTAGGGATTGTATTTATCTGTATTTGGAACAGCATGGCCCAATTAGGGACAGTCAGCATGGCTTTGTGCAGGGCAGGTCATGTCTTGTCTTACTAAATTGATTGAATTTTTTGAGGAGGTAACTAATGTGATCATTGAAGATAGAGTGGTGGATATTGTTGACATGGATGTTAGCAAGGCTTAAAACAAGGCGCTTCACCGTAGGATCATCCAGAAGATGAAGATCCATGGGGTCCGTGGTCACTTAGCTGCTTGGATTCACAACTGGCTTGCCCAGAGAAGGCAGAGGGTGGTGGTGGAAACGTGCTTTTTAGGCTGCAGATCCAGGACTATTGTGTTCTGCAGGGATCTGTACTGGGACCTCTGCTGTTGTGGTATATATATAAAATGACTGAGGTGACAAGATAGATGGATGGGTTAGGAAGTTTTTAGACGATAGAATGATTGGTAGAGTGGTAGTTAGGGTAGAAAGTCATAAAAGGATACAGAAGGATACAGATCCATTGCAGAAATGGCAAGTGAATTTTAATCCATTAAGTGTGAAGTGCTCCACTTTGGGAAATTAAATGTTAAGGAAAAATATACAGTTAATGGCAGGACCCTGAGCAGCATTTGTGTACACAGGGATCTTGGGATTCAGTTCATAGCTCCCCGAACGGGGCCACACAAGTTGATAGAGTGGCAAAGAAGACGCATGGCATGCTTGCCTTTATTAGTTCAGGAATCGAGCACAAGAATCAGGATGTCACGTTCCAGCTTTAGAACACTTTGGTTCGGCCTTAAGTATTGCACTCTTAAGAATTGTATCCAATTCTGGTCGTCATGTTACAGGAAGGGCGTGGAGGTTTTGAATAGGGTGCAAAAGAGGTTGCCTGGATTTGAGGGCTTGAGCTAGAAAGGGGAGGCTGGAAAGACTCAGACTATTTTCTCTGCAGACGTTGAGGGAAGACTTGATCGAGGTTTACAAATTTATGACATGCATAGACAGATTCTGACTGTAACCCTTCTCCCAGATTTGAAATGTCTAAAACTGGGGGCATGTATTTAAGGTGAGAGGGGGAAAGTTCAAAGGAGATGTCAGAGACAATTCTTATATACAGAGAGTGGTAGGAGTCTGAAAAGCACTGCCGGGGTGGCTGTGGAAGCAGATACAATAGGGCCGTTTAAGACACTTTTATATATGTACATGAATATACAAGGAATGTAGGGATATGAATCAAGGACATTCAGAAGGCTTTAGCTAAATTTGGCATCATGTTTGGCACAACATTGCATGCCAAAGGGCCTGTTCCTCTGCTGAAGTGTTCTCGGATCTATGTTAATCAATGTGACTGGAACCGTAGATCAGAGACAATAGATTCTACATCAAGTAACTCACTTTGGACTTCTCAACATCTGTCCACTGCCGAGAAACTCCAAATCCGGGTGTCAATGAAATACTCTTCACTCAGCTGAACGAGTGCGACTCCGACAACACTATCGATAAACGACAGCAATGCAGTCAAATCATCCCATTGATTGATCCCCCTTCTTACGTAAGGATATAGGAAAACAAGTCAGCCATTCAACCCTTCAAACACTTTCTACCATCCAATGAGATTATAACTTAATTGTGGCCTACCTCCATATTGCCTTTGGTCCATATCCCTCAATGCTGTTTTTCCTTTCGGTCGAACTGAAAATTTACAATTAACAATGGATCTAGAATGAACTGTTGTTTGAGATGGGGAGTTACAATGAGACAATGCACCAATTCATCAAACTCCTTCCACAGTACCTGATAATTGTGTGAACCCTACCACCCAAAAATATTTAAACAGCAGCTCCAGAATCTGCATGTTCCCTGTCAAAATCAGCAGAATCCTGATCTGGAACTGTATGACTGTTACTTCATTTCCACTGAGTAAAAGCAATTCATCTCCTGTCCTCAGTCGTTCATTAATATATTCATACCACGTGCATTGCAGCTATTCAACAGGCCAATTCTCCACAACCTTCTCAACAGCAATTCTGGATGGATAGCAAATGCAGCCCAAGAAAGCAACATCAATGACATGCTCGTGAATTTTTAAAATTATAATGACAATATTTGCGGATTATAACAAATCTCCGACTTCATGACGTCGCAAATCCATTCTCCCCCTCTCCCCACTGCTTGGATGTGCATTCATGATTGTGATTTACAAAGAACAGCAACTAATTTGAAACAATTCACTTGCAAAAATAGAACAGAAATCTAGTTTTGTGCAAAACCGATGCGAAACAGATAGTAGCGGATAGCGAAGGGGACTGTTGGAGAATGCAGAATATAGACAGATTGGAGAGTTAGGTGGAGAAATGGCAGATGGAGTTCAATCTGGGCAAATGTGAGGTGATGCATTTTGGAAGATCCAATTCAAGAGCGAACTTTACGGGAAATGGAAAAGCCCTGGGGAAAATTGATGCACAGAGAGATCTGGGTGTTCAGGTCCATTGCACCCAGACGGTGGCAACGCAGGTCAATAGAGTGGTCAAGGAGGCATACGGCATGCTTTCATTCATCAGACGGGGTATCAAGTATAAGAGTTGGCACGTCATGTTGCAGTTTTATAGGACTTTGATTCACATTTGGAATACGGCGTACAGTTCTGGTCGCCACATTACCAATAGGACGTGAATACATTGGAGATGGTGCAGAGGAGGTTCACCAGGATGTTACCTGGTTTGGAGGGCACTAGCTATGAACAGAGGTTGAGTAGATTGGGATTATTTACATGAGAAACACGGAGGTTGAAGGGGGGGAACCTGATTCATGTCGACAAAATCATGAGAGGTATAGGCAGGGTGGATAGCAAGAAGCTTTCTATCTCAGAGTGGGGGGATTACTAGACGTCACAATTTCAAGGTGAGAGGGGAAAAGTTTAAGGCATATGAGTGGAAAGTTCTTTCTGCAGAGAGTCGTGGGTGCCTGAAACGCATTGCCAACCAATGCGGTAGAGGCGGGCACAATAGCGTCATTTAAGATGTATCCAGACAGAAACATGAATGGGCAGGGAGCAAAGGGAACAGATCCTTGGAAAATAGGCGACAGGTTTACATAAAGGATCTGGAACGGCACATGCTTGGAGGGCCAAAGGGCCTGTTCCTGTGCTGTAATTTTCTTTGTTCTTTTCCTCTTTGCAACAGTTTGAAGGCTGGCTATCAGCTTGACAACAGCAGTGAAACCTGGGATTCGTCATTAGAAACATGAAGGAGTTTCCAGCATCAATTGGAGAGAGAGCATATATGAAGATTCAAGTCACTATTTCATCTACAACTTTCCACTCACACCGGTGAAATGCCCTTTCAGAACTACAGTGCACGTTAGTCCAGAACCTGCTGCACTCAAGCCACTTCCATTTTTCCACTTCCTGAACTACAATTTGATCCCTTCATTTCCTGCTTTGTTTGCTTTTATGTTTTTCTAGTCTTGAAGATTTCTACAGTACAAATTTACAGTTGCCCTATTTTAGAAGGATATTATTAAGCAAGAGTGGGCACAGAAGAAATTTACCAGATTGTTGCTGAGCATGGAAGGTTTCAGTGTTAAAGGAAGGTTGGGTCAGCTAGAACATTTTTCACTGGAGCAAAGGGGATAAAAGGTGGCCTGATCGAGGTTTATAAATAGGATAAGGCTGAAGGGATATGGGCCACGAAGAGGCAGTTGGGACTAGTTTAGTTTGGGATTATGTTGGACCTATGGGCCCATTTCCATGCTGTCCGACTATGACTCTATAAAATAGGCTGACAAGGTCAAGTAACACTACCGTACCAAAACGAGAAAAAAAAGCACAGCATCCCCTTCAAATTACATCTCACCACAGGACAAGTTAAGGCCAGGCTACTACATAGAACAAACATCAACACTGCATCTCAAACCTCCACTGGAATTGAATAGTTTTGCATTTATCTTGATAAGTGAAACCACATTCTGTTCTCCAACCCTCTGGTACTTCCCTTGTGAGAGGAATTGAAAAACTGGTCAGGGCCACTGAGAGATAATGGGAACTGCAGATGCTGGAGATTCCAAGATAATAAAATGTGAGGCTGGATGAACACAGCAGGCCAAGCAGCATCTCAGGAGCACAAAAGCTGACGTTTCGGGCCTAGACCCTTCATCAGAGAGGGGGATGGGGGGATTTTCTTTGAGGTAACAAGGTGTACAGCTGGACGAAAACAGCCGGCCAAGCAGCATCAGAGCAACAGGAAGGCTGACGTTTCAGGCCTAGACACTTCTTCAGAAATGGAGGAGGGGCAGGGGGTTCTGAAATAAATAGGGAGAGAGCGGGAGGCGGATAGAAGTTGGATAAAGGAATAGATAGGTGGACAGGAGACACGCAGGTCAAAGAAGCAGGGATGGAGTGCAGGTGGGAAGTTAGGGAGCAGACAGGGCAGTCCAGAGAGGACGAACAGGTCAAGGGGGCGGGAAGAGGCTAGTAGGTAGGAGCTGGGGGTGGGGCTTGAGGTGGCAGGATGGAATAGGTGGGTTGGTTTTGGGTTGCGGGAGCAGGAGGGGAGATTTTGAAGCTTGTGAAGTCCACATTGATACCACTGAGCTGCAGGGTTCCCAAGCGGAATATGAGGTGCTGCTCCTGCAATCTTCTGGTGGCACTGCAGGAGACCCAGGATGGACATATAATCTGAGGATTGGGAGGGAGAGTTGAAACGGTTCGCGACTGGTAGGTGCAGTTCTTTCGTGCATTAGTGACTTGCAAAGGTCCCGAAGCCTCCGCTTGGTTTCCCCGATGTAGAGGGGGCTACAATGGGAACAGCAAATACAGTATATCACATTAGCAGATGTGCAGGTGAACATCTGCTTGATGTGGAAATTTCTTCTTGGCGCTTGGGATGGGGGTGAGGGGGGAGGTATTGAGACAGGTGAAGCACTTCCTGCAGTTGCAGGGAAAAGTGCCGCATGTACGGGGTGCTGGAGGGGAGTGTGGAGCGCACAAGGGAGTCACCTAAGGGTGGCGAGGGAAAAAATGTCTTCGGTGGTAGGGTCAGAGTGCAGATGGCAGAAGTGTCGGCGATGATGCATTGAATCCGAAGGTTGGTGGGGTGGTACGTGAGGGCGAGGAGGACTCTGTTTTGGTTGTTGTTACGGGGAGCGGGTGTGAGGGGTGAGTTGTGGGAAATGTGGGTGACCCGGTCGAGGATGTTTTCGACCACTGCGGGGGGGTGGGGGGTAGTTGCGGTCCTTGAAAACTAAAACTTCTCTTTTAAATCCTCCCACCTCCTACAGGCAAAGTGGGTGGCCAGGGTATCCACATGGGCCCAAGCTATGCCTGCCTCTTTGCAGGTTACATGGAACGATCCCTCTTCCGTACCTACACTGGCCCTAAACCCCACCTCTTCCTCCGTGACATTGATGACCGTATCGGCGCCACTAATGTGGTATGCTGCAAAATGTGCTATGTGGTAATCCTTTCACCATGTAGATTTCGTAATCAAACAACAACCTAAAGGAAGACAACAAAATGTGGGGCTGGATGAACACTGTAGGCCAAGCAGCATCTCAGGAGCACAAAAGCTGACGTTTCGGGCATAGACCCTTCATCAGAGAGGGGGATGGGGAGAGGGTTCTGGAACACATAGGCGGAGAGGGGGAGGCGGACCGAAGATGGAGAGAAAATAATATAGGTGGAGAGGAGAGTATAGGTGGGGAGGTAGGGAGGTGATAGGTCAGTTCAGGGAAGACGGACAGGTCAAGGAGGTGGGATGAGGTTCGTAGGCAGAAAATGGAGGTGCGGCTTGAGGTGGGAGGAAGGGATGGGTGAGAGGAAGAACAGGTTAGGGAGGCAGAGACAGGCTGGGCTGGTTGTGTGATGCAGTGGGGGGAGGGGACGAACTGGGCTGGTTTTGGGATGCAGTGGGGGAAGGGGAGATTTTGAAGCTGGTGAAGTCCACTTTGATACCATTGGGCTTCAGGGTTCCCAAGCGGATTATGAGTTGCTGTTCGTGCAACCTTCGGGTGGTATCATTGTGGCATTGCAGGAGGCCCAGGATGGACATGTCGTCTGAGGAACGGGAGGGGGAGTTAAAATGGTTCGCGACTGGGAGTTGCAGTTGTTTATTGTGAACCGAGCAGAGGTGTTCTGCAAAGCGGTCCCCAAGCCTCCGCTTGGTTTCCCCAATGTAGAGGAAGCCACACAGGGTACAATGGATACAGTATACCAACTGCACCTCCCAGTCGCGAACCAATTTAACTCCCCCTCCCATTCTTTAGATGACATGTCCATCACGGGCCTCCTGCAGTGCCACAATAATGCCACCCCAAGGTTGTAGTAACAGCAACTCATATTCCGCTTGGGAACCCTGCAGCCCAATGGAATCAATGTGGACTTCACCAGCTTCAAAATCTCCTCTTCCCCCACCGCATCGCAAAACCAGCCCAGCTCATCCCCTCCCCCCACTGCAACCCAAAACCAGTCCAGCCGGTCTCCGCTTCCCTAACCTGTTCTTCCTCTCACCCATCCCTTCCTCCTACCTCAAGCCGCACCTCCATTTCCTACCTACTACCTCATCCCGCCTCCTTGACCTGTCCGTCTTCCCTGGACTGACCTATCCCCTCCCTACCTCCCCACCTATACTCTCCTCTCCACCTATCTTCTTTTCTCTCCATCTTCGGTCCGCCTCCCCCTCTCCCCCTATTCATTCCCGAAACCTCTCCCCATCCCCCTCTCTGATGAAGGGTCTACACCTGAAACGTCAGTTTTTGTGCTCCCGAGATGCTGCTTGGCCTGCTGTGTTCATCCAGCTTCACACTTTATTATCTTGGATTCTCCAGCATCTGCAGTTCCCATTATCTCCTGGGGGTTACCATTGACTAGAAACTCAACTAGGCTTGGCACACAAATAGATTGGCTACAAGAGCACATCAGAGGCGAGGAATACTGTGGTGAATAATTTACCTCTTGACTCCCTAAAGCCTGTGCATCGTCGACAAGGCACAAGTCAGGAATATGATGGAATACACCCTTCTCGCCTGGACAGGTGCAGCTCCAACATTCAAGAAACTTGACACCTTCCAGGACAAAGCAGCATGCTTGATTGGTCCCATATCCTTTCCCACGACTACTGACACTCAGTAGCAGCACTCTGTACTATCTACAAGATGCACTGCAGAAATTCACCAAAGACTCTCAGACAGCACCTTCCAAATCCACTACCAATTCCATCTAGGACAAGCACAGCAAATACATGGGAACACCACCACATGCCTGTTCCCCGCCGAGCCACTCAGCATCCTGACTTGGAAATATATCACTGTTTTTTTTCCACTGTTGCTAGGTCAAAAGACTGGAATTCCCTCCCTGACAGCATTGTGGGTCAACTTACAGCATGCGGATTGCAGTGGTTCAAGAAGGCAGCTCACCACCACCTTCCCAAGGGCAACCAGGGACGGGCAATAATGCTGACCCAGATAGTGATGGCCCACGTCCCACAACTGAATAAAAATAAACATAAGAACACACACACAGTAACATGACAATGACTAGAAAATCTGTTTTTTTTTTGTTTGCTTTCATGATACTTATTGTGGAAATAAATCCCAGCCAGATGAGCAAGAAGAATGTCCATGATTACATGTGGGATTTTTTGCATCGAGCTGAGAGGGTTAATGTTTCATCTTAATTACAATACCTCAGGCAGTGTTGCACTCTATATGTCGTCCCCTGCTGTGGGATTTGAACCCCTGAACTACCAGGCAATATATCTCATAAATTTCACTTCTGAGGGTAGGAGATAATAACTTGCAGAAACTATCCTGATGTATCAATGGATTTCCCCTTAGACACAGAACCTTTTCATCATGTTTGTGCAGAAATGACCAAGTTTCTGCATTCAAAGGACAAGCAACAGCTAACACTGCTGGAGAGACTCGGGGAGAGAGAGAGAGAGAGAGAGAGAGAGAGCACCAAAAGATGAAAGCGCCATGTGAAGAAATTTCAGTGAGAAATGCAAAAACGTTCCAAATGAAAATTCAAACACAGAAAGCACAATTGCAGTATTATACTGAACGCTGAATTTAATGGAAGTGATGGACATTAGGCGAAGAAAAAAAACAACACTGAACGGTTTGTGTCTTGTATTTTATAGCTGTACTAGCATGATAGATTTTCATACAGCTCCTGGTCCATTATTAATTGGTGGGTTTTCAGTGATGGTAGCTGTACCCATATTTAAAGCCCACCTCTAGCTGCCCGCAGTGAATTGTATTGAATTATTTATTGTCACTTGCAGTGAATAATACGGTAAGATACAGTGAAAAGCTCCAACTGTTTCCGCAATACAGTGCCATTATGGATGGTCTGAGAATAAAAAGAGTAAAAAGAAAGTTTTTGTTCCACTGCCTCCAGGATGACTCTGAGCCGGCTCACCAAAGACATCTGCACTGCCAGCCCTCTTGCGCCGTCTTGCACCATCTGTGCCAGGTCCACCAACATAGGTGTCGCCACTCTTCAGGAGCCTTGCCACGGGGCTCACATCACTGTCACCAAGTCCCGTGCTCAACACATAATCGCCCCACATACGGGAATTCCCGATTGCAATCCGTCGCCACCTTGCCAATAACCAGGGGTCCCTGCTCCAGGCCTGCAATCAGCGGTGCCTGCCCGCACTGCCACCTTGATGATGCCAGGAGTTTCCACTCTAGGTCCACCACATCCAGGAGTCCCTGGCTCTGCTGGCGACCACCTCGCCAAGAGCCTCGCTCTGGCTGCCTTCACCCAAGGTGTTGTCTTGCCGGTGCCGGCATCTTGAAGCGTGCGCAGCAGCTGCTGGCCCCACGTGAGGACATCCCTGATGCCATTGCCATGGTTTCTGACTGCCAGGAAGCAGCTGCCAGTCTTCACGTGGCCCGTGCTCACTGCAACGTCAATCCGGGTGACTCACACGCCAAAAAGATAATCCAGGGAAAAAAAGCAGAAATAAAAAGAATAAAAAGTGAAAGAAAACAGATGGGAGTGGGTGAGCCCCAGGCAAGAGCCCAGACACAACACTGCTACTCCCTCCTAGAAGGAGTGCAGTGGTTTCAGGCACTTGAAGAGTTTGAGTAACAGGCTGAGGTCCAGTTCCTGTTCCTATCTCAGCCATAGATAACAAGGTGTAGAGTTGGATGAACACAGCAGGCCAAGCAGCATCATAGGAGCAGGGAAGCTGACGTTTTGGGCCTAGGCCCCTCTTCAGAAATTTCTGAAGAAGGGCCTAGGCCCGAAACATCAGACTTCCTGCTCCTATGATGCTGCTTGGCCTGCAGTGTTCATCCAGCTCTACACCTTGTTATCTCAGATTGTCCACCATCTGCAGTTCCGACTGCTTATGTCAACCATCTTGTGTGGAAATGTTGTTCAGTGCAGAAAATACAACAAATGCAGACTAGCGTGGTGGCTTGCCTGACAGATATCAGGTTGCCATTTAGGAGTTTGCGACAAACCAAAAGCTTTTGTCGTCATTTCCTGATGCCAGTCTGTTGTTTCCAGCATGCACTGAGAGACCACTTACTTACTGATTTTCAATCATGAAGGAGCCACGGGTTTCCATGAAAGACACTTGGAACATTGAAGGCAATGCCAGGGGCTCATGTCTTTGGAGTGTTCTGCCAGTCATGTCTAAAATAGACCAGCAGGTGAAGCAAAGTGATAATGGGAACTGCAGATGCTGGAGAATCCAAGATAATAAAATGTGAGGCTGGTTGAACACAGCAGGCCCAAGCAGCATCCTGAGATGCTGCTGGGTCTGCTGTGTTCATCCAGCCTCACTTTTTATTATTAAAGGTGAAGCAAAGGGCAGTTTTCAACCTTAAAAGCTCCAACATGCAGCCACAATCAGCAGCTCTCACTGCACAATGGACGGTTCCTGCTTATTATTTCACGTTTGGAGTGCGCTCTAATGAGTACAGTTCATTTTTAATACACGAATTATTTCAAACATCAATTCAGAATGCGTAAACATTTTTGCATTAATTCAGCTTTAATTGGCCAATTTGCTCTCATAACAAGCATTGTTGCAAAACAATCTGACCCAGAGCTGAAAGATTAAAACATCCTGTAAAAGCCAACACATGAGAATTGTTAAGAATGATATTCACTCGTTCACATCACCCATTTGGATCTTTGCAGCTCTTAAAAAGGTGAATCCTGCTCTCTGTGTTTAAATAGGTTTCCAGTGGATGCTTCTGTTGCTGGTCATGAATGCCTCTGTTGGCATTGCTGAGATGTTGACTGCTCTGCGCTAACCCTCTACTAATTTTGCATTTATGGGCTTTATATCATACTAATGTACCTATCACAGCAACTTTATTCAGAACTGCAGATCATCCAGCTTGTTTAAATCTGAGCAAGGTGAAGAACTTTGAATATGGGAAAAGAAAAGCATACTTTGTGTATCATTGTCAGCTGTTTATCTCTAGCATTAGAAAGTTAGGCAGTTCTGAACAGTTTGATTAGAAAAGTAGGTCAATCATAATTTCTATTTAAAAAATGGACCAAAAGAGTGGGCACTGCAGGGGATAGGGTGCTTTATTTCCCCATGAGAAGAAAGAAAGCAAAAAGGGGAAAAAATCTAGGCAGTTATGATTCCATTATTTCCCACTCCCAGACTTAGAGTTCCACTACCTTGAATCAGTATTCAACAACCTTTTGGCATCCAACCATCCTGAGAGACTAATTGGAACAGTCTTAAAGAAAAACTGCATTAGTGCAATGTTTTTCACAAGTTCAGGGCATCTCAAAGCAATCAAAGCCAATGAAATACTTTCTGAATTGTAGTCACCACTGTAAAGTAGAAAACAGCAAACTACTGCAAGCAACAATGTAACCTTGTTTTGCCCATGAAAACACAAATTTTGATTGCATTATGTTAACTGTTGAGCTCAATGACATTCAAAAAGAAAGTCAGAATTCCATTTAATAGTTAAAAACAGTAACACTACTGAAACTTATTTTAAAACCTGTACTGCAACAGATGACCAAAACACCATTGATTAAGCATTATTATGAAAGACAACTTAGATTTTGGACTACAAAAAGGATCATTTGCCTTTTAAACTTACCCACACATTGCACATTCCATGCACATTGTAAACCATATGCAGTAGCTCCAACCCTACAATGGATTTGTATTTCCATGTTTTACATTCTAGCAGCTTCAAGTGGCCCTCTCCAGGTACTTCCCTCAATTTTTATAGTTTCCTAATCCACCAGGAGTAGTAAATTCTATCTCAATGGATTTTCTTCCCCGACCATGTCGAGACAAATCTCCTGCAATCTTTATATCTCTATGCCTATGAAATGCATCTCTTCAACTAGAGTTGGTCTCATACCACAGCCAGTTCACAAAGTCAAGTGATAATGGGAACTGCAGATGTTGGAGAATCCAAGATCATAAAATGTGAGACTGGATGAACACAGCAGGCCCAGCAGCATCTCAGGAGCACAAAAGCTGACGCTTTGGGCCTAGACCCTTCATCAGAGAGGGGGATGGGGTGAGGGTTCTGGAATAAATAGGGAGAGAGGGGGTGGCACACCGAAGATGGAGAGAAAAGAAAATAAGTGGAGAGGAGAGTATAGGTGGGGAGGTAGGGAGGGGATAGGTCAGTCCAGGGAAGACAGACAGGTCAAGGAAGTGGGATGACGTAAGTAGGTTGGAGATGGAGGTGTGGCTTGGGGTGGGAGGAAGGGATAGGTGTGGTGCAGTTGGTGGAGGGGACGAACTGGGCCCAGTTCGTCCCCTCCCCCCACTGCACCACACAACCAGCCCAGCTCTTCCCCTTCACCCACTGCATCCCAAAAGTTGAGGGAGGCAGAGACGGGCTGGACTGGTTTTGGGATGCAGTGGGTGGAGAGGAAGAGCTGGGCTGGTTGTGTCGTGCAGTGGGGGGAGGGGACGAACTGAACTGGTTTTGGGATGCGGTGGAGAACTAAAAAAAAATTATCCAGGTTTTAATCAAACAGAGACTCAAAAAAGGAGTGGGTTGGAGGTGATGTTGGTGGTAGGAAAGAGCTCAGAGGGGCAAAATCAAATGATGTTACAAAGGGGGAATTGGGCAGGTCTGACTCTACGTTGTGGATAAGTGATTGGAAGCTCATCTCAGAGTCACATATGACACCACCGAGTGCGCAAACAGGCTCCAGCCTCTGACAGACGCCAGGAAAAGGAATCTGTGGCCAGGAAGCGTAGTTTGTTTTGGGTTTGAAGATAATGGTTTGCAATACAGAATAGAATCACGACAAAAGGGAGATGAAAAATCGAGCACAATATCGGATTCCTCATATAACGAAAATATAATAACAATGACGTGATTGCAAGCTTTCAGGATCTCTGCCATATATTCATTAAGTGGTAATGGAAAACAATGTTGCATTGTTTGGATACAAGTGCATTTTTACAGTAGAAACCTTAGAAAAAAAATTATACTGCAATATAGACAGATTAGAGAGAAGTTAAAAATAGTCTTCTGAACTTAAGTTGATGAAAGCTCCGTTAAGCCGATGGTTATGGATCTGTGCCGTTCTTTGCATTAAATCTGTCAGTGCTGGAATTTCACAGAATCTCAAACAGGGCTTTGGGTCAGCTTGGATTGAGGTGAAGTCCAAGACAAATATACAGCTATTATCACAATTCTCCAGCACAAAATAGCCACAAAACATTTGGAAGCAAACAAGACCCCATTTTCTGTTGTCAAAATTGGTTCTGCACCAACAGAATATACAGATGCAAAGATGGCATTCTGAAAAGATTCAACACTGACCAGTGGGCCGTCTAAAAACTGGATTGAGGCCATTGGCTATTGTGTGTGAACAGTCCTTCCACCTCTCTGGAAGAAACTTGTGAAAATGGCAAAGGAAATGAGAATGCTTTTTGGCCTGTAGCAATGTAGAACCAATGAGATAAAGGAGAAAAATTGGGTTTCTGATATACAGCGGAAGGGGCAGTATGGTGACTCAGTGGTTAGGCCTCAAGTGCCAGAGACCCAGGTTCGCAGATGAGTGTCTGTGTGCAGTTTGCACGTTCTCCCTCTGTCTGTGTAGGTTTCCTCCAGGTGCTTTGGTTTTCTCCACAGTTCAAACAAGTGCAGGTTAGGTGGATTGGCCATGCTAAATTGTCCATAGTGCCCAGGGATGCGCAAGCTGGGTGGGTTAACCATGGGAAATGCAGGGTTACGGTGATAGGGGGTTGGGTTTGGGTGGGATACTCTTTGGAAGGTCAGTGTGAGCTCAATGGGTCGCATGGTCTGCTTCCATTCTGTGGGGATTCTACGAACTGAATTATCAGTGAGGAGGACCTGATCTTCAAACTTTACATGAGATAAATCAAAATATCTTCCAGCCACACTCTGATAAATGAGCACATATTAGAAATCAGCATTTAGCATACAAGAGCAGCTACAGCTAAATGCATTGTTACTGTTGATTACTGGCTTTAGATATGTAGAAGAAGTACATCCAACAGATTTTCATGTAGGCAGTGTGGTATTCTGCAAAGCTGCATTTGGTCAGTTGATGAGGACACTACTTCTACAACCTCCTCTTAAACAAGCAGATCTCTGATCTCCTACAACTCAGGCCTTGTGTGCAAGCCTTACTCCTTTGACCCATTGCTGGTCAAGCATTTAGCCATTTCCAACCTGAGGTTTGGAATTCATTCCAGAGACCTCTTTATCCCTGTCTCCTCCTATAAGATACTTCTCAAACACTTTCTTTCACTCAGTATGGCTCCCTGTTTGATTCTGTTCCTCTGACATGCCTTGGGGCTTGGTAGCTATGGCAAAGGCACGAGACAAATGCAACTTTGATTACAGATGACAAGTGAATGTGAAGTGTACAGAATCTGTTAGTTCGTGCCAGTTTTAGCAGCTCTGCTGATAGGTTCCTAAAGATTAGCCCTTAGGATCATCCAGACACTTGACTGCATTTACTTAATCCTGGAAAGCATCATTTTGGTCCACTTATCAATAACATTCACACTCGGAGAGAAACAAAAAATGTTGCCAAACCAGAAGTTTGTTGATTTAACAAAACAGAAATAAATCAAGAGTTAAAGAAAAATCTGCTCTCATAAAGACAGATCAGAATATCTGTTTATTTGACAATCATCCAGGACTCTAAGGGCAGAGATCTTCACCTCGTCATTGAGCTAGCTAGGAAAACACATTGCATTGAACGGAACTAATTACAATGGGAAACAAAAACACTTGTCAATAGAAGGGTGACAACTGATAGTCAGCATGTGACATTGCTGTGTTGCTGTTGCCAGGTCTATTTAAGTCACAGTAAACCTTTAGGCTCCTTGAGTCTTAGAAACAGCAGCAGCTTTCCTGAATAAAATACTACATCAAAGTCATTAGATTTCTGACAGCCTGGAACAGTTGCAAGGCCAGATTTGAAACAATAGCTGGTTGAAAATAGGCCACATAAGAATCTATGCATGAGGTTTTTCTGTACTTGGGATGAAAATCTAATGTCTCATTTAGTTAAAGAACAAAGCAAAACAAAGGTCATTTTAAAAAATTTAAAAATGCAATCAAAGTTCAACAATGAAGAGAAGGAACAATTGCACTCAAACAGGGAAGTTGGTGCTTAATCGTACAAATTGATTGCTTTGGTTTTGTATGAATTATAATGGCACTTTTACTTCACACTTAATTTTCAACCTTTTGACTGAGGCGGTCAGTCATATACAGGAAAGTTGAGTTGTGTGTGCACATGCTCCGTTTTATCTGTCCAGAAAATAAGAACAGGAGGCCATTCAGTCCTTGAACTTCTTCCACTGTTCAATTACATCATGACTGTTCTCTGATTTAACTCCAAAAGCCCAACTTGCTTCAACAAGACTCTTATAAAATCTCAGTCACCTTCCAAACTGGTGATCACTACTATTTAGATAAACAAGGAGAACTGACTCATGGGAGCACCACCTTAAAGTCACTCACTATACGTTCTTGGAACTATATCGCTGCTTCTTTGCTGCTGAGTCAGATCCTTCAAACTCCCTCCCTGACAACACTGTGATGTCCTACACCACATCAAAAGCAGACGTTCAAGAAGGCAGTTCATGACCTTTTTCTCAAGCGCAGATAGGCATGAACAATAAATATGCATTCCAAACTCAAACAGACAAAAAGGATTGATCTCCCACCTCGATAGGTTTTGAGAAGAAGAGCTTTCCAATGCTTTCAGCAACCTTTGTTCAAGAAGTACGTCTGGAACAGCCTAGCTCTGATTTCAAGGTTACACGCTCCTTGAGCTGCAATAGGATGAAACTGACATTGAGGGTCCTGAGCTCGCTGGGCCTGACATCAGTGAGTTCCAGCTGGTTTCAGAGCTCCATGTGTAGAAATTGCATTGTAAATGCATGTTTTGCAATGAGTTCGGAAACCACGCCATCTATCAGCATCACTGAGAGCACTTTCACTGCACAAACTGCCAGCAATTCAGCAAGGCAGCCCCTTTCGCAAGTTCAATAAACAATGATCAGCAAATGTCGACTTTGTCACCAACATCCCATGAGTTATTTTTTTACAAAAACACATTGCAAAACATTGAAATTTCTTTTACCAAGATAAAGATCTTTTACCGCATGACTGTCAACCGGAATTGCCACTGAACATATTCTTGGACTATAATCACACAAGATGTCCAAGTACTGGACTGTTTTCCTCTATTTCCAAAATTTGTTTAATTAAGAAATTGAAGTATTTAAAGAAACACCATTTTCAACGTCCCTGGATTTTTCTCTCACAATCTTCAATCCTCAAGGAATTCCAGAGAAATCCGAGAAGGTTGGAAATCCTACTCTAAGCCATGTTGATTACAGTTCAGCCACATGAAGACCCACAGCAGAAATTTGCAATCCTGAGTAGACATCATCCTCAAATGCAGGGATAGCTGATGATGGTGACTAACAATGGTGGGCTTACAATGGAAGTTAGACAAGTACATGAATAAAAAAGGAGCAGAAGGACGTGCTGATAAAGTGAAGATGAGGAAGGTATGAGGACTCATACGAAGTATAAATAGCAGCTTACCCTAGTTGAGCAGAATGGCCCGTTTCTGTGCTGTAAATTCAACATAATTCTACACAGGAGTCAGGAAATCTTTCCTGTACGATGAAACATTGAGAAGGCCATGATGAGACTGAGCTGGCAAAAACCAATTCTATCATACTCCCATATTAAAAAAACCTGAAGAGTTCTGAGGAATGGTCACTGGACCCGAAACATTAACTCTGTTTTTCCCTTTGCAGATGCTGCCAGACCTGCTGAGCTTTTCCAGCATCTTTGTTTTTGTTCTATCATACCCTTTCTGGATAGAAACACAAAAAAATAGGAATAGGAGTAGGCCATTCAGCCCTTTGAAGCCAGCTCTGCCATTATGATCGTGCTGGTCATCCAACTCAAGTACCCTGTTCCCTCTTTTAACTATACTGTTTCATCCCTTTCACTGCAGGAACTATGCTTGTCTCCTTCTTGAAAATATTCAACGTATTGGCCCCAGCTGATTTCTTTGGCAGTGAATTCCACAGGCTCACCACTCTCTGCGTGAAGGAATCTCTCCTCGTCTAAGTCCTAAATGGCCTACCCATATCTTTACATTATCATTCCTGGTTCTGAACTCCCCACTCCTCAGAAATATCCTTTCTTGGGTTTACTCTGCCTATTCCAGTTAGAATTTTATAGGTGTTTCGGACACACCCCTCCCCCCCCACCCCCAATCTGCTGAACAGCACTGAATACAGTTCAAATTGATCTTGACTCTCTTCATACAACAATCCTGTCATCCCAGGAATCAGTCAATTTCAACCTCAACATTGGATTGAATATTTCATGGTATTATTTCAAGAAATTCAGTAGCAGTGCCCAAGTATGAATACAGTGTAGGTCAATATTTTTCTCTCAGCTTTGCTAAACAATTCCAGATTATCAGAGGGTATTTGGGATGTTTTTGTCTGCACAATGATATTGGGGCTACAAGAGTTAAAGTGTGGGGCAGGCTGCAAAAACTTGGCTTAATTCCCAAATTTAAAAGATTAGGGAGTTTACAAATTGATCTGCTTAAAATGATTTGATGAGGTATATGAAGAGAAACTATTTTTTTCTGGTCATACAGTCTGAAATAAGGGAATATAATGTTAAATTTAGAGCTAGGCTGTTCAGGCTGATGTCAGAAAGCATTTCTTCACCCACTGCAGAGTTGAATCCTGAAATTGGGACCTCACCCCCACCAACTCAAACCCCCTCAAAAAGCTGTTAAATGTGAGGATCAACTGAAAATTTCAAATCTGAGTTTATTTATTTAGGTAAGGGTAGTAAGGAATACAGAATCAAGTTAGGAAATCTATTATTTTAAAATTCATTCACGGGACCTGGGAATCTCTGGCTACATTAACATTGATTGTTCATCGATAATCACCTTTGACTACCAGCGAAGGTAGTGAGAAGCATTTTTTGAATCACTGCATGTTCTGAAATGTAGAAACGCCACATGAAAGGAATTTCCAGGATTTTGCCCCAGTTGACAGTGAAGGAATAATGATAAATATTTCTGAGTCAGGATCATGTGTGACTCGGAGGGGAACCTGCAGGTGGTGGTGATCCTATGTATCTACTGGCCCAATCCTTCGAGCTGGGAGAGGTCGCAGATTTGGAAGGTACTGTCAATGGAGTTATAGATAGTATTTCACTGCTTTTTCCACATGGTAGCTGTCACTGTCCATCCTGTGGTTGGAGGGCATGACTGTTGAAGTTGGTGGATGGGGTGCCAATCAAATGGGTTGTTTTAGCTGGGCTGGAGTCACACTGCTCAAGTATTGTCGGGGTTTTTCTAATCAAGACAGTGGCCCCAGTTTGCTGTTAGCTGTTTGGATGTGCTGGGAAAGCAGGGCTTAGAGCTGATTTGTTTCTGGGCTGACCTTAGCTCTGTCTATCACTGAATGGCATGCAAGTAGTCCCATGTTGTGGCTTCACCAGGTTGACACCTCATTTTTAGGTATGTCTGGCATTGCTTCTAGCATGTCCTCCTGCCCTTTTCACGGAAGAAGGGTTGTTGCCCTAGTTTGATGGTAAGGGTAGAGTGGGGGATATGTCTGGATGTGATTATGTAAGAGTAAAATTCTGCTGCTGTTGATGCCCCTTCTGAATGCCCAGTCTTAAGCTGATGCCCTTTTGGAATGCCCAGTCTTGAGCTGCTAGATGTGTTTGAAGCCTGTCCCATCTACCATGGTGTTGGTGCCACATGACAAAATGGAGGGTACACTCAAAGCCAAAACAAGACTTTGTCTCCGCAAAGACTGTGCAGTGGTCTCTCTCACCAATACAATCAGGGACAGACACCTCTTGGTGAGAACAAGATCAAATAGATTTTTCCCCCTTGTTGGTTCTTTCAGCACCTGCCACAGATCTAATCAAACAGGCTCGTCCTTTCAGACTTGACCAATTCGATCAGTCGGGTACTTAATGAAACAGTCCAGAGCAGAGTTAGTAGTGAAGTCCCTCACCCAGAGAGCCCTGTGTGCCTTTAACACCCTCGATGCCACCTCCAAGTGATGTTCAACATGGAGCAGCTGTGGAGAAAGGGTGAGGAGTGGTTGTAGGTAGTAATCAGTGGGATGTTTCCTTGCTCATGTTTGATTTGACGCCATCAGACTTCATATGGGCTAGAATCAAAACCAGGGACTCGCAGGGTAATTGCTTCTTGGCTGTAGTTTCTGTGCTACCATCTCTGTCAGGTCTGTCCTGTTGGACCGGGCACACCCAGGGTGGTAATGGTGGTGTCTGGGTTATTGTCTGTCCGCTATGACTCAGTGAGCATGAGAATGACAGGTTGTTGATTGCCTCGTTTGTGGAACAGCTCTCCCTATTTTGGTGCAGATGTTAATAAGGAAGGCTTTGCAGCGTCAGGGGGGGTTAGGTTTACCATTGGTTTGACGCTGACCAGTCAATCTACTTTAGTCCCTTTGTATGGGCTTTGTAGTAGTTTGACTGGCTTGCCGAGCCATTTCAGGGGGCAGTCAAGAGTGAACCATATTGCAATGGGTCTGGAGTCACATGTAAGCCAGTCCAGGTAAAGACAGCAGATGTCGTATCCTCAAGGACACTGGCAAACCAGCTGAATTTTCATGACAATTAGCAATAATTTGATTGCTGCCATTAGTCTCTTTTTTATCTCCAGGTTTTATTGAATTAAAATTTCACCATCTGCTGCCTTGGGATTTAAGGCCAATCAACCTTAATCTAACTGCATAATAGCACCAGCTTTAGAATGATGTGTCTTCTAGATATGATATGGTCTGAGTGCTGTCCTATATGTTAGCTCACATAACATATATCACAAAGACTGGGTACTCCTTGAGACAGATGTCTTGAAGTTCATTAACAACACTAACTATTTACACTGCTATAGCATCTCGTACTCATAGTCTGGTTTCAGTGCTTATTGATGTTACTACAAATTACATGCACGTAGCTGACTGAACATGCCAGACTGACCTAATTGTCTGAGCGCTTGACTGAAGGTGAGGTGGGTATCTTTATGCAAGAGTGTTACACATGATGTCAAGTAACTGTTTTAAAGGTACACTGCCTGTCTGCGCTGGAATCTCTGTAATAACAAACAGAAAAGCTGATTGGTCTACACCAGTTCATATGTCAGACAAGGAAAGGCAGCAAGTTAGCCATTATTTGAGGTTTTTTAGTCAATATGCATCTAACAGTGCAGTGTAGGCACAGCCATTATACAAAAGCAGTGTTGCACTCCAGTATCCCACAAAGTCTTTAACAGGCTGGTAGAGCTTATAGGCACCACTGCAAAGTATTTAATTTCCGTCAGATGGTGTCCTTTCAAGTGCAAGAATTTGTTTGCAGACCATCAGTCAAACCTGGCTGTTAAAATTATCCCCATTACGACAAAACACCAATTCTGCAACACTCTTTAAAAGAACTACTGAGGTGGGAGATCAGCATGTATTCATAGTGATAATGGAAACTGCAGATGCTGGAGAATCCAAGATAATAAAATGTGAGGCTGGATGAACACAGCAGGCCAAGCAGCATCTCAGGAGCACAAAAGCTGATGTTTCGGGCCTAGACCCTTCATCAGAGAGCATTTATTCATACATCTGTTTAAGGTCATGAGTGAGCCGAGTCGAAAAACATCAGGCTCCAAGGTTGGGTACACAGAATTCTGTGTTTCTTCCCAAATCTGTCCTCCCCGCTACGTCTGCAAAACTATCATTATTCTTGGCATTTAAAAGCCGGAAGAAAAGAGTGGTGTTTAGAAAGGTGGGGGGACGGGGGGACAAAGAGGGAGAGCTGCACATCTTATTTGTCATGAAAGGTGAAGCTTCAATTTGTAATTAGATTAAGTGACAGCAGTCGCAAATGTGACCATTCTTATCAACAACTCCTCAAGTCAATTAGCTGTAGAGAGCTCTTTTCCAATCGAGTGCTGGGGAGAAAGCGTGATAAAAAGCTGCTTCATTAAAAAAAAGACAGAATTTTAATAGCCTGCCAGAGAAGAGTGGACTCACCTCTTAAAGGAACAATGCCAAACATGGACAGATGATTTTTTTTTCAGGCAACTTTGGTTCGTGGGAGTTGTCACGTATTAGAGTGTCATCCCAAACCCTGCAGTAGGTACATTTTTCTTTATTTAAAAATATAATGCTGCTTTATTTGAAATGAAATGTCTGTGTGGATTTCCTCCAGGTGCTCCAATTTCCTTCCACAAGATGTGCAGGTTAGGTGGACTGGCTATTCTACATTGCCCATAGTGTCCAGGGGTGTGTGGGCTAGCCATGGGAAATGCAGGGTTATAGGGATAGGCTGGATTGGGTGGGATGCTCTTTGGAAAGTCGGTGCAGATTCACTGGGCAGAATCTTGTAGGGATTCTATGATTCTAGGAAATTCCAACAAAAGTGAAGTTGTGGTTGATCTGAAGTCAAGGACAATGATGTTGTTGTCAGCAAATATGGCTGCAAGAGAAGTCACCCTTTAAAATGAAATAGCCTTTCTGCCAGCATGAAGCTTATTTCTGAATCGAACAATTAAAACTAATAGCAAACTTGCATAAGTATTGCTTAAGAATGTATTTCTTCAGGAGGGAACTTTCAAATTGACAGTGTACTTGGCAACATTTCCCAGAAATTATTATGTTTTCTATATGCCAGGATGTCTCAGCTGAGAAAAGGAAAGGCTTTCCAGACCTTGCATCTTGTACCAATATCAAGCACTCCTCGGTCAGGTAGAATATGGCTTGATAGTAGGGAATTGGTCCCATACTGAAAATGTATGACATTATCCATCACATGAACTATTGTTTTAGAGATTCTAAGACTGCCAATGCCGTGCCAAGTAATTCCAAATCAGAATTACAGCAGCAATGGTTTACTTTATGTGGACCAATGAATAATCTAATTGCATATATTTGGTGGTTTTCACCACTGTTCTTTTTCAACTCGCATCCTATCCTCCCCATCTGAAATAAGCATCAACCAAATGCACCAAAATGGACCACATCAGCTGAATAGTTAGTTTCTATGCTGTAAAAATCTATGTAAATGTTAAATCACTCCATTCCCTATTTGTGGGATCTTTCTGTGCATGGGTAGCCACCAGCTTTGTCTACGAATTGTCATTGTACTGTGAGATGATCTACTGTAAGAGTTACTTTGAAAGATTTCTGAGGGCTAGGCATGTTTGTTTTTCCTTCGAAACTGGCTGGCTCTTTCGAAGACATTGGAACATGTTCATTGGCTTCCATCATTGTAAAAGATTTCTGACTTCCCGTTGCTCACTGAGGACAATTAGTGGCAGAAACTCAGTGCTGCAGCTTTCGCGCAGCACTCCATGTGATCTTTCCCAAAATGATCTGAAATGTTGAGGCCACAGGTTCTGAGGCAGGAATGATATTCACAAAGTTCTGACCATGTTCTATCAACTGTGTGCCTATTCTAACAGTTTCCTGTTCTCACAGGCCACCTAACAACTCACAACTTCCCCCAATGACCCCGCACCCATACATGCCTCACAGAGGGGATGCAAGATGTTTTAGGCCTCAAAATGGGTCACAGTGGCAAGATGTTGAAGGAGCACTGGCTCATTGGATCCTAACTCAGTTCCCAGTGTGTACACCAGCCACAGACTCCAGTTTTAGACAAATGTGGCTATCTGTTTGACATCACTATTAATATGGCACAGTGGCTCAGTGGTTCGCACTGCTGCCTCACAGCACCAGGGACCCAGTTCAATTCTAACCTCTGGCAAATGTCTGTGTGGAGTTTGCACATTCTGCCCTTTGTCTGCGTGGGCTTCCTCTAGGTGCCCCAGCTTCCTCCCACAGTCCAAAGATGTGCAGGTCGGGCGGATTGGCCATGGTAAATTAAGACCGTAAGACCATAAGACCATAAGACATAGGAGTGGAAGTAAGGCCATTCGACCCATCAAGTCCACTCCGCCATTTAAATCATGGCTGATGGGCATTTCAACTCCACTTCCCTGCACTTTCCCCGTAGCCCTTGATTCCTTCTGAGATCAAGAATTTGTTGATCTCTGCCTTGAAGGCATCCAACGTCCTGGCCTCCACTGCACTCCGTGGCAACGAATTCCACAAGCCCACCACTCTCTGGCTGAAGAAATGTCGTCTCATTTCAGTTTTAAATTTACCCCCTCTAATTTTAAGGCTGTGCCCACCGGTCCTAGTCTCCCCACCTAACGGAAACAACTTCCTAGCGTCCACCCCTTCTAAACCACACATTATCTTGTAAGTTTCTATCAGATCTCCCCTCAACCTTCTAAACTCTAATGAGCACAATCCCAGGATCCTTAGCCGTTCACCATATGTTAAACCTACCATTCCAGGGATGATCCGTGTGAATCTCCGCTGGACACGCTCCAGGGCTAGTATGTCCTTCCTGAGGTGTGGGGGCCAAATTGTCTGTCGTGTCCAGAGATGAGCAGGCTTCGTAAATGCTGGGTTACAGGGATAAGGCAGGTGCGATACTCTGCAAAGAGTTGGTGCTGACCTGATGGGCTGAATAGCCTCTATCAGTACTGTAGGGATTCTGTGGTATCAATTACAAAACTTACACTTCAAAGGGGTTAAGTACAGGAGCTATCTTGAGTTGGACAAGGGACTGAAATTTTGTGCCTTTCTATTTTCAAGGAACTGCCAGAAAACCAGCCCCATTTTACCTCAGTACCAATCACAGACATTAATGCTTTGCTCTGACGTGTTGAAAGAACAAATCAAGTCCTGCTCGGCCCTCTGCAAGTATAGGCAGAATGGTTTTGATCCAGATAGGGAGACCCAGAAACAGTCCAGGGTTCGTTGTTTTGACCATACAGTGGTCTATTCTTTTCTTTAGGTTTTGTCAAATTTTGATGTAACTGGGTGCCTTGCTAAGCCATCCCAGAGAGCAGGCACCCATCGCTGTGGGTATCAAGTCACAAGCAGAGGGCAAGTGACCAGCTAAGAATAGCAGTTAAAGGGTACTAGTGAACAAAATGAGTTTTCACAACATTCAACGTGGTTGCCACTAATTCCATTTCAGTTACTGCCATGGCAGGGTTTGAACCAACGACCTCAGTACATTGCCCTTGTCCTCGGGACTCCTCAGACAGTAAGACTGTCTTCGCATTGCCGCCTCCCCATTTTCTCAGCACTTCTGTATGATGATGCTTGGCATAAAGGATCCCATGGCTGCTGTTGTCAAGTTTTTCCTGGTATCCTTGCTATTACTGGGATCTTGCTGTGTGCAGCCCTGTCAACCTACATTTCCTCCATCACAACCGCACCTACACTTCAGAAGTGTCTCTTAGGTTGTAACACATCCCAAAATAATGAAATATGCCAAATAAATGCAAGAATTGTCATTTTTTCATCTTTTTGTATAAGGCTAAAACCATGATAAAAGTAAAAGTAGAGGCAAGCTCAAATTAACTTAAATACAAAAGGTTCTGACTACTAGAAGCCACATTGATGCATTGATTAAAATGAATGGCTAGGTCATCAAGCAATAAAGGTGAAACACACAACAATCATGGAGCCAATTAAATTTGTGTTGCATGTGTGACAGGGTCACAGGATCATAACACACTCCTTTACAATGGGCACATATTTCACAGAATGTTACCTGATCAAAATAAGTCAATTTTTTCTCAGCTTGATGCTGCATACAATTAACACAATGGTTTCCATCTGGAAGTGTTTTAACACATGAACATTCTATTTTAATATGGGATGGGAGACAAGAACTTCAATAAAGCCAGTCCATACTGGATGTAAATGCTGTTAAATACAACAAGAATAACTTGTTAATAAAATGTGAAGCTGGATGAACACAGCAGGCCCAGCAGCATCTCAGGAGCACAAAAGCTGATGTTTCGGGCCTAGACCCTCCTGAGATGCTGCTGGGCCTGCTGTGTTCATCCAGCCTCACATTTTATTATCTTGGATTCTCCAGCATCTGCAGTTCCCATTATCACTCAAGAATAACTTGTTAATATGGAGTGTTTTTAGAGTCCCAAGTTGCTTCACGAGAAGTCATTGGGTAATTTTTTACATTGAGCTACATCGTGATATATTAGGACAAGTGACCAAAAGGTGAGCACTTTAAGTGAGCAGAAACAGATAGTGGAGATTCAGAGAGAGGTTTGTGAGGGAATTACAATGGTCAGGCAGTAGGAACCTGAAGCTAAAACCGCTGGAACAGTGAAGACAAAGGAAAGTTAAGTACATTTAAGACGTCATTGGACAAGCATATGGAATAGTGTAGGTTAGATGGGCTTCAGATTGGTCTGGCTGGTCGGCACAACATCAAGGGCCGAAGGGCCTCTACTGTGCTGTAATGTTCTATGTTATATTCTATGAAATTAAGGATGTGGAAGAAGCCAGATTTGAAGGAATGAAAGAATCACAGAGAGTTTTAGATTTGGAGGGATTGACCAAGATAAGGAGGAATGGGGCCAAGGAGGGCCTTGGACTGTGTAGCCAAAGACCCGAGTAATATTCTGGGCACCTGGATTCATATTCTGCCGTGACAGACGGTGGAATTTGAATGTAATTTAAAAATCTGGAATTAAGAGTCTAAACAATGACCACGAATCCATCGTTGACTGTCGGAAAAAGCCGTCTGGTTCACAAATGTCATTTAGGGAAGGAAACTGCTTTCCTTACCTGATCTGGCCTACATGTGACTTCAGACCCACAGCAACATGGTTGACTCTTAACTGGCCTCTGGGCAAATAGGGAAGGGCAATAAATACTGGCTTAACCAGCAACGCCCCCACCCTGTGAATGAATAAATAAAAATTTTGTTTCCCGAATCCTTCAGTTCTCTGATCTTTCTTTTTGTTTCCTTCACTGCTTCATAGGAGGCACAGAGCGACCAGTTCACAAATTACAAAGTCTTTGGCTTATCGGTTAAAAGCAACAGCTTACAACAAGTGTTGAGCGAAACAACTGGTTTTCTTTTAGTTCCAAGTATTATTTACTGCAGAGACAAAGAGAGACTCTACCTTCCATTTCTGAGGCCTGAAGGCTTCCACGGTATCATTCACACCCACAAGCTGTTCACTTTCCCAGGAACCAGAGAGCTGTCGTCAGGCTGACGACCTGTATCATCCACAACTAGTCACAATTCCACAAACCAATCAGCAACCACAGCATGTACTGCATGATACGGCCCAGGCCATAAGCAGCAGGAGGCTGACTTGGATTTTCAACTTGTGAAAGAAATAGAAAACTGGGAAAGCCAAAGACAATTTCATTGCATTGAAGAAGGAGTGAATTAGCTGAGAGAATGTGTTTTGAACTTTAATTTCAAAAAGAGGCAAATTATTCCACAGGTAAGTCCATGTAATGGACAGAACATTACAGGTTCAATATCTGCCTCAGTTTCGAATACCTTCCACCCCAAGGTACCAACTTGAGGCAAGACATTTTGCTGAGGGGAATCAACAGATCTCCCATTGCTTCCTGGTATGTATGGTGATTAAAGCACTCTATCGGGTAGACAGGGGAAAATGAAATAATTGAATAGGCTAACGGCCTTACTAGAATGCAACAGGATAGAAATCATGCTTCAGTGATATGAAGCTCCAGACAGACCACATCTCAAGAGGAGTTTTGGACACCATGTCTTAGAAAGGATATTCTAACCTTGTAAATGTAGGTTTATCAGAATAATACTTCTAAAAACCTACAAGGGTGAAATAATGAAGAGAGATTACACAAACAAGGGCTGTACCTGCTATAATTCAAAAATATTAAGGCATAAATTGATTGAAGATTTTAAAATAATAAGGGGAAAAGTCATAAAAAGATGTTTCTGCTCATTTGAAAGTCTATGGCGGCGAACGTCTTCAAAAAATTTGAGTCAGGCCTTTCAGGAATAATTGTTTTATACAAAGGGCGGCTGCATTTAGACCTTACTTCACAATTGTCAATTTTTTTAAAAAAATGATTGATTTATTTTTGTTAGCTGAGGGTATCAAAGAATACAGAGCAAAGGTGGCTATACAGAGTTGGGTCACATATTGGCTATGATCTCACAAAGTGGCAGAACAGGCTTGAGAGACTAAATGGCCTCTTCCTGTTCCAATGTTCCGGCTGTTTCATTTGGTTTGGGAATTCTGAACAACACAGCATAAACGTAACATCAGGGCTAGGCCGATCTTGGGCACCGTCAGGAAGCAGCATTGTACACAGTGTGACGGAAGTCTGGAACTCTGACATCCAAAATGGTTAAATTTCAATTGAAAGTTTCAGAACTGAGAGACTGGTAGATTTTCATTTGGCAAAATGAAGCAATATGGAATCAGGGCAGGTCAATGGAGTTCGGATTCAGTTTGTCCGTTATCTAAGTTAAAGGTAGAATAAGCTTAAGGAGCTGTAAGGCCTCCTATGATACAGAAACACCAGTTTGTGTGTGTCTGAGCAGTTTGCCTTCCTGCCATTACCTGTTCAATTGATTCAGTGATCCACTGGGGTTTAAATGAACAGAGAACAGTAAAATAATGTGAGAATTCATAGTGATAAGGAGATAGAGCCTTACAGTCATTACAAATGAGGGGGGCGTTCCATCAACAGTACTTAATCATCATCCATGAGTAATTCCTTCAATCTATATAAATATCATACTGAACAACAGTTAGATTGTCCTATTCCTATTAATAAAATATAATACTTGAGGCATTTGGAGCCTGAAGAGCATATGAAGCAGACACAGGGCACACAGTAATTCCATCAGAATTATAAAGCAATCAAATAGAGAGAAAATAACATCTAAAATCCAGGTTCACCTATTTTAGTTCTACTGTAAAAATTTGGCCCAATATAATTTAAAAAATTAATATAACGAAAAGCATCATATTAAGTTGTCAAAACATAGTCTTTGAAATTAACCTCGAGCTACAGGGAAAATTTGGCAATATTCTACAGTGGTGTATGAATAATATGTTTTCCAGGAGCAAAGCAGAGTCCTCCCACTGAAATACTAATGCACACCTTTTTTTATCTTTTCCGAATAAAGGCAAAAGTCTATGGTATTTGCATGCAATAGAAAACACCCTGACCTATGTATCGTACACACATTGTTTGTGCATCTTATATCACAGAAAAACAAATACTTTATTCTTCCTGTAATTTAAGGTATTATAACGGGCACCCTTGCATTTAGTCTTCACATCGTCAACTGTTTCACTCCTCACCAGTGATTTCTTTGCTGACATTTACAGTAGCATGTAGATGTCCTTTGGTTTACTACTAATCGGAAACAAAGGCACCCAATGACATGAATCAGTTTCAATTGTGGGTTGACTGCTGATAACAAGTTTTATTGACCATAACTGATATGTGTCAGAGTAGTCAGTTCATCTTATGTCCGTTGAGATTATCATGGGTTTTATATCACATTGATGTTGCCAATTGAAAATACTATTGTATCTGAGCCCGAGTACATACTGAGTTAATTTGGTTACATTGCTTCATTTTAAAGTTCTGTCTTTCTCAGTTTGAAGAGATTAAAGCAAGACATCATCACCTTGAAACCTCTATGTGATGTACACGCTTCACAAATAATGTTCATTAAAACATTCAAATAGGCCGGCTCCATCATTCAATTGGATTATTGATGATCCCAGCTCAACTTCATCTTCCCACGCTTTGCTCTAAATTCCTTCAAAACCTCACTGAACAAAAGAAAACTATCAGAAAATTTATACAGAGATAGTAGGAACTGCCGATGCTGGAGAATCTGCTGTGTTCATTCAGCTTCACACCATGTTATCAGAAAATTTAAAATGATGCACAAAGACAGCCTTCTGGAGGGAATTTCAGATTTCCCCCGTCTTCTGTATAGACAGCTGCTCCTGCTCAGCTTGGGTTCCAATATTAAGTATTAATCTTTTGTTCTGGATTCACCCCAAGAGGAAACAGTTCCTCTATATTTATCCTAATGAATCTATTCATCATGTTAAATATTTTGTTGAGATCAATGTGGACCATCTAAACTGAAGAGATAAGCTATGTCCAGACAACCTGTCTCCATAACTTGACTCTTTAAGCCCTGCAATCATTCTGGTGAATCTACAATTTACCTCCTCAAAAGGCCTTCTTCTCTGAGGCATGCTGACCAAAACTGAACATTGAATTCCAGATGCAGTCTGGCCAAGCTTCATGAATTTGAACTGCCTTGAGATAAAAGCAATCTTTTCTACTTGAACTCTATCCTGTAATGGTCTGTTTGTCTTGACACACCAATCTTTCAAAGCTCCTGGTCTCATCATTAAGGAGATCGGCCTCAGACTTGTCCACATTGCGATGCTTTGACGCATTCCCCTTCTTTTTGTTTCTGCGCTGTATCCTCCTGACTTTTGAAGAGATAACTCGGTGAAAAGGCAGAATTTCCTATTGACAGCTTTGTTTTTTCAAATATTATTGAAATTACAACTTCTCCCTGGCATACAGTCCTTCACGGTAAACTCAGCCGGTACAAGAATCAGACTCACACTATTGGTATCATTTTGCATCCCAAACCAGCCATCCAGCCAACTCAGCTAACCAACCAAGTATATGCTGAAATATTTCAAGTTGAATGTAATGGAAAGTGCATTAGAATTCAACTTTCCTCCTTACAGCATATTCTGCTCTGAGGCATCTCAGAGCAATTTCCGTACTATTAGTATTTACTTCATAGATACCATGCCAAACATACAACCTTCGGGAATCTGTGTCGTTTTGGCCACTAGGGTAGAATAGCTGAAAGGCTATGGTGATCCTTCCCCAGTACCATCTTTATTTTATATCCACCAAAGACTCAGGCAGTACAAAAACTGTCTGGTTTGGAATTGAATGACACAGACCAGTCTGTGATATGTTATCGGATCTAAGTGATGAAGAAGACATTACTAGTAATCTCTGCATGCCAGATTAAAGGAAGGAATGGGAATCAGAGCTACCCACAACCGCTGCTCATAAGTGATATCTCTTTTCAAAAGGTTGCTATGCACAGTCACTCGGAGATATCAAGAGCTGCAGATGTTGGAGTCAGAGTCAACACAGTGTGGAGCTGGAGGAACATGAGAGGTCGGGCAGCATAAGAGGAGCAGAAAAATTGACGTTTCAGATTTACAGCCCTGATAGAATGTATGGTCACTATTCTGTGCCCTGTGATGCTCCCACTGAGAACAAGTCAATTCTTGGTCTCATGACACTCCTGCAAATAGTGGGTGCTCAATTGGAGAACCAAATCCTGGCAGCTGGTGTTCTTTCTCAAATGTTGGCTTCATATAAGATGTGTGAAAGATATGTGAGCCCTCCGATGTTTGTTGGATGAGTGTGCATTCTGCTACATTCAAATACCATGACTCTTAACCTTAATCTTGAATAACTTATACAAAGGGATAATGCAATGATGCACATTAGTATTTAAGACTGCAGACTCAGCTTTACTCGGGAAAAAATACATTGCTCATACTTTGCAGTACTGCCTCATTTTAGCTTGTAATTTACTTGTAAAAGGCTACGTTTTGACTAATCATCATTTCTTAACATTGAACTTCTATTTCACTCCACAAGAAAGGATCTTCAATGCAGCTGAAAGCTGGGTGAACTTCGCTTTGAAATGGTATTATTTCTCTGTCATTTGATAGTGATTGGTTCATCATGAACCACAGCTCTGGTAAATGCCAGTGTCTTCAGTCAGGGAAAAGGATTGGTTTTGTGCCTTCATACATGTGTTCCAATATGGTTATGAAATGCAATTGCGATATTAAAAAGAAACATCCACCAGCTCTGCCTATTGGATGTCACAGTCATTCAAATTCACTCGCAAGTAATTGGCTGCAGCCAGTCATCAAGCATCAATGGGCAGGAGTCTCTTGCTTCTGTCAGGGAGGATCATTCACTCTTCAAACACCAATAAAACATGTCACTCAATGATACAAACTCATCTGATGTTTGTGTGATAGTTCAATAGAATAAAGCACTTTGCTTTCTTTGCCAGAAATTCTTCACTGAACTATAACCCACATTAACCATCAAGATTGTGAGAGTGTGAGGTAGAAATTACATGTAATTCATTCATTTTATTACAGCATCTGGTACTTTCATAACTTTTCTTTCCACTGGTAGATAGGTCAACACATTGAAATATCAAGCACTACTCTGGTTTGATAAGCTCCAGGCTTCTGTAAATAATAATAAATACAGATAAAATAAGGCCAGCCTCCTCCTCCCATCCAATCGCCACTCCAAATACAATGAGCATCTCTGTATTTTAGATCATAGGATGACTCTGTAAAGCTGCACCTACTCATCCAAATTACACTTAACTGCTCGATGTACCCCACATTATTAAAAAGCATGTAATTTGTATTATCATGACTTCTGCAAAGTGAAGCATGGTGTTTAGTTATTAAATATGGTTGTAATCTCATCATTTTTCGAAATGAAATTATACTATGCCCAATATTATACAAGCCACTGGAGAATCCTCATGCAACAGAATTCCTCTTCTTTCATTTTTAAAAAGATGAACAATACATAGTGCCTAATAGTGCATCAAACATTTCAGGAATAGATTGTAAAATTTGAAAGTTACGAATATTAGCTTCAAATCACACAGAAGAATGAGCTGTTGAGAAAATATAACTGGAGCCAACTCTCCGACAGAAATCCACAAATAACTTGCCTTTATATAATCTCTCTCTGAGCTTCAGGACATCTCCAAAGCATTTTTTTCAGCCAAATAAGTACAATATTTGGTGAAGGCCAAACCTTAACTTAATTTCTCACCCAATAAAAAGTACCTCTGACATTGCAGCACTCCTTCAATACTGCAGTGAAACGTGCTCATATCTCTAGAAAGTGACTTGAATCGACAACCTTTTGACTCAATGGTGATATTTCTACTAAGCCAATACAGTAACAATGGAATCTGTCATGTACCTTCACATCACAGCTATTTCTTTTCTCCATGACTTCATCTTGATTGGCAGCTTGTAAACAGTCAGCACCATACAATACTAGCATAGTAAGTGGCTCCCTACACTCAGAATAGAGAATCTCGAATGAGGATGCAAGTAGATGCCTTAAAGTGGATGCTCCAACTGGAATCTACAAGATACAGTGCAGTAACGCAACAACATTTCTTCAAAGGTTTCTCCAGAACCCACAACATCTACCAACCAGCAGGGCAAGGACAGCAGGCACATGGGGGCATCACTTCTCAGTTTCCCTCCAATCTTCGGATGTACACACAATCCTGACATGAAAATGTTGCCATTCCATCATCTTTACTGATTGAGAATTCTGCAGCTCCCTCCTTATCATCGCTTTGGGAATACTGTGGTTTTGGAAGGCAGCTCAGGAGCATTTGCTCATGAGCAATTAATGCTGGCCCCGTATCAGTGATGCCCACATTCAATAAATAAATAATATTTTAAAAAGAGGCATTCAGAATGAATCACCTCTCTTGCCACCCACTTTGCCAATAGTGTTTCGAGGGCAACCCAAGCAGCACAATGAAAGCAAGATGCTCTGAGGCAGGAGGAATGAAGTAGTTTAAAATGGGAAATATTTGCAGTGGTGCAGAGAAAAGACTGGCAAGTGGGGCAGATCAGAAATCTCTTTCCGCCAGTCAACCCAGGCATAATGGATTGAATGGACTCATTCTGTGCTGTACAATTTTATGATTTTAACCATTGTGGAAAGTGGATGGCAAAGCACAAAGCCATCTATACAAAGTCTAAGTGCTTCAACAAGCAGCTAGGCTGCCACATTACTTTCTGATTTATTGTGCAATTCCATTTCTTTGGTTTAATAGCTTTTTTAAACAATAAATCTGTATGTACTTGCAATGTGTTCTGCAAAACCCACAGCAATTGCTATTCTCCTTCCTTTGAAGTTATAAGCAGTTTTATGACAAGGTACGAGAGGCAAGCAAAATCAATAAGGCCATACAAAGCAACCAATTCTGTTCAGGCCAGCATTCATTTCCTCAATCTGAATACACCTTTTACTTTCCCTCACCATGATACAGTACATTCCACATGCACCCACAAAAAAACTATTCATTTCCTGAGTTAGATGCTATAACACTTAAAAGACACTTAGAATCGTACATGAACAGGAAAGATTTGGAGAGTTATGGACCAGGAGCAGGCAGGTGGGACTAGTTTAGCTCGAAAATATGTTTGGCACGGGCTGGTTTGACTGAAGAGTCTGTTTCCATGCTGTATGATTCTATGACTCTGTTTCTCAAGCAGTTCTCAGAAATATTATAAAAAGATTGAATCTAAAATGAGAAGAACAAAAGGTACTCATATACTCCTTTTTCCTCTCTCCAAGTTTAATAAGTGACACCCAGAAAGAAAGAGTCACAATTTTGGCTATTTGATCTGAGCTTACAAGCTAAGAGATTCTGGACAGCAGCAGGAAGAGGGGTCAACCTATGTGCTGTTGGATGATGGATGTTTGAACGGAATATAGGAACATGTCATTTGAGAGCAACAGAAAGCCATTCAGCCCTTTAACTCTGCTCCACTATTCAGTGGCTGATCTGCTTGTGGACTCAAGCCCCTCTGTCCCTTTTCCCCAAGCCCTCGTCTCCCACATCTATCAAAAAACCATCTAACTCAACCTAGAATAAAGTCAATGGTACAGCCGCCAATACTTTTTGGGGAAGAGAATTCCACAGACCCATACCCCTCTGATGGAAATCCTCCTCGTCTCCATCATAGAAAGAAGACCTCCCGTTCTTAAATTGTACCCCCTTTTTTGAGATTCCCTCACAAGAGGAAACATTTTCCCTGTACACAATGTATCAAGTCCCCTCAGGATTTTATATATTGCCATAAGATCAATTCTCATTCTTCTAAGTTCCAACTGGTACAGATCCGACCTTTCCTCACAGGAGAACCCTATCTTCCCAGGAACAGGTCACAGAGTGGTGTCACAGAATGGCTGCCAACAAACCACAACCGATGTATGAGGGTGGCATAAGACAGACAGAATTGGCACACCATGACAGCAGGTCTCCTGGCAGGAGCAGCTACAAGCAGCAGCTTAATAAGAAGGTGCACTCACAATCTACTGGCAAGTTTCTGAAAATTTGCTCCGAGTGAGTGAATGAGAGCAGGCTGCACAGTGTGGTGTTTACACCATTTTCCTTTCACTCACTAGACAGATCAATCATTGGATATTAGCTGCAGCTCAGTGGGTTTCACTCCAACCGTTAAGACAGAATGTCATTGTTCAAGTCAGGATCTGTAGACCTGAGAAGAAAATCTAGGCTAACATACCCAGTGCTCCATTGTTGGAGGTGCTGACCTTTGGATGATACCATTCGAACTAACACTTGGAGATTGTGGCTTCAGGTGTCTAGTTGTTAAATACTCATATTCCCTCTCAGGTCATATAATGCCTCTGTTGTCAAGCAGAGTTATCCTGGTGTTTTGGTCAATACTAAGCTCTGAACTGATATTACTGAAGGGGTTTTCTGGTCACTGTGATGTTGCCGTTTGTGAGATCTCACTGCGCACAAATGGACTGCCATGTTTCCACATTACGACAGTGACTCCAATTCTCAACTGTTCTCTTGGCCAGAAGTTGTTTGGGATATCCTAAAGCTGTGAAATGCACAATGTTAAGAAAGAAAGCCTTCTCTTTCTTCCCTTTCATGATCTCAGGACATTCCAAAGCACTTTACAGCCAATGACGTATTTTGGCAGTAATCAGTTGGTAATACAGAACTTGAAAAAAATACATTTTGTTTATCCTTTTCATCTTGCACTTATTGGGGCAATTTGCAAGAAGTGAAGGGAAAAGCTGTACACAAAGAGAGTGCTGATTCATTTGGAAGTGGAACCACATCAATATTTAGGAACAGGTACAGCAAATGGTTGAAGTGAAGATGAATAAAGCAATTACAGTGGACTCTGAAGGTGTTTCCACAGGGAAAACACCAGGACTCACTTCTTATTTACTATAATAGTTGATCCTTTTACATTGTATTTGATGTGAATTGTCCTGTTAAGTGCAAGTTGAAAAACTGTAGCAATATATGCCTTTTCTCAGCAGTATTCATATTTTGGAAGTGTAGTCACTATTGCAATGTCAGGAAATGCAGCAGTCAATTTAGGCACAGTAAACTGCTACAGTTAACAAAGCAATAGTGAGAAAAATTCATTCCCTCCACCAGTGATGGGAAGTAGCAGCTGTGCACATCATCTACAAAATCCCCTGCATAAATTCACCAAGGCTCTTTAGAAACCAACACTTTCATAAATACTACCATCTAGAAAGATAAGGGCAGCAAATTTATGGGAATACCACCACCTGCAAGTTGCCCTCCAAGCCATGGTTCAAGAAGGCAGCTCACCAACACCTTGTCAAGGGCAGCTATGAGTGGGCAATAAATACTGGCCAGCTAGCAGCAGCTCCATTCTAAGAATGAATACAAAAAAACCCCAGGTAATTTATTCAGTGCCAGTTCTTCCTTTCTTTAATGACTATTTAAAGTCTCTATTGATGGTATAACTAAAGCAGCACAAGCCCTTGTTTCCAACTGCTGCATCAAACACAGAGTTCAAAATGTGCAACCAGAATTAATGACTGAACAGGCAGCCAAGTCAATATTTAGGAATAGGTTAAGCAAGTGGTCAAAGTAAGGATGAATAAAGCATTCACTGGAACAGAGTGGGCACATGGGATTAAGACTCATGTCCATGTAGAGGGTAAAACCTTTATACAAAAACGTTGGTTAGAGCGAGTGGCAACTGTTTGCCTTTATTCACGTCTTTAATGGATTCTAAGGCATGTCTCAGAAACTGATACTGCAATAACAAGTAGATAGTAGCAAGGGGAAGAGGTAGGTTTTCATCAGACTGATGTTCTATGTCATTAGTGAACTTCTGGAAGAGCTTTACATTCTACTTCAATATTCAAAGGGGAGACCAAAGCCTCTCCAAAGTAACGCCACTGATTATATCAAATGATTATATCAAATATCACAAGGTATATACACACACACACACACACACACACACACACACACACACACACACACACACACACACACACACACAGTATCCATATTGTAATTTCCACGTCATTTTCATTGTGATTGTGTTGAAGGTCAAAAGGCATGGAATTGTCACAGCAAACCTCAAACTGCTGAAGTCTGGCAGAAATCCAAGAATCATCCCAACTGAAATAAAATGCACCTTTCAATCTGTAAAGACATGTCACAGCACAGGAGTTGACATAGGTGCAGTTGGAATTTTGAGTTTTATCATTAAGAGAATAAAAATGTCTCATGATTTTAATTTGTCATACCAACTTGCAGAGAAATCACGTACTACACATCTGGCACGATAGTAAAATAACAGTGGGACACATAGATGCTCTACAATAGAGATAACAAGGTGTACAGCTGGATGTACACAGCAGGCCAAGCAACATCAGAGGAGCAGGAAGGCTGATGTTTCAAGCCAAGACCCTTCTTCAGAAATCTTTGACATGATTTTGGAATATCGTGGAAATTTGCAGCAATGGAAGGACAGCATTTGGCCCGCCAAATTAAAACTATCAAGTTGAATCCTGTTTTCCAGCTCTTGGCCCTCTACATTAATGTTAGTTCAAATACAGATCCAAGTTATTTTTAAACTCTAGCAGCTTTTATGTCTTCAGTTGCAAAACTTTATGGACCCTCTCGACACTCTTCTAAATATTTTGTCCCATCCTCTCCTAAAAACACTGCTTCGTGTTTTTGGCTGCAAAGTAAGTGACCACAGTCTCAGCCAAGAAACCAATCAGTCAGTACCTTGTATTATCATGGGAGGTGGAGACAGAACACTGGGCTTAGCCAGGATCTGTACTTTCATTAGCATTGCACACACCACACAGAGTTCCCAATTTAATAAAAAAAAGTTCTAATTATGTGGATTATGCTGGCAAAGTCACCATTTTATTGCCCATTTTTATGAACTATTTGCTATACTACTTCAGAAGGCAAGTAAGGGTCAACTGCCTCAGGGCTGAATGACACAAGACTCTGGGTTCCCCACCTCTTTGACTAAAAGCACAGAGGTGGGGAAATCTGCCAAGCTCTGCAACCATCTGATGGGTTGATTGCTCCGCTTATACATGAAGATGTCCTGCCTCAGAGAGATTCAGGCCAGGAAGAGATTGGCAGCATTCCAGCACTGTACCAGCAGCACCACCAGAAGACGTGGTCATTACTGGTATTGCACTTGGGACTGAGACAATTGTTCCAGATTCAGCTCACCAAGTGAGAAGAATTGGTAGGCCCTAGTGAGGATATGTTGGGGAGTTGGGGTGTTGTCAGAATTTTGAAGACTGGTGATAAGCAAGGCATTACGTATGATCCTCTAATGGGAGCATGGGCTAATTTAGAAGAGACGGTCACAATCTGCCACCCCACCCTCAAACCCAGCCCCAACACAGCTAACTGCTGGGTATTTGGCGTTCGGCCTCTCCAGCCATTTAAATCCCAATGATACCGCACCCTCCCACCTCGACTTATTGTCTAATAACAACAGCATGTATGCATCTTGCATTGGTAAAAGTAAAATGTCTCACAACATTTCATAGGAGGAATGATCTAATCAAACATTCAACTGGCAATATCAACACAGGTAACCGCTCTGGTATTTTATAACCAATAATGTAAAGGAGAACATGGTCGGGGGGGGGGGGGGTGGTAAAGGAGTGGTGAGGTTTATGGAAGAAATTCCAGAGCTGAAGGCATTGTCAGCTGAAGGCATGGTCACCAATTATGGAGCACCAATAGACACGAAGACAGACTTTGTGAAGCATGGAGATTTTCATTATCTGTCCCAAGGAAAATAGCATCATCATCACAGATATGATCATTATTGGTAAACATTGATACAGTGTTGCATTCAGTCAGTGAACTTAGAGAACCAATAGAGAGAAATCCAACAAATGCACAGGCCACGCATTCAAAATCTAAACTCAACAGGGATCATGAGGTCAAAGGGAGAGTCAACCCACAAAGGTTCTCAACACCAGAGAATAAGCCAGAAAATTACAAATCAAAGTACTGTGTGTGACATGATAAATCAGTAAGAAACTATTTTTAAAGGGACATGGTGTCTTCTCCTCAAAGACTTCCACTGCATCCAACAATTGGAGTCTTGTGGAACACAACTGCAGCAGCTCTTCATAACTGGATAGCAGAGCAGCGCATCTCCAGACTATGACAGAATCTCATCCTGGCAAATAATGTTTTTAGTTTATTCCATCATCCTTAATCACAATATGTTTTACTCATGTAGGAGCAAGTCACATCAAAATAAATTAACATTTTCCCACGATTTACTCACAGCGTACCCTTCAAATCCCATTATTCTTTTATTTTTAACAAAATATCTGGAGTGAAGCTTCAGGCAAATATAGAACTGAATAAGATTCCCCCTCCCACATTGTGGCGTACATTATCAAGTTTCCAGTTAAGCGATACATAAATGTTTCAGAAATCCTCACTGTGCCTTGTTCGGAAAGGGTTGCCTTTTCATCCTCCTTGCAGCCAGGATAGCTGGGAGAGACATCACTCCTGCGTCTCAGACAATCTTTCCGAAAATACTGTTATGACTACATCATAGATCAGCCAGCTCGAGGTCTCCCCCGTTTAATCCTGGTTAATTTTAGAATTGAAATCTATCAATTAAAGCGTCTCCCAGCAAAACTGCTTCTAATTACCAGATCTGCAGCATCTATTGCTTTGTCATCAACAGGCACTTGTCAGCCCATCAATCAAGGGGTTAAATTTAAAATAGCCCCGGTTGTTTGGGGCGTGCGAGCCAGTGAGCATCCGGCAGTAAGGGAACAGCGTCAGAGGGCTGCAAGCTAACGGGGTCCGAATCATGTTGCCAAACCACTGCCCGGGTGTGGAGTCACTGCATTTGTCACATCCAAGTCCCCCCTCACGTCTCTAGGCTCTCTTTGCAACACAGCAACAACAACCTGCACAGAGTGGGTCAAACAAGATCTCCAGTTTGCACTTCCTCAGAAGCGAGACTCTGAGCTATTACCTTCTTGACAGCTTTCCACTAGAATTAGCTGTTTAACCATCTTAGTCACTGGCCTGATATTCTCTGGTCGGGCACTTTTTTTGCCGAAACAGAACAGTGCAAACCTCCAGAACCACCTTTCCCCTTATACTAACTGATTCTGTGCGTTGTATCTCAACCGTGGATTCGCTACAAACCATCTGCAATCTCTTGCCCGGTTGATAGGGAATCTAGGATTCCCAGTATTGACCTTATCAATCCTCAACGTCCAATCTGCGCTGTTAGGAGCAGAAAGCGCCGGCTTGTGAAGCTAAGGGATGCAGGGGAGCTGTCTGAGGGAGAGAGAACGCACTATTCAGGCTAATGCTACATTCCCACCGATTGCACTGTATCAAGAGTCGCTAACAGCATCGGTCAAGATAGGAGAGCCCATATTGAACAACAGACCAAACTCCCTCCCCTCCTACTCCACAATAACAGGACATTTGCAAAACACACACACAAAAAAAACGCAGGCACATTCACATCAGCCAATGGAACGGTGTGTAAAGGGTACTCACTCGCTTTGCCTTATTTTGGCCTTTGCAACAGCTTCTGCACTGCAGCTACATCTTCGGTTTTGACAGCTTGCAGTAATTCCTGATCTTTCCCCATGGCTTGTTGATGTGTGTGTGTGTGTGTGTATATCCGATGCATCTTAGGTTTTAGGAGCTGGAGCGAGAGAGAGACACACACACACACACACAGAGAGAGGGAGGAAGACTATGCCTGGCAGTGTGTGTGCATAGAGGCAGGGACAGGAGGAGAACTACCGATGGGTGAAAGGCAGAGACAGCCTCGTCTCTTGTATCACAAACCAAAACAGCTCTCTCTCCTAAAATAATAAAATGTGAGGCTGGATGAGCACAGCAGGCCAAACAGCATCTGAGGAGCACAAAAGCTGACGTTTCGGGCCTAGACCCTTCATCAGAGAGGGGGATGGGGAGAGGGAACTGGAATAAATAGGGAGAGAGGGGGAGGCGGACCGAAGATGGAGAGTAAAGATAGGTGGAGAGGACAGTATAGGTGGGGAGGTAGGGAGGGGATAGGTCAGTCCAGGGAAGACGGACAGGTCAAGGAGGTGGGATGAGGTTAGTAGGTAGATGGGGGTGCGGCTTGGGGTGGGAGGAAGGGATGGGTGAGAGGAAGAACCGGTTAGGGAGGCAGAGACAGGTTGGACTGGTTTTGGGATGCAGTGGAGGGGAAGAGCTGGGCTGGTTGTGTGGTGCAGTGGGCGGGAGGGGACGAACTGGGCTGGTTTAGGGATGCGGTGGGGGAAGGGGAGATTTAGCATCCCTAAACCAGCCCAGTTCGTCCCCTACCCCCACTGCACCACACAACCAGCCCAGCTCTCCCCCCCCCCCACCACCCACTGCATCCCAAAACCAGTCCAACCTGTCTCTGCCTCCCTAACCGGTTCTTCCTCTCACCCATCCCTTCCTCCCCACTCCCCCCCCAAGCCGCACCTCCATCTACCTACTAACCTCATCCCACCTCCTTGACCTGTCCGTCTTCCCTGGACTGACCTATCCCCTCCCTACCTCCCCACCTATACTCTCCTCCCCACCTATCTTCTTTACTCTCCATCTTCGGTCCGCCTCCCCCTCTCTCCCCATCCCCCTCTCTGATGAAGGGTCTAGGCCCGAAATGTCAGCTTTTGTGCTCCTGAGATGCTGCTTGGCCTGCTGTGTTCATCCAGCCTCACATTTTATTATCTTGGAATTCTCCAGCATCTGCAGTTCCCATTATCTCAGCTCTCTCTCCCCTTCCCCACCCCGGATTATTGCAAATAAAAAGGACAACACAAAATCCTCCTTTGCTGTCCTCCCCCGAGAGCCTGGTGGCTGCACTAAGTACACAGCGGCGATGCCACGGTTCTTCAGTCCGTCCTCACTCCCATCGCGTTTCGCAGCCGCTGCCTCACGCTCTCTCTCTCTCTCCACAAGAGCTGAGATCTGCTTTCAATGCTCCTACCCTGCCGCATGGCGGAGGAAGATTGTACAGGAGTCAAATCATCACATCCCTCTCATACCAAATAGAACAGATCCTGGGACAAGGCAGGTTTATTTCTGGAAGCGCTCTTAAAGGAAACCCCTACCAAAGAGTGCGTGTTGGGGGTGGGGTGGGACTCATCCTTTTAAAATCTCTGGTTTGTAACCATTTTCTGAAAATAACACCGCTTTACTTTCTAACATCCCGCTAATCCTTCCCACCATTGCAATATCTGTATTTATTGGTCGATAGACAAGAATTGAACAGGTGAAACTGCACATTTAAACATTATGCTCGTCACAATATTAACTGATGGAAATGGATGCTGTAACTTCAACTTGGCCGGGACTGTTCCAAACTCTCTAACATCCTGGATTAAGAACTGCAAGGTGATGCAGCGTTGGTACCTGGTCCCTTTTCACTGGGGGTTGCCAACCTGCTGTCTCAGGAGTCAGCATAACATTTGGCGATTGCAATTTTACGCTGCAAATAGCGCCAATTTGAAAATAATACCGGCGTCTCCGGAAGTGAATTAAACTTGGACAAGAAGCAAATGCGGCTTCCATCAATCATTCCACCCGCCACCACAGCCCTCTCCCACTTCTTACGCCCCTTCAATTATACTTAACACACAAATACAGCTCAATTCCGATTAGCACGTCTCGTTATTTTTTCACTCCCTTCCCCGCCATGTTAACCAGTTATCACTGAGCACCCTGGCTGGTTCCTTATCTGGTCAATCCATAATTGTACATCCCACCTGTGGTCTGGGATCAAGCTAGTTATTTGGGAATTATCTCCACACCTGTCTGAAAGGCAGTGTCTTGTTCTCCCTGGGTTATTTTTAATCTGGAAGCAATGTTAATGATGCTGTCTGACTTGGGGTCATGCTTGTCATCAAGATTTGTATGTGCACTCTGCGCAGGGTGGCAATTAACTCGGAAATGTTTTCAGCGAGCGGCTGAACGGCTCTAAGTGTCTGCACCCCTCTCATGTGTGTAAATTATCACCGACATGTAAATCTCTGATGGTTCTAATGTGGGATACCACATTATCAATGAGTTATTTTCCGTGTCTTAAGATCCAATAACATCAGTATCCACTTGCCCACATCATTTGGATGCTTGAGATAGTCGCAGGTAACAGAGAAGGTTGAAAAGGACAGAGATGCTGTTGTGCTGTGCATGGGCTATCCAAAAGCATTTTGTACAATTTTTGAAGAAAATCTTAGAATGAAAGGGACAGCAGCAAAATGGATCCAAAATTGTCTGAGGGATAAGAAAGAGAGTGTAATATAACAAAGTGTGTAGCTGGATGAACACAGCAGGCCAAGCAGCATCTCAGGAGCACCAAAGCTGACGTCAGCTGCTGTGCTCCTGAGATGCTGCTCAGCCTGCTGTGTTCATCCAGCTACACACTTTGTTATCCTGGATTCTCCAGCATCTGCAGTTCCCATTATCTCTGATCACAAGAAAGAGAGCGTGATGGGTGTTTTTCTGATTGAGAGGATGTTTGTTGTGGAGTTCCCCTGAGGCTGGTATTGAGACCCTTGCTTTCCTGATACGTACATAAATGATCTAGGCTTGGGTGTGCAGGGGACAACATTGTACTGTACAGATGACACAAAACTCCAATGTACTGCAACCTGTTATGAGACATAGAGTCATAGAAATGTACAGCACAATCGTTGGTCCATTTCATGAGCGCCATTAGACTTTCATTCCTGGGTGTTGTTTTTAAATTGAAATTGGATTCAAACATACGTCATGGTGAAAGTTGATTCTGATTACCTGAATCTCCGGATTACTAGTCCAGTGACGTTGTCACAATGCCTCCATTTATGAGAATGATTCTCAGGGATGAGAAACTCAGTTATGAGGATTTTTTCAAGGTACTGGGACTGCTTTCCTTGGAAACTTGATAGAAACTTTCCAAAACCATGAGTGCTCAGGAGAAAGCAGATAGGAATAAAATGCTTCAGAGATAGTAGGAACTGCAGATGCTGGGGAATCTGAGATAACAATTTGCTGAGCTGGATGAACGCAGCAGGCCCAGCAGCATCAGAGGAGCAGGAAGGCTGACATTTCAGGCCTAGACCCCTCTTCATTTTTCTGAAGAAAGTTCAGAAAGCTCTTCATCCAGTTCTACACCTTGTTATCTACGAATAAATTGTTCCCACTCCTAAAATGAATCTAGAACCAGAGGGCACAGTTTCAAAGATGCTAACAAAAGAAGCAAATGGGCAGTGAGAAAAAATACTTTATTCAGCCAGTGAGTGATCTGGGCCTGGAATCCACTGCCTGGAAATGTGGTGGTGGCAGATTCAGCGAAGGCACGCAAGAGGGATGGTTACTTAAACAGAAAAAAAAATACATGCAGGGTTTTTGGAAAAAGGTAGAAGATTGGCCTTAAATTAGAGTGCTCAGAGAGCTTGGCAAGTATGATGGGCTGAATGTCCTCCTTCTGCGTTGTAGCAATTCTGCGTTTCTGCCAGGTTCACTCTTCCGTTGTGGGCAGTGATGGATGGCATTTTTGCAGGCAATCACGTAGGTGCTGGATTTTGTACATGACGGGTAGAATTTAACACCCCTCTCTTTATGCGGGGTTTGAGCTGGAGAGTGTAAGTACGGACCTGACTGTCTTTCAAGTTTTACCCTGATGCAGTCTCGATTGGGAAGGCTGGTAAATGGTCTTTACTCCCCTGAGTGGGCAATTAATAACTGAGGCTGAACAAATATCACACAGAAAGTTTGAGAAGTAAAACTCTTAATTATAGAATCCCTACAGTGTACAATCAGACCCTTTGACCCAACATTGACCTTTGCAGCATTCCACCCACACCCATTCCACTATAACCCACCTAACCCACACATACCTGGACACTCTGGGCAACTTAGCATGGCCAAGCCATCTAACCTGCACATCTTTGGACTGTGGGAGGAAACTGGAGCACCCAGAGGAAACCCATGCAGACATATACAGAATGTGCAAACTCCACACAGACAGTCACCTGAGTTTGGAATTGAACCTGGGTCCCTGGAGCTGTGAGGCAGCAGTGCTAACCATTGATCCGCCATGCCATATTAGTAGCGATGGCAAACAGATAGCACCTGACTACCTTTTCTTACAACCTCCTGATTCCCTGGCCAGAAAACCTCTCCCACGACCCCAATTTGTTCATGACTCACTAACAGCATTGGATTAATTGCAGTACCAGCATCAGCCACCCTTCCTGGTGGCACCACCTGCAATGGCGAGACACTTGTCTCTGTTTGGCCAGCATCTCTCAGTGAGTGGGGTTTTAGCCACAGACTGCCCCCGAATGGTAAGTGCTCGGTTGGCACTTCATTCACTGGAACTTTCCTGACAAGGTAACCTGGGGTTTCTGTCAGTTCTCCAAGTGCTAGGTATAATCCCTGTCATCTGATTCACATTCTGATGGAAGTATGCGTAATGCTGCTTGGATGCTAATGGTATATGTTTTGACCTCAGTATTCCAGTTACAATCCTCTCTTAATCCAGTGCAGTGAGGATAGAGATATCACCAACTACTTACAGGTTAGATGCAAGTGGATTTCCGCTGACTCTTGTAAAAGTGTTTAGTGGTTTTCAGAGCTGTTTAAGCCAGCTGAAATCTCTCAGGAATGGGGAAGCATTCCCTGACTGTGAGGATACTGCACAAGTCAACAACAGGGCTACAGTAGTGGCTATCCCCTCAGACAAGCATGACTGAGAGAATGGACAGAAATCACACAGAGCAGGACAGGTGACTGGAATAAGGTGAATGATGAAGGAGACAACGATTCTCAGTGGGATACCTGAATCTCCAGAGTCTGAATGGAGCCATTTTTCCGGTCGTGAAGCGTGAGTTTTCACCTTAGTACAGACATCCTCACTGGAATTGATCACTTCTGAAACTGTAACTACAACCTCCAAGCAGGGTCACAAGGTCATGGCCAGAGGATGGGAAGATTCCAGGCTGGCCCAAAGATTACTTGCAAAATTTTCCAGCTTGTCATTTTTCCTGTTCCCATAAGGACCTGTAATGGGAATCAAAATTACATGAAAATCAAGTACATTTCAGTTTTCCTTGTCAGAGAGCAGCAGGATACTGAACAGAAGACTTTGTAATAATTCTTCAATATTCTGCCCTGCCATCCTCATTTGAACAACTTGAAGTAATGAGGAGGTGACAAGAGCCTTTGTTTGATGACGTGGTCCATATGGGAGTGTGTATTACACACTCAGAGGGGCTGCATAAAGTACCACAGGAAATGTAATGGTGCAGACCACTGGAGTAGTTCAATGTTGTTTCTGCTGCCTGGAGCACTCTGGGGCAGTCCTGCAGTACAGAGAAGGGCCGGTGTCGTCATGATTCTTGATAGTCTCCAACCTTGGCATCATGAGGGTACGCTGTCGCTGCCAGTGATAGGGCACCAGCTGAGAAAAAGGAGGAGTTGGAAGCAGTGAGGAGGTAACCATTGCAGCTTTTTTGTTGCCAGACTTTCTGTGATCCACTCGACCAACTGCAATACAGGGAAATGTAAGATCAAATTCCACTAACAAGGCTGAACCTTCCCTCTCCTTGGCTGTTGACTACCACTGCACCACTTGTCTACAAACAACAGTAAATGCCATCACAATATCGATATTTCAAAACAATAATGTTGAACAATCTATGCCATAATGCATGCAAATATCAACTGCCCTCATTTATTTCCTTCATACCAGTATTACAGGTGCCTTTTTCTTGCTTAATGCTCCCACAGAGTGCGTTCCCTGTGACTGTGGCACTGCAGGTGAAAGCTGATGATTTTTATTGTGTTTATCCTGAGTAACTCTAGCTCCAGAAGGGCCCACCCAGGACTGTACCACAACAGCAAGGTGTGGCAGAAATCAGGGCTGGCTGGCTGACCAGCAATGTTAGCAAGGGCACTAACAAGGCAAAGGATTGGCAATAAGGGAAGGACACTTGCAGACAGGTGGTTCATGACCCATTGCATCACTGCCACTTCTTGCTGTGACTGTCACCCCCACCACCCCACCACACCACCACCCAGCCCTGGGCAGCAGTGCTGGAAATGCACTGCACTTTGAGCACTGGAATTGCTGGGCATGATGACATGAGTCTGACCTTGCAGCCATTTCATTGGCTTCTGCTTTTTCTGGAGCAGAGATACCAATCATGACTCAATCTGTAACTGTTCCCATCAGGTTGGCCACAACTCAGTGCTGGAGTGGATGGGTTCCAAACACTGCGCCAGATTGAAGCCAGAGTCTTTCATGCTCCGTGACATTAAGGGCAGGCTTTCTAACCTGCCAATGCACCAATCCTTCTTCTGTCGGCCACCCCATCCCCATTGCAGTTCTCATCTGAATCCCCTGTAGCTGAAATGGAGTGTGACTTCATCCTCTGGTGAACTGGCTCCAATTCTTTGAGACCTCACTGCAGGTCACTCATGCTCAGTGTCCGAAATGAGGAATAACTGGTTGAGGGACAGAGTGGTTGAGGAAAGAAATTCCAGTGTTAGTACCTTGGCAGCTCACAGCAATGCCACCTGTGAGCTAACTACAACTGGAAATGTTCAGGAATGAGTTAGTGTAAGACTGTAGATAGCTCTGAAAACTAGGAGACTGGAGGGGATTACAGAGATTAGGGGAGGGATTCAAGACCGTGGAGGGATTTGAAACCGAAACTAGAGTTTATTAATTAATATTAAAATTGAGGATTTGCTGAACTTGGAATTGATGCAGGTCAAGGGGCACAGGATGTGCTATGAACGGTTAACATAAACAGCAGAAGACCCTGATTTTATCGAGAATAGAAAGCGGGAGGTGCGCAGGGTGCATTGGAATAATTAAGTGCAAAGGGACCAATAGCAAGAAAGTCTGTTTCAGCAACAAATAAACTGGGATTGGAACAAAGTAAGATGTTACAACAGCATTCGTTTGATCGTTCTTTGTGAAAGGGGTGGGGAGCGGTTGTGAGGAAAGAAGGGGTGAGGGCAGGACATTTCCATAATTCTTCTTTCTTTGAATTAGAGTTTCTTTATTTAGTTTTACTGTCTTCTGTCCCTGTAGAGTGCACTGGGTTAATGGCAGGAAATGTACAAGGAGAAGTCCCCTCAGTGACAGCCAACTGTGTGAGAGCTATTAAAAGAGGAATTACTAAATAATGGTTACTAAATCTGGAGAACTATGATTTTGTTTACTAATGAGATTTATCAGCTCTGGTTTCTTTCAGTTGACAGCAAGAGGTTTGTTGATGAATCTCTAACATTCACAGCTTTGACTTTCAACCAACTTTCCACAAGGGGTGGGGGGGTGGGGTTCATGAATGGAAGGAGCTGCCAACAGATGTGGTCGAGGCAGATAAAATTGCTGTATTTAAAAGACATTTGGACAGGTACACAATGAGGAAAGGTTTAGACGGATACCAAACACAGGCAAATGGGACCGGTTAAGTTTGGGACACCTGATCAGTACAGATAATTGGGACTGAAGGTCCTGATTCTGTGCTGTATGACTCTTTGAATCTATGACTGAAGAGCTAACTAGGTGTGTGCATGAGGGCAATGCATTTGATACAGTCTACTTGGGCATCAGCAAAGCTTTTGACAAGATCCCCCATTTGAAGACTGTTAGAACAGGAAACAGTCCATGGGATCCGAGGACACATGTGCACAGGAAATCATAACTCATGTAATTTGATTGAGTTTTTTAAAGTAGTAATCAAGAGCATTGATTAAGGCAGAAAGATGGACGCATACGGGCTTCAGTCAGGCGTTCAAGAAGGTTCCTCACGGTAGTCCAAGAGGGAAGTTAAATCACACGGAGCACAGGGAGAGCTAGCCATAGAACATAGAACATTATAGCACAGTACAGGCCCTTCGGCCCTCGATCTTGTGCCGACCTGTCATGCCGATCTCAAGCCCATCTACCTGCAGTCTTCCATGTATGCCCATATGCTTATCCAATGGCGACTTAAATGTACCTAAAGTTGGCAAATCTACGACCGTTGCAGGCAAAGCGTTCCATTCCCTTACTACTCTCTGAGTAAAGAAACTACCTCTGACATCTGTCCTATATCTCTCACCCCTCAATTTAAAGCTATGCCCCCTCGTGTTCGCCGTCACCATCCGAGGAAAAAGGCTCTCCCTATCCACCCTATCTAACCTTCTGATTATTTTATATGTCTCAATTAAGTCACCTCTCAACCTTCTTCTCTCTAATGAAAACAGCCTCAAGTCCCTCAGCCATTCATTCTAAGACCTTCCCTCTTTCCCAGGCAACATCCTAGTAAATCTCCTCTGCACCCTTTTCAAAGCTTCCACATCCTTCTTATAATGCGGTGACCAGAACTGTATACAATACTCCAAGTGCGGCCGCACCAGAGTTTTGTACAGCTTCACCATAACCTCTCGGTTCCGGAACTCGATCCCTCTATTAATCAAAGCTAAAACACTGTATGCCTTCTGAACAGCCCTGTCACCCTGGGTGGCAACTTTCAAGGATCTGTGTTCATGGACACCAAGATCTCTCTGCTCATCTATACTACTAAGCATCTTACCATTAGCCCTGTACTTTGCCTTCTGGTTACTCCTACCAAAGTGCATCACCTCACACTTGTCTGCATTAAACTCCATTTGCCACCTCTCAGACCAGCTCTGCAGCTTATTTATGTCCCTCTGCAACCAATCCTTTGTCACTATCCACAAGTCCACCGATCTTAGTGTCATCTGCAAATTTACTAACCCATCCTTCTACGCCCTCATCCAGGTCATTTATAAAAATGACAAACAGCAGTGGACCCAACACCCACCCTTGCGGTACACCACCAGTAACTGGTCTCCAGGATGAACGTTTCCCATCAACTACCACCCTCTGTCTTCTTTCAGCAGGCTAATTTCCGATCCAAACTGCTATATCTCCCACAATTCCATTCCTCTGCATTTTGTACAATAGTCTGTTATGGGGAACCTTATCGAACGCCTTGCTGAAATCCATATACACCACATCAACCGGTTTACTCTCATCCACCTGTTTGATCACCTTCTCAAAGAACTCAATAAGGTTTGTGAAGCACGACCTTCCCTTCACAAAACAATGCTGACTATCCCGAATCAATTTATTCTTTTCTAGATGATTGTAAATCCTATCCCATATAACCTTTTTCAACACTTTACCGACAAGTGAGGGAAGGCTCACTGGCCGATAATTACCAGGGTTGTCTCTACTCCCCTTCTTGAACAGGGGAACCACAATTGCTATCCTCCAGTCATCTGGCACTATTCCTGTAGACAATGATGAGTTAAAGATCAATGCCAAAGGCTCGGCAAACTCCTCCCTGGATTCTCAGAGGATCCGAGGATAAATCCCATCCGGCCCAGGGGACAAAGCTATCTTCACCCTCTGTAGGATTTCAAATACCTCTTCCTTGTGAACCTCAATCCCACTTAGTCCAGTAGCCTGTTTGTCTGTATTCTCCTCGACAACATTGTGGTTTTCCAGAGTGAATACTGTTGAAAAATAATCATTTAGCGCTTCCCCTATCTCATCTGACTCCACACACAACTTACCACTACTATCCTTGATTGGGCCTCATCTTACTTTTGTCATTCTTTTATTCCTTAAATACCGATAGAAAGCCTGAGGGTTTACCCTGATCCTATCCACCAACAACTTCTCATGTCCCCTCCTGGATCTTCTGAGCTCTCCCTTTCGGTCTTTCCTGGCTACCTTGTAACCCTCAATCACCCTAACTGAGCCTTCACATCTGAAAGTAACAGAAGCCGCCTTCTTCCTCTTGACCAGAGATTCCACTTCCTTCGTAAACCACGGCTCCCGCACCCTACAGCTTACTGCCTGCCTGACAGGTACATACTTATCTAGGACACACAGGAGCTTTTCCTTGAATAAGCTCCACATTTCTATTGTGCCCATCCACTGCAGTTTCCTTCTCCATCCTATGCTCCCTAAATCTTGCATAATCTCTTCGTAATTGCCTTTCCGCCAGCTATAACTCTTGCCCAGTGGTGTACACCTATCCCTTTCCATCACTGAAGTAAACATCACAGAATTGTGATCGCTATCACCAAGGTGATCAACGACTTTGAAATCTAACACCTGGCCAGGATCATCACACAGTACTGATGTGGTCACTGCACCCCAATTCCATCAGTCAATACATCCCATTTCACTCAGTCACTGCATCCCACTTCCCTCAGTCACTGCATCCCATTTCACTCAGTCACTGTATCCCATGTCCCTCAGTCACCGCATCCCATTTCACTCAGTCACTGTATCCCGTTTCTCACTGAGGCTGCATTCAATTTCCGTCAATCACTGCATCCCATTTCCGTCAGTCAAGGCATCCCAATTCCCATAGTCACTGCATCCCATTTCCCTCAGTCACTGCATCCCATGTCCCTCAGTCACTGCATCCCATTTCACTCAATCACTGCATCTCCTTCACCACAGTCACTGCATCCAATTTCCATCAGTCACTGTTTCCTATATCTCGCAGACGCTGCATTCAATTTCCCACACTCACTGTATCCCATTTTCCATCGTCACAGCATCTCCTTTCCCTCAGTCTCTGCATCGCATTTCACTCAGTGATTGCATCCCATTGCCCTCAGTCACTGCATCCCATTTCCCTCAGTCACTGCATCCCATTTCCGTCAGTCACTGCATCCCATTTCACTCAGTCACTGCATCCCAGATCCCTCGGTCACTGCACCCCAAGCCCGCTCGGGCACTGCATCCCTATTAACACACTCACTCCTTCCCAGTACCTCAGTCACTGCATCACATTTACATCAGACACTGCATCTCATTTCACTCATTCACTTCATCCCATTTCACGCAGTCACTGCATCCCATTTCACTCAGTGACTGCATCCCATTTCACTCAGTGACTGAATCAAATTTCACTCAGTCACTGCATCCCATTTCACTCAGTCACTGGATCCCATTTCAAGCAGCCACTGCATCCCCTTTCACGCTGTCACTGCATCCCCTTTCACGCTGTCACTGCATCCCATTTCACTCAGTCACGGTGTCCCATTTCCCTCAGTCACTGGATCCCATTTCAAGGAGTCACTGCATCCCATTTCACTCAGTCACTGCATCCCATTTCACTCAGTCACTGCATCCCATTTCACTCAGTCACTGCATTTCCTTTCCACGAGACACTGCATCTCCTTTCGCTGAGACACTGCATCCCATTTCCATTAGACACTGCATCCCATTTCCATCAGACAATGCATCCCATTTCACTCAGTCACTACATTCAATTTCCGACAGTCACTGCATCCCATTTCCATCAGTCACTGCATCGCATTTCACGCAGTCACTGCATCCCATTTCACTCAGTCACTGCATCCCATTTCACTCAGTCACTGCATTTCCTTTCCCCGAGACACTGCATCCCATTTACATTAGACACTGCATCCCATTTCCATCAGACAATGCATCCCATTTCACTCAGTCACTACATTCAATTTCCTACAGTCACTGCATCCTATTTCCATCAGTCAGTGCATCACATTTCTGTCAATCACTGGATCCCATTTCATTCAGTGATGCGTCCCATTTCACTCAGTCACTGCATCCCACTTCACTCAGTCACTGCATCCCATTTCACTCAGTCACTGCATCACATTTCTCTCAGTCACTGCATCACATTTCACTCAGTCACAGCATCACATTTCACACAGTCACTGCATCCAATTTCACTCAGTCAGTGCATCTCCTTCACCATAGTCACTGCATTCCTTTTCCATCAGTCACTGTTTCCCGTATCTCACAGGCGCTGCATTCAATTTCCTACACTCACTGCATCCCATTTCCCATAGTCACAGCATCTCATTTCACTCAGGCACTGTATCCCATTTCCCTCACTCACTGCACCCCAAGTCCGCTCGGGCACTGCATCCCCATGAACTCAGTCACTCCTTCCCAGTACCTCAGTCACTGCAGCCCATTTCCATCAGGTGCTGCATCACATTTCCCTCAGTCACTGCATCTCATTTCACTCAGGCACTGTATCCCATTTCCCTCACTCACTGCACCCCAAGTCCGCTCGGGCACTGCATCCCCATGAACTCAGTCACTCCTTCCCAGTACCTCAGTCACTGCATCCCATTTCCATCAGGTACTGCATCACATTTCCATCAGACACTGCAGCTCAAGTCACTCTGTCACTGCATCCCATTTCCCTCAGTCACTGCATCCCATTTCACGCAGTCACTGCATCCCATTTCACGCAGTCACTGCATCACATTTCACTCAGTCAGGGCATCACATTTCACTCAGTCACTGCATCCCATTTCACTCAATCACTGCATCCAATTTCCATCAGTCACTGTTTCCCATGTCTCACAGACGCTGCATTCAATTTCCCACCCTCACTGCATCCCATTTCCCATCGTCACAGCATCACCTTTCCCTCATACTTTGCATTGCAATTCCCTTAGTGATTGCATCCTATTTCCCTCAGTCACTGCATCCCATTTCCCTCAGTCACTGCATCCCATTTCACTCAGCCACTGCATCCCATTTCACTCAGCCACTGCATCCCATTTCACTCAGCCACTGCATCCCATTTCACTCGGTGACTGCATCACAGTTTTCTCAGTGACTGAATCACAGTACACTCAGTGAGTGCATCATATTTCACTCAGTGACAGAATCACATTTCACTCAGTGACTGAATCACATTTCCCTGAGTCACTGCGTCCAATTTCACGCAGTCACTGCATCCCATTTCACGCAGTCACTGCATCGCATTTCATGCAGTCACTGCATCGCATTTCACTCAATCAGTACTTCCCATTTCACTTAGTCACTGCATCTCATTTCACTTAGTCACTGCATCCCATTTCCCTCAATCACTGCATCCCATTTCACTCAGAGACTGCATCCCATTTCACTCAGTCACTGCATCCCATTTCACTCAGTCACTGCATCACATTTCTCTCAGTCACTGCATCACATTTCAATCAGTTACTGCATCTCATTTCACTTCGTCACTGCATCCCATTTCCCTCAATCACTGCATCCCATTTCACTCAGTGATGCATCCCATTTCACTCAGTCAATGTATCCCATTTGCATCAGTCACTGCATCCCATTTGCATCAGTCACTGCATCCCATTTCACTCAGTCACTGCATCACATTTCTCTCAGTCACTGCATCACATTTCACTCAGTCACTGCATCCCATTTCACTCAGTCACTGCATCCCATTTCACTCAGTCAATGCATCTCGTTCACCATAGTCACTGCATTCCATTTCCATCGGTCACTGTTTCTCCTATCTCACAGGCGCTGCATTCAATTTCCCACACTCACTGCATCCCATTTCCCATAGTCACAGCATCTCCTTTCCCTCAGTCTCTGCATCGCATTTCACTCAGTCAATGCTTCCCATGTCCCTCAGTCATTGCATCTGATTTCACTCAGGCACTGTATCCCATTTCCCTCACTCACTGCACCCCAAGTCCGCTCAGGCACTGCATCCCCATGAACTCAGTCACTCCTTCCCAGTACCTCAGTCACTGCATCCCATTTCCCTCAGGTACTGCATCACATTTCCATCAGATACTGCAGCTAATGTCACTCTGTCACTGCATCCCTTTTCCCTCAGTCACTGCATCCCATTTCACTCAGTCAGTGCGTCCCTTTTCGGTCAGGCACTGTATCCCATTTCCCTCAGTCACTGCACCCCATGCCCGCTCGGGCACTGATTCCCTATTAACTCAGAAACACCTTCCCAGTACCTCTGTCACTGCAGCTCATGTCCCTCAGTCACTGCATCCCATGTCCCTTAGTCACTGCATCCCACGTCGCTCAGTCACTGCATCCCATTTCACACAATCAGTGCATCCCATTTCACACAATCAGTGCATCTCATTTCCCTCAGTCACTGCATCCCATTTCCCTCAGTCACTGCAACCCATTTCCCTCAGTCAATGTATCCCATTTCTCTCAGTCACTGCATCCCATTTCACTCAATCACTGCATCCCATATCCCTGAGTCACTGCATCCCATTTCCCTGAGTCACTGCCTCCCATTTCCGTCAGTCACTGCATCCCATTTCCCTCAGTCACTGCATCCCATTTCACACAATCACTGCATCCCATTTCCATCAGTCACTGCATCACATTTCCATCAGTCACTGCATCCCATTTCCTTCAGTCAAGGCATCCCATTTCCCTGTGTCACTGCATCCCAATTCACTCAGTTACTGCATCGCATTTCCCACAGTCAGTGCATCCCATTTTCATCAGTCACTCTCTCCCATTTCCATCAGTCATTGCAACCCATTTTCCCTCAGTCACTGCATCCCATTTCCCACAGTCACTGCATCCCATTTCCATCAGTCACTATATCCCATTTCCATCACTCATTGCAACCCATTTTCCCTCAGTCACTGCATCCCATTTCACTCAGTCACTGCATCACATTTCCCTCAGTCACTGCATCTCATTTCCCTCAGTCACTGCATCTCATTTCACTCAGTCACTGCATCCCATTTCACTCAGTCACTGCATCCCATTTCACTCAGTCGCTGCATCCCCTTCACCACAGTCACTGCATCCCATTTCCATCAGTCACTGTTTCCCGTATCTCACAGACAGTGCATTCAATGCTTCTCATTTTACTCAGTCTCTGCAGCGCATGTCGCTCTGTCACTGCATCCAATTTCCATCAGTCAGTGCATCTCATATCACTCAGTCAGTGCATCGCATTTCACTCAGTCACTGCATCGCATTTCACTCAGTCACTCCTACACAGTACCTCAGTCACTGCATCCCATTTCCCTCAGTCACTGCATCCCATTTCCCTCAGTCACTGCATCACATTTCAATCAGACACTGCATATCATTTCACTCAGTCACTGCACCTCATGTCACTCTGTCACTGCATCCAATTTCCATCAGTCACTGCATCCCATTTCACTCAGTGATGCATCCCATTTCACTCAGTGACTGCATCCCAATTCACTCAGTGACTGCATCCTATTTCCCTCAGTCACTGCATCCAATTTCACACAATCACTGCATCCCATTTCACTCAGACACTGCATCTCATTTCCCTCAGTCACTGCATCTCATTTCCCTCAGTCACTGCATCCCATTTCCATCAGTCACTGCATCACATTTCCGTCAATCACTGAATCCCATTTCCGTCAGTCAAGGCATCCCATTTCCGTGTGTCACTGCATCCCAATTCACTCAGTCACTGCATCGCATTTCCCACAGTCACTGCATCCCATTTCCATCAGTCACTGTGTCCCATTTCCATCAGTCATTGCAACCCATTTTCCCTCAGTCACTGCATCCCATTTCACACAAACAGTGCATCCCATTTTATTCAGTGACTGCATCACATTTCACTCAGTCACTGCATCCAATTCCCATCAGTCACTGCATCCCATTTCACTCAGTGATGCATCCCATTTCACTCAGTGACTGCATCCCAATTCACTCAGTGACTGAATCACATTTCACTCAGTCACTGCATCGCATTTCACGCAGTCACTGCATCGCATTTCACTCAGTCACTGCATCCCATTTCACTCAGTCACTGCATCTCCTTCAACACAGTTACTGCATCCCATTTCCCTCAGTCACTGCATCCCATTTCCCTCAGTCACTGCATCTCATTTCCCTCAGTCACTGCATCTCATTTCTTTCAGTCACTGCAACCCATTTCCCTCAGTCAATGTATCCCATTTGCATCAGTCACTGCATCCCATTTCACACAATCACTGCGTCCCATTTCCATCAGTCACTGCATCACATTTCCGTCAATCACTGCATCCCATTCCCGTCAGTCAAGGCATCCCATTTCCGTGTGTCACTGCATTCCAATTCACTCAGTCACTGCATCCCATTTCCCTCGGTCACTATATCCCCTTTCCATCAGTCATTGCAACCCATTTTCCCTCAGTCACTGCATCCCATTTCACTCAGTCACTGCATCCCATTTCCCTCAGTGATGCATCCCATTTCACTCAGCGACTGCATCCCATTTCACTCAGTGACTAAATCACATTTCACTCAGTCACTGCATCCGATTTCACTCAGTCACTGCATCCCATTTCAAGCAGTCACTGCATCCCATTTCACTCAATCACTGCATCACATTTCCATCAGTCACTGTTTCCCGTATCTCACAGATGATGCATTCCATTTCCCACACTCACTGCATCCCATTTCCCATAGTCACAGCATCTCCTTTCCCTCAGTCTCTGCATCGCATTTCACTCCGTGATTGCATCCTCCTTCCTACAAATACTGCATCCCATGTCCCTCAGTCACTGCATCCCATTTCCCTCAGTCACTGCATCGCATTACACTCAGTCACTGCATCGCATTACACTCAGTCACTGCATCCCATTTCCCTGAGTCACTGCATCCCATTTCCCTCAGTCACTGCATCCCATTTCACACAATCACTGCATCCCATTTCACTCAGCCACTGCATCCTATTTCACTCAGTGACTGCATCACATTACACTCAGTGACTGAATCACAGTTCACTCAGTGACTGAATCACAGTACACTCAGTGAGTGCATCATATTTCACTCAGTGACGGAATCACATTTCACTCAGTGACTGAATCACATTTCACTGTGTCACTGCGTCCCATTTCACGCAGCCACTGCATCCCATTTCACGCAGTCACTGCATCCCATTTCACGCAGTCACTGCATCCCATTTCAAGCAGTCACTGCATCGCATTTCACGCAGTCACTGCATCCCATTTCACTCAGTCACTGCATCCCATTTCACTCAGTCACTGCATCCGATTTCACTCAGTCACTGCATCCCATTTCACTCAGTCACTGCATCCCATTCCACTCAGTCACTGCATCCCATTCCACTCAGTCACTGCATACCATTTCACTCAGTCACTGCATACCATTTCACTCAGTCAGTGCATCTCATTTCACTCAGTCACTGCATCCCATTTCCCTCAATCACTTCATCTCATTTCACTCAGGCACTGTATCCCATTTCCCTCACTCACTGCACCCCAAGTCCGCTCAGGCACTGCATCCCCATGAACTCAGTCACTCCTTCCCAGTACCTCAGTCACTGCATCCCATTTCCCTCAGGTACTGCATCACATTTCCATCAGATACTGCAGCTCATGTCACTCTGTCACTGCATCCCTTTTCCCTCAGTCACTGCATCCCATTTCCCACAGTCACTGCATCCCATTTCCATCAGTCACTATATCCCATTTCCATCACTCATTGCAACCCATTTTCCCTCAGTCACTGCATCCCATTTCACTCAGTCACTGCATCACATTTCCCTCAGTCACTGCATCTCATTTCCCTCAGTCACTGCATCTCATTTCACTCAGTCACTGCATCCCATTTCACTCAGTCACTGCATCCCATTTCACTCAGTCGCTGCATCCCCTTCACCACAGTCACTGCATCCCATTTCCATCAGTCACTGTTTCCCGTATCTCACAGACAGTGCATTCAATGCTTCTCATTTTACTCAGTCTCTGCAGCGCATGTCGCTCTGTCACTGCATCCAATTTCCATCAGTCAGTGCATCTCATCTCACTCAGTCAGTGCATCGCATTTCACTCAGTCACTCCGACACAGTACCTGAGTCACTGCATCCCATTTCCCTCAGTCACTACATCACATTTCAGTCAGACACTGCATATCATTTCACTCAGTCACTGCACCTCATGTCACTCTGTCACTGCATCCAATTTCCATCAGTCACTGCATCCCATTTCACTCAGTGATGCATCCCATTTCCCTCAGTCACTGCGTCCCATTTCCATCAGTCACTGCATCACATTACCGTCAATCACTGCATCCCATTCCCGTCAGTCAAGGCATCCCATTTCCGTGTGTCACTGCATTCCAATTCACTCAGTCACTGCATCGCATTTCCCACAGTCACTGCATCCCATTTCCATCAGTCACTATATCCCATTTCCATCAGTCATTGCAACCCATTTTCCCTCAGTCACTGCATCCCATTTCACTCAGCGACTGCATCCCATTTCACTCAGTGACTAAATCACATTTCACTCAGTCACTGCATCCGATTTCACTCAGTCACTGCATCCCATTTCAAGCAGTCACTGCATCACATTTCACTCAATCACTGCATCACATTTCCATCAGTCACTGTTTCCCGTATCTCACAGATGATGCATTCAATTTCCCACACTCACTGCATCCCATTTCCCATAGTCACAGCATCTCCTTTCCCTCAGTCTCTGCATCGCATTTCACTCCGTGATTGCATCCTCCTTCCTACAAATACTGCATCCCATGTCCCTCAGTCACTGCATCCCATTTCCCTCAGTCACTGCATCGCATTTCACTCAGTCACTGCATCGCATTTCACTCAATCACTGCATCCCATTTCCCTCAGTCACTGCATCCCATTTCACACAATCACTGCATCCCATTTCACTCAGCCACTGCATCCTATTTCACTCAGTGACTGCATCACATTACACTCAGTGACTGAATCACAGTTCACTCAGTGACTGAATCACAGTACACTCAGTGAGTGCATCATATTTCACTCAGTGACGGAATCACATTTCACTCAGTGACTGAATCACATTTCACTGAGTCACTGCGTCCCATTTCACGCAGCCACTGCATCCCATTTCACGCAGTCACTGCATCACATTTCACTCAGTCACTGCATCCCATTTCACTCGGTCACTGCATCCCATTCCACTCATTCACTGCATAACATTTCACTCAGTCACTGCATACCATTTCACTTAGTCAGTGCATCACATTTCCCTCAGTCACTGCATCCTATTTCCTCAGTCAATGCATCTCCTTTCCACAGTCACGGCAATTCCATTTCACTCAGTCACTGCGTCCCATTTCACTCAGTCACTGCGTCCCATTTCCATCAGTCACTGCATCCCATTTCCCACTGTCACTGCATCCCATTTCCCAGTCACTGCATCCCATTTCCCTCAGTCACTGCATCCCATTTCACTCAATCACTGCATCCCATTTCCCTGAGTCACTGCATCCCATTTCCCTGAGTCAGTGCTTCCCATTTCCCTCAGTCACTGCATCCCATTTCCCTCAGTCAGTGCATCCCATTTCCCTCAGTCGCTGCATCCCATTTCACACAATCACTGCATCCCATTTCACTCAGACACTGCATCTCATTTCCCTCAGTCACTGCATCCCAATTCCCTCAGTGACTGCATCCCATTTCCATCAGTCACTGCATCACATTTCCATCAATCACTGCATCCCATTTCCTTCAGTCAAGGCATCCCATTTCCCTGTGTCACTGCATCCCAATTCACTCAGTCACTGCATCGCATTTCCCACAGTCAGTGCATCCCATTTTCATCAGTCACTGTATCCCATTTCCATCAGTCATTGCAACCCATTTTCCCTCAGTCACTGCATCCCATTTCCCACAGTCACTGCATCCCATTTCCATCAGTCACTATATCCCATTTCCATCACTCAATGCAACCCATTTTCCCTCAGTCACTGCATCCCATTTCACTCAGTCACTGCATCCCATTTCCCTCAGTCACTGCATCTCATTTCCCTCAGTCACTGCATCTCATTTCCCTCAGTCACTGCATCTCATTTCCCTCAGTCACTGCATCTCATTTCACTCAGTCACTGCATCCCATTTCACTCAGTCACTGCATCCCATTTCACTCAGTCGCTGCATCCCCTTCACCACAGTCACTGCATCCCATTTCCATCAGTCACTGTTTCCCGTATCTCTCAGACAGTGCATTTAATGCTTCTCATTTTACTCAGTCTCTGCTGCGCATGTCGCTCTGTCACTGCATCCAATTTCCATCAGTCAGTGCATCTCATATCACTCAGTCAGTGCATCGCATTTCACTCAGTCACTGCATCGCATTTCACTCAGTCACTCCTACACAGTACCTCAGTCACTGCATCCCATTTCCCTCAGTCACTGCATCACATTTCAATCAGACACTGCATATCATTTCACTCAGTCACTGCACCTCATGTCACTCTGTCACTGCATCCAATTTCCATCAGTCACTGCATCCCATTTCACTCAGTGATGCATCCCATTTCACTCAGTGACTGCATCCCAATTCACTCAGTGACTGCATCCTATTTCCCTCAGTCACTGCATCCAATTTCACACAATCACTGCATCCCATTTCACTCAGACACTGCATCTCATTTCCCTCAGTCACTGCATCCCATTTCCCTCAGTCACTGCATCCCATTTCCATCAGTCACTGCTTCACATTTCCGTCAATCACTGAATCCCATTTCCGTCAGTCAAGGCATCCCATTTCCGTGTGTCACTGCATCCCAATTCACTCAGTCACTGCATCGCATTTCCCACAGTCACTGCATCCCATTTCCATCAGTCACTGTATCCCATTTCCATCAGTCATTGCAACCCATTTTCCCTCAGTCACTGCATCCCATTTCACACAAACAGTGCATCCCATTTTATTCAGTGACTGCATCACATTTCACTCAGTCACTGCATCCAATTCCCATCAGTCACTGCATCCCATTTCACTCAGTGATGCATCCCATTTCACTCAGTGACTGCATCCCAATTCACTCAGTGACTGAATCACATTTCACTCAGTCACTGCATCGCATTTCACGCAGTCACTGCATCGCATTTCACTCAGTCACTGCATCCCATTTCACTCAGTCACTGCATCTCCTTCAACACAGTTACTGCATCCCATTTCCCTCAGTCACTGCATCCCATTTCCCTCAGTCACTGCATCCCATTTCCCTCAGTCACTGCATCTCATTTCCCTCAGTCACTGCATCTCATTTCTTTCAGTCACTGCAACCCATTTCCCCCAGTCAATGTATCCCATTTGCATCAGTCACTGCATCCCATTTCACACAATCACTGCATCCCATTTCACTCAGACACTGCATCTCATTTCCTTCAGTCACTGCATCCCATTAACCTCAGTCACTGCGTCCCATTTCCATCAGTCACTGCATCACATTTCCGTCAATCACTGCATCCCATTCCCGTCAGTCAAGGCATCCCATTTCCGTGTGTCACTGCATTCCAATTCACTCAGTCACTGCATCGCATTTCCCACAGTCACTGCATCCCATTTCCATCAGTCACTATATCCGATTTCCATCAATCATTGCAACCCATTTTCCCTCAGTCACTGCATCCCATTTCACTCAGTCACTGCATCCCATTTCCCTCAGTGATGCATCCCATTTCTCTCAGCGACTGCATCCCATGTCACTCCGTGACTAAATCACATTTCACGCAGTCACTGCATCCGATTTCACTCAGTCACTGCATCCCATTTCAAGCAGTCACTGCATCCCATTTCACTCAATCACTGCATCACATTTCCATCAGTCACTGTTTCCCGTATCTCACAGATGATGCATTCAATTTCCCACACTCACTGCATCCCATTTCCCATAGTCACAGCATCTCCTTTCCCTCAGTCTCTGCATCGCATTTCACTCCGTGATTGCATCCTCCTTCCTACAAATACTGCATCCCATGTCCCTCAGTCACTGCATCCCATTTCCCTCAGTCACTGCATCGCATTTCACTCAGTCACTGCATCGCATTTCACTCAATCACTGCATCCCATTTCCCTCAGTCACTGCATCCCATTTCACACAATCACTGCATCCCATTTCACTCAGCCACTGCATCCTATTTCACTCAGTGACTGCATCACATTACACTCAGTGACTGAATCACAGTTCACTCAGTGACTGAATCACAGTACACTCAGTGAGTGCATCATATTTCACTCAGTGACGGAATCACATTTCACACAGTGACTGAATCACATTTCACTGAGTCACTGCGTCCCATTTCACGCAGCCACTGCATCCCATTTCACACAGTCACTGCATCCCATTTCACGCAGTCACTGCATCGCATTTCACGCAGTCACTGCATCCCATTTCACGCAGTCACTGCATCCCATTTCACTCAGTCACTGCATCCGATTTCACTCAGTCACTGCATCACATTTCACTCAGCCACTGCATCCCATTTCACTCAGTCACTGCATCCCATTCCACTCAGTCACTGCATCCCATTCCACTCAGTCACTGCATACCATTTCACTCAGTCACTGCATACCATTTCACTCAGTCAGTGCATCTCATTTCACTCAGTCACTGTATCCCATTTCCCTGAGTCACTGCATCTCATTTCCCTCAGTCACTGCATCTCATTTCTTTCAGTCACTGCAACCCATTTCCCTCAGTCAATGTATCCCATTTGCATCAGTCACTGCATCCCATTTCACACAATCACTGCATCCCATTTCACTCAGACACTGCATCTCATTTCCTTCAGTCACTGCATCCCATTAACCTCAGTCACTGCGTCCTATTTCCATCAGTCACTGCATCACATTTCCGTCAATCACTGCATCCCATTCCCGTCAGTCAATGCATCCCATTTCCGTGTGTCACTGCATTCCAATTCACTCAGTCACTGCATCGCATTTCCCACAGTCACTGCATCCCATTTCCATCAGTCACTATATCCCATTTCCTTCAGTCATTGCAACCCATTTTCCCTCTGTCACTGCATCCCATTTCCCTCAGTGATGCATCCCATTTCTCTCAGCGACTGCATCCCATTTCACTCAGTGACTAAATCACATTTCACTCAGTCACTGCATCCGATTTCACTCAGTCACTGCATCCCATTTCAAGCAGTCACTGCATCCCATTTCACTCAATCACTGCATCACATTTCCATCAGTCACTGTTTCCCGTATCTCACAGATGATGCATTCCATTTCCCACACTCACTGCATCCCATTTCCCATAGTCACAGCATCTCCTTTCCCTCAGTCTCTGCATCGCATTTCACTCCGTGATAGCATCCTCCTTCCTACAAATACTGCATCCCATGTCCCTCAGTCACTGCATCCCATTTCCCTCAGTCACTGCATCGCATTTCACTCAGTCACTGCATCCCATTTCCCTGAGTCACTGCATCCCATTTCCCACAGTCACTGCATCCCATTTCCCTCAGTCACTGCATCCCATTTCCCTCAGTCACTGCATCCCATTTCACACAATCACTGCATCCCATTTCACTCAGCCACTGCATCCTATTTCACTCAGTGACTGCAGCACATGACACTCAGTGACTGAATCACAGTTCACTCAGTGACTGAATCACAGTACACTCAGTGAGTGCATCATATTTCACTCAGTGACGGAATCACATTTCACTCAGTGACTGAATCACATTTCACTGAGTCACTGCGTCCCATTTCACGCAGCCACTGCATCCCATTTCACGCAGTCACTGCATCCCATTTCACGCAGTCACTGCATCCCATTTCACGCAGTCACTGCATCGCATTTCACGCAGTCACTGCATCCCATTTCCGTCAGTCACTGCATCCCATTTCACTCAGTCACTGCATCCGATTTCACTCAGTCACTGCATCCCATTTCACTCAGTCACTGCATCCCATTTCACTCAGTCACTGCATCCCATTCCACTCAGTCACTGCATACCATTTCACTCAGTCACTGCATACCATTTCACTCAGTCAGTGCATCTCATTTCACTCAGTCACTGCATCCCATTTCCCTCAATCACTTCATCTCATTTCACTCAGGCACTGTATCCCATTTCCCTCACTCACTGCACCCCAAGTCCACTCAGGCACTGCATCCCCATGAACTCAGTCACTCCTTCCCAGTACCTCAGTCACTGCATCCCATTTCCCTCAGGTACTGCATCACATTTCCATCAGATACTGCAGCTCATGTCACTCTGTCACTGCATCCCTTTTCCCTCAGTCACTGCATCCCATTTCCCACAGTCACTGCATCCCATTTCCATCAGTCACTATATCCCATTTCCATCACTCATTGCAACCCATTTTCCCTCAGTCACTGCATCCCATTTCACTCAGTCACTGCATCCCATTTCCCTCAGTCATTGCATCTCATTTCCCTCAGTCACTGCATCTCATTTCACTCAGTCACTGCATCCCATTTCACTCAGTCACTGCATCCCATTTCACTCAGTCGCTGCATCCCCTTCACCACAGTCACTGCATCCCATTTCCATCAGTCACTGTTTCCCGTATCTCACAGACAGTGCATTCAATGCTTCTCATTTTACTCAGTCTCTGCAGCGCATGTCGCTCTGTCACTGCATCCAATTTCCATCAGTCAGTGCATCTCATATCACTCAGTCAGTGCATCGCATTTCACTCAGTCACTGCATCGCATTTCACTCAGTCACTCCGACACAGTACCTCAGTCACTGCATCCCATTTCCCTCAGTCACTGCATCACATTTCAATCAGACACTGCATATCATTTCACTCAGTCACTGCACCTCATGTCACTCTGTCACTGCATCCAATTTCCATCAGTCACTGCATCCCATTTCACTCAGTGATGCATCCCATTTCCCTCAGTCACTGCGTCCCATTTCCATCAGTCACTGCATCACATTTCCGTCAATCACTGCATCCCATTCCCGTCAGTCAAGGCATCCCATTTCCGTGTGTCACTGCATTCCAATTCACTCAGTCACTGCATCGCATTTCCCACAGTCACTGCATCCCATTTCCATCAGTCATTGCAACCCATTTTCCCTCAGTCACTGCATCCCATTTCCCTCAGTGATGCATCCCATTTCACTCAGCGACTGCATCCCATTTCACTCAGTGACTAAATCACATTTCACGCAGTCACTGCATCCGATTTCACTCAGTCACTGCATCCCATTTCAAGCAGTCACTGCATCCCATTTCACTCAATCACTGCATCACATTTCCATCAGTCACTGTTTCCCGTATCTCACAGATGATGCATTCAATTTCCCACACTCACTGCTTCCCATTTCCCATAGTCACAGCATCTCCTTTCCCTCAGTCTCTGCATCGCATTTCACTCCGTGATTGCATCCTCCTTCCTACAAATACTGCATCCCATGTCCCTCAGTCACTGCATCCCATTTCCCTCAGTCACTGCATCGCATTTCACTCAGTCACTGCATCGCATTTCACTCAATCACTGCATCCCATTTCCCTCAGTCACTGCATCCCATTTCACACAATCACTGCATCCCATTTCACTCAGCCACTGCATCCTATTTCACTCAGTGACTGCATCACATTACACTCAGTGACTGAATCACAGTTCACTCAGTGACTGAATCACAGTACACTCAGTGAGTGCATCATATTTCACTCAGTGACGGAATCACATTTCACTCAGTGACTGAATCACATTTCACTGAGTCACTGCGTCCCATTTCACGCAGCCACTGCATCCCATTTCACGCAGTCACTGCATCGCATTTCACGCAGTCACTGCATCGCATTTCACGCAGTCACTGCATCCCATTTCAGTCAGTCACTGCATCCTATTTCACTCAGTCACTGCATCACATTGCACTCAGTCACTGCATCCCATTTCACTCAGTCACTGCCTCCCATTCCACTCAGTCACTGCATACCATTTCACTCAGTCACTGCATACCATTTCACTTAGTCAGTGCATCACATTTCCCTCAGTCACTGCATCCTATTTCCTAAGTCAATGCATCTCCTTTCCACAGTCACGGCAATTCCATTTCACTCAGTCACTGCGTCCCATTTCCATCAGTCACTGCATCCCATTTCCCACTGTCACTGCATCCCATTTCCCAGTCACTGCATCCCATTTCCCTCAGTCACTGCATCCCATTTCACTCAATCACTGCATCCCATTTCCCTGAGTCACTGCATCCCATTTCCCTGAGTCACTGCTTCCCATTTCCCTCAGTCACTGCATCCCATTTCCCTCAGTCAGTGCATCCCATTTCCCTCAGTCGCTGCATCCCATTTCACACAATCACTGCATCCCATTTCACACAATCACTGCATCTCATTTCCCTCAGTCACTGCATCCCAATTCCCTCAGTGACTGCATCCCATTTCCATCAGTCACTGCATCACATTTCCATCAATCACTGCATCCCATTTCCTTCAGTCAAGGCATCCCATTTCCCTGTGTCACTGCATCCCAATTCACTCAGTCACTGCATCGCATTTCCCACAGTCAGTGCATCCCATTTTCATCAGTCACTATATCCCATTTCCATCAGTCATTGCAACCCATTTTCCCTCAGTCACTGCATCCCATTTCCCACAGTCACTGCATCCCATTTCCATCAGTCACTATATCCCATTTCCATCACTCAATGCAACCCATTTTCCCTCAGTCACTGCATCCCATTTCCCTCAGTCACTGCATCTCATTTCCCTCAGTCACTGCATCTCATTTCACTCAGTCACTGCATCTCATTTCCCTCAGTCACTGCATCTCATTTCACTCAGTCACTGCATCTCATTTCACTCAGTCACTGCGTCCCATTTCACTCAGTCGCTGCATCCCCTTCACCACAGTCACTGCATCCCATTTCCATCAGTCACTGTTTCCCGTATCTCACAGACAGTGCATTCAATGCTTCTCATTTTACTCAGTCTCTGCAGCGCATTTCGCTCTGTCACTGCTTCCAATTTCCATCAGTCAGTGCATCTCATATCACTCAGTCAGTGCATCGCATTTCACTCAGTCACTGCATCGCATTTCACTCAGTCACTCCTACACAGTACCTCAGTCACTGCATCCCATTTCCCTCAGTCACTGCATCACATTTCAATCAGACACTGCATATCATTTCACTCAGTCACTGCACCTCATGTCACTCTGTCACTGCATCCAATTTCCATCAGTCACTGCATCCCATTTCACTCAGTGATGCATCCCATTTCACTCAGTGACTGCATCCCAATTCACTCAGTGACTGAATCACATTTCACTCAGTCACTGCATCGCATTTCACGCAGTCACTGCACCCCATTTCCCTCAGTCACTGCATCCCATTTCCCTCAGTCACTGCATCTCATTTCCCTCAGTCACTGCATCTCATTTCCCTCAGTCACTGCATCCCATTTCAATCAGTCACTGCATCTCATTTCTTTCAGTCACTGCAACCCATTTCCCTCAGTCAATGTATCCCATTTGCATCAGTCACTGCATCCCATTTGCATCAGTCACTGCATCCCATTTCACACAATCACTGCATCCCATTTCACTCAGACACTGCATCTCATTTCCTTCAGTCACTGCATCCCATTTCCCTCAGTCACTGCGTCCCATTTCCATTAGTCACTGCATCACATTTCCTTCAATCACTGCATCCCATTCCCGTCAGTCTAGGCATCCCATTTCTGTGTGTCATTGCATTCCAGTTCACTCAGTCACTGCATCGCATTTCCCACAGTCACTGCATCCCATTTCCATCAGTCACTATATCCCATTTCCATCAGTCATTGCAACCCATTTTCCCTCAGTCACTGCATCCCATTTCACTCAGCGACTGCATCCCATTTCACTCAGTGACTAAATCACATTTCACTCAGTCACTGCATCCGATTTCACTCAGTCACTGCATCCCATTTCAAGCAGTCACTGCATCCCATTTCACTCAATCACTGCATCACATTTCCATCAGTCACTGTTTCCCGTATCTCACAGATGATGCATTCCATTTCCCACACTCACTGCATCCCATTTCCCATAGTCACAGCATCTCCTTTCCCTCAGTCTCTGCATCGCATTTCACTCCGTGATTGCATCCTCCTTCCTACAAATACTGCATCCCATGTCCCTCAGTCACTGCATCCCATTTCCCTCAGTCACTGCATCGCATTTCACTCACTCACTGCATCGCATTTCACTCAATCACTGCATCTCATTTCACTCATTCACTGCATCCCATTTCACGCAGTCACTGCATCCCATTCCAGTCAGTCACTGCATCCCATTTGACGCAGTCACTGCATCCCATTACCCTCAGTCTCAGCATCCCATTTCCCACAGACACTGCATTTCATTTCCCTAAGTCACTGCAACGCATTTCACTCAGCCACTGCATCCCAGTTCACACAGTCACCGTATCACAGTTCACACAGCCCCTACATCCCATTTCAAACAGTCACTGCATCTCATTTCACACATTCAATGCTTCACATTCCACTTAGTCACAGCTTCCCATTTCCCACAATCAGTGCATCTCCTTTCCTCAGTCACTCAATCCCATTTCACTCAGTTACTGCAGGCCATTTCTCTCAGTCACTGCATCCCATTACCCTCAGTCACTGCATCACAGTACGCTCAGTCACAGCATCCCATTTCCCTCAGACACTGCATCCCATTTCCCTCAGACACTGCATCCCATTTCCATCAGTCACTGCATCCCATTTCCATCAGTCACTGCATCCCATTACCCTCAGTAACTGCATCCCATTTCACTCAGTCACTGCATCCCATTTCCCATAGTCACTGCATCTCCTTTCCTCAGTCACAGTATCCCATCTCACTCAGTCACTGCATCCCATTTCCCACAGTCTCTGCATCCCATTTCCAACAGTGACTGCATCCCATTGCCAACAGTCACTGCAATCCATTTCCAACAGTCACTGCATCCCATTTCCAAGAGTCAGTGCATCCCATTTCACTCAGCCACTGCATCCCATTTCCCTCAGTCACTGCATCCCACATCACTCAATCACTGCCGGCCATTTCACTCATTGACTGCATCGTATTTCACTCTGACACTGCGTCCCGTTTCCCTCAGTCACTGCATCCTATTACCGTCCGTCACTCCATCCAATTACTGTCAGTCACTGCGTCCCATTTCGATCAGTCACTGCATCCCATTTCCACCAGTTCCTGCATCCCATTTCACGAAGACAGTGCGTCCCATTTCTCTCAGCCACTGTATCCCATTTCCCTCAGTCACTGTACTCAAAGCCCGCTCGGGCACTGCCTCCCCATTAACTCAGTCACTCCTTCCCAGGACATCAGTCACTGCATCCCATGTCCCATAAAAGCTGCATCCCATTTCCATCAGGCACTGCAGGTCATGTCACTCTGTCACTGCATTCAATTTCCATCAGTCACTGCATCTCATTTCACTTCTTAACTGCATCCCATTTCAATCAGACACTGCATCCCATTTCACTCAGTCACTGCATCCCATTCCACTCAGTCACTGCATCCCATTCCATTCAGTCACTGCATCCCATTTCACTCAGTCAGTGCATCACATTTCACTCAGGCACTGTATCCCATTTCCCTAAGTCACTGCACCGCAAGCCCGCTCGGGCACTGCATCCCTATTAATTCAGTCACTCCTTCCCAGTACCTGACTCACTGCATCGCATTTCACTCAGCCACTGCATCCCAGTTAACACAGTCACCGCATCCCAGTTCACACAGCCACTGCATCCCATTTCAGACAGTCACTGCATCTCATTTCACTCATTCAATGCTTCACATTCCACTCAGTCACCGCTTCCCATTTCCCACAGTCACTGCATCTCCTTTACTCAGTCACTGCATCCCATTTCAGTCAGTCACTGCAGGCCATTTCCCTCAGTCACTGCATCCCATTACCATCAGTCACTACATCCCATTACCCTCAGTCACTGCATCACAGTACGCTCAGTCACAGCATCCCATTTCCCTCAGACACTGCATCCCATTTCCATCAGTCACTGCATCCCATTACCCTCAGACGCAGCATCCCATTTCCCACAGACACTGCATTTTCTTTCCCTTAGTCACTGCATCTCATTTTCACCAGTCACTGCATCCCATTTCACTCAGCCACTGCATCCCAGTTCACATAGTCACCGCATCCCAGTTCACACAGTCACCACATCCCAGTTCACAAAGTCACCGCATACCAGTTCCGTCAGTCACTGCACCCCAGTTCGATCAGTCACTGTATCCGATTTCTATCAGTCACTGCGCGCATTTCACTCAGTCACTGCATCTCATTTCACTCATTCACTGCATCCCATTTCGCGCAGTCACTGCATCCCATTCCAGTCAGTCACTGCATCCCATTTCACTCAGTCAGTGCGTCACATTTCACTCAGGCACTGATTGCATTTCCCTAAGTCACTGCACCCCAAGCCCGCTCGGGCACTGCATCCCTATTAACTCAGTCACTCCTTCCCAGTACCTCCGTCACTGCAACCCATTTCACTCAGTCACTGCTTCCATTTCCATCAGTCACTGCATCCCATTACCCTCAGTCACTGCATCCCATTACGCTCAGTCTCAGCATCCCATTTCCCACAGACACTGCATTTCATTTCCCTAAGTCACTGCATCGCATTTCACTCAGCCACTGCATCCCAGTTCACACAGTCACCGTATCCCAGTTCACACTGCCCCTAAATCCCATTTCAAACAGTCACTGCATCTCATTTCACACATTCAATGCTTCACATTCCACTCAGTCACTGCTTCCCATTTCCCACAATCAGTGCATCTGCTTTCCTTTGTCACTCAATCCCATTTCCAACAGTGACTGCATCCCATTGCCAACAGTCACTGCAATCCATTTCCAACAGTCAAAGCATCCCATTTCCAAGAGTCAGTGCATCCCATTTCACTCAGCCACTGCATCCCATTTCCCACAGTCACTGCATCCCATTTCCAAGAGTCAGTGCACCCCATTTCACTCAGCCACTGCATCCCATTTCCCTCAGTCACTGCATCCCACATCACTCAATCACTGCCGGCCATTTCACTCATTGACTGCATCGTATTTCACTCTGACACTGCGTCCCGTTTCCAACAGTCACTGCATCCTATTACCGTCCGTCACTCCATCCAATTACTGTCAGTCACTGCGTCCCATTTCGATCAGTCACTGCATCCCATTTCCACCAGTTCCTGCATCCCATTTCACGAAGACAGTGCGTCCCATTTCTCTCAGCCACTGTATCCCATTTCCCACAGTCACTGTACTCCAAGCCCGCTCGGGCACTGCCTCCCCATTAACTCAGTCACTCCTTCCCAGGACCTCAGTCACTGCATCCCATGTCCCATAAAAGCTGCATCCCATTTCCATCAGGCACTGCAGGTCATGTCACTCTGTCACTGCATTCAATTTCCATCAGTCACTGCATCTCATTTCACTTCTTAACTGCATCCCATTTCAATCAGACACTGCATCCCATTTCACTCAGTCACTGCATCCCATTCCACTCAGTCACTGCATCCCATTCCATTCAGTCACTGCATCCCATTTCACTCAGTCAGTGCATCACATTTCACTCAGGCACTGTATCCCATTTCCCTAAGTCACTGCACCCCAAGCCCGCTCGGGCACGGCATCCCTATTAATTCAGTCACTCCTTCCCAGTACCTGAGTCACTGCATCGCATTTCACTCAGCCACTGCATCCCAGTTAACACAGTCACCGCATCCCAGTTCACACAGCCACTGCATCCCATTTCAAACAGTCACTGCATCTCATTTCACTCATTCAATGCTTCACATTCCACTCAGTCACCGCTTCCCATTTCCCACAGTCACTGCATCTCCTTTCCTCAGTCACTGCATCCCATTTCACTCAGTCACTGCAGGCCATTTCCCTCAGTCACTGCATCCCATTACCATCAGTCACTGCATCCCATTACCCTCAGTCACTGCATCACAGTACGCTCAGTCACAGCATCCCATTTCCCTCAGACACTGCATCCCATTTCCATCAGTCACTGCATACCATTTCCATCAGTCACTGCATCTCATTTCACTCAGTCACTGCATCCCATTTCCCTGAGTCACTGCATCCCATTTCCCTCAGTCACTGCATCCCACTTCCCTCAGTCACTGCATCCCACTTCCCTCAGTCAGTGCATCCCATTTCACTCAGTCACTGCATCCCATTTCACTCAGTCACTGCAACCTATTTCACTCAGTCACTGCATCCCATTTCGTTCAGTCACTGCATCCCATTTCCGTCAGTCACTCCATCCCATTTCCCTCAGTCGCAGCATCCCATTTCCCACAGACACTGCATTTCCTTTCCTTAAGTCACTGCATCCCATTTCACTCAGTCACTGCACCCCAAGCCCGCTCGGGCACTGCATCCCTATTAATTCAGTCACTCCTTCCCAGTACCTCAGTCACTGCATCGCATTTCACTCAGTCACTGCATCCCTTTTCACTCAGTCACTGCATCCGTTTCCATCAGTCACTGCATCACTTTACCCTCAGTCGCAGCATCCCATTTCCCACAGACACTGCATTTCCTTTCCCTAAGTCTCTGCATCTCATTTCCACCAGTCACTGCATCCCATTTCACTCCCCACTGCATCCCATTTCACTCAGCCACTGCATCCCATTTCACTCAGCCACTGCATCCCAGTTCACATCGTCACCGCATCCCAGTTCACACAGTCACCACATCCCAGTTCACACAGTCACCACATCCCAGTTCACACAGTCACCGCATCCCAGTTCCGTCAGTCACTGCATCCCATTTCCATCAGTCACTGTATCCGATTTCAATCAGTCACTGCGCGCATTTCACTCAGTCGCTGCATCCCATTCCACTCAGTCACTGCATCCCATTTCACTCACTCAGTGCATCACATTTCACTCAGGCACTGTATCCCATTTCCCTAAGTCACTGCACCCCAAGCCCGCTCGGGCACTGCATCCCTATTAATTCAGTCACTCCTTCCCAGTACCCGAGTCACTGTATCGCATTTCACTCAGCCACTGCATCCCAGTTCACACAGTCATCGCATCCCAGTTCACACAGTCACCGCATCCCAGTTCACACAGCCACTGCATCCCATTTCAAACAGTTACTGCATCTCATTTCACTCATTCAATGCTTCACATTCCATTCAGTCACCGCTTCCCATTTCCCACAGTCACTGCATCTCCTTTCCTCAGTCATTGCATCCCATTTCACTCAGTCACTGCAGGCCATTTCCCTCAGTCACTGCATCCCATTACCATCAGTCACTACATCCCATTACCCTCAGTCACTGCATCACTGTACGCTCAGTCACAGCATCCCATTTCCCTCAGACACTGCATCCCATTACCCTCAGTCACTGCATCCCATTTCACTCAGTCACTGCATTCCATTTGCCATAGTCACTGCATCTCCTTTCCTCAGTCACAGTATCCCATTTCACTCAGTCACTGCATCCATTTCCCTCAGTCACTACATCCCATTACCCTGAGTCACAGTATGCCATTTCCCACAGTCACTGCATCTCCTTTCCCTCAGTCACTGCATACCATTTCCCACAGTCACTGCATCCCATTTCCAACAGTGACTGCATCCCATTGCCAACAGTCACTGCAATCCATTTCCAACAGTCACCGCATCCCATTTCCCACAGTCACTGCATCCCATTTCCATCAGTGACTGCATCCCATTGCCAACAGTCACTGCAATCCATTTCCAAAAGTCGCTGCATCCCATTTCCAAGAGTCAGTGTATCCCATTTCACTCAGCCACTGCATTCCATTTCCCTCAGTCACTGCATCACATTTCACTCAGTCACTGCAGGCCATTTCCCTCAGTCACTGCATCCCATTACCATCAGTCACTGCATCCCATTACCCTCAGTCACTGCATCACAGTACGCTCAGTCACAGCATCCCATTTCCCTCAGACACTGCATCCCATTTCCATCAGTCACTGCATACCATTTCCATCAGTCACTGCATCTCATTTCACTCAGTCACTGCATCCCACTTCCCTCAGTCACTGCATCCCACTTCCCTCAGTCAGTGCATCCCATTTCACTCAGTCACTGCATCCCATTTCACTCAGTCACTGCAACCAATTTCACTCAGTCACTGCATCCCATTTCGTTCAGTCACTGCATCCCATTTCCGTCAGTCACTCCATCCCATTTCCCTCAGTCGCAGCATCCCATTTCCCACAGACACTGCATTTCCTTTCCTTAAGTCACTGCATCCCATTTCACTCAGTCACTGCACCCCAAGCCCGCTCGGGCACTGCATCCCTATTAATTCAGTCACTCCTTCCCAGTACCTCAGTCACTGCATCGCATTTCACTCAGTCACTGCATCCCTTTTCACTCAGTCACTGCATCCGTTTCCATCAGTCACTGCATCACTTTACCCTCAGTCGCAGCATCCCATTTCCCACAGACACTGCATTTCCTTTCCCTAAGTCTCTGCATCTCATTTCCACCAGTCACTGCATCCCATTTCACTCCCCACTGCATCCCATTTCACTCAGCCACTGCATCCCATTTCACTCAGCCACTGCATCCCAGTTCACATCGTCACCGCATCCCAGTTCACACAGTCACCACATCCCAGTTCACACAGTCACCACATCCCAGTTCACACAGTCACCGCATCCCAGTTCCGTCAGTCACTGCATCCCATTTCCATCAGTCACTGTATCCGATTTCAATCAGTCACTGCGCGCATTTCACTCAGTCGCTGCATCCCATTCCACTCAGTCACTGCATCCCATTTCACTCACTCAGTGCATCACATTTCACTCAGGCACTGTATCCCATTTCCCTAAGTCACTGCACCCCAAGCCCGCTCGGGCACTGCATCCCTATTAATTCAGTCACTCCTTCCCAGTACCCGAGTCACTGTATCGCATTTCACTCAGCCACTGCATCCCAGTTCACACAGTCATCGCATCCCAGTTCACACAGTCACCGCATCCCAGTTCACACAGCCACTGCATCCCATTTCAAACAGTTACTGCATCTCATTTCACTCATTCAATGCTTCACATTCCATTCAGTCACCGCTTCCCATTTCCCACAGACACTGCATCTCCTTTCCTCAGTCACAGCATCCCATTTCCCTCAGACACTGCATCCCATTACCCTCAGTCACTGCATCCCATTTCACTCAGTCACTGCATTCCATTTGCCATAGTCACTGCATCTCCTTTCCTCAGTCACAGTATCCCATTTCACTCAGTCACTGCATCCATTTCCCTCAGTCACTACATCCCATTACCCTGAGTCACAGTATGCCATTTCCCACAGTCACTGCATCTCCTTTCCCTCAGTCACTGCATACCATTTCCCACAGTCACTGCATCCCATTTCCAACAGTGACTGCATCCCATTGCCAACAGTCACTGCAATCCATTTCCAACAGTCACCGCATCCCATTTCCCACAGTCACTGCATCCCATTTCCATCAGTGACTGCATCCCATTGCCAACAGTCACTGCAATCCATTTCCAAAAGTCACTGCATCCCATTTCCAAGAGTCAGTGTATCCCATTTCACTCAGCCATTGCATTCCATTTCCCTCAGTCACTGCATCCCAAATCACTCAATCACTGCAGGCCATTTCACTCATTGACTGCATCCCATTTCACTCATTGACTGCATCCCATTTCACTCTGACACTGCGTCCCGTTTCCCTCAGTCACTCCATCCCATTACCGTCCGTCACTCCATCCAATTACTGTCAGTCACCGCATCCCATTTCGATCAGTCACTGCATTCCATTTCCACCAGTTACTGCATCCCATTTCACTCAGCCTCTGCATCCCATTTCACTAAGACAGTGCATCCCATTTCTCTCAGCCACTGTATCCCATTTCCGTCAGTCACTGTACTCCAAGCCCGCTCGGGCACTGCATCCCTATTAACTCAGTCACTCCTTCCCAGGACCTCAGTCACTGCATCCCATGTCCCACAGTAACTGCATCCCATTTCCATCAGGCACTGCAGCTCACGTCACTCTGTCACTGCATTCAATTTCCATCAGTCACTGCATCTCATTTCACTCATTAACTGCATCCCATTTCAATCAGACACTGCATCCCATTTCACTCAGACACTGCATCCCATCTCACTCAGACACTGCAACCCATTTCACTCAGACACTGCATCCCATTTCCCTCAGTCACTGCATCCCATTTCCATCAGTCACTGGTTCCCGTATCTCACAGACGCTGCATTCAATTTCCGACACTCACTTATCCCATTTCCCACTGCATCTCATTTCAATCAGTGATTGCATCCTACTTCCCACATATACTGCATCCCATTTCGCTCAGTCACTGCATCTCATTTCACTTGGTCACTGCATCCCATTTCCCTCAGTCACTGCATCCCATTTCCCTCAGTCGCTGCATCTCATTTCCGTCAAACAATGCATCTCATTTCACTCAGTCACTGCTTCCCATTTCACTCAGTCACTGCATCGCATTTCACTCAGTCACAACATCGCATTTCACTCAGTCACTGCATCCCATTTCACTCAGTCACTGCATCCCAATTCCCGCAGTCACTGCAACCCATGTCCGTGTGTCACTGCATCTCATTTCACTCAGTCACTGCATCCCATTTCCATCAGTCACTGCATCCCATTTCCCTCAGTCACTGCATCCCATTTCCCTCAGTCACTGCATCCCATTTCACTCAGTGATGCGTCCCATGTCACTCAGTGACTGCAACACATTTCACTCAGTGACTGCAACACATTTCACTCTGACACTGCATCCCATTTCACTCAGTCACTGCATCCCATTTCACTCAGTCACTGCACCACATTTCACTCAGTCACTGCATCACATTTTACTCAGTCACTGCATCCCATTTCACTCAGTCACTGGATCTCCTTCACCATAGTCACTGCATTCCATTTCCATCAGTCACTGTTTCCCGTATCTCACAGGCGCTGCATTCAATTTCCCACACTCACTGCATCCCATTTCCCAGAATCACAGAGTCTCCTTTCCCTCAGTCTCTGCATCGCATTTCACTCAGTCAATGCATCCCATGTCCCTCAGTCACTGCATCCCATGTCCCTCAGTCACTGCATCCCATGTCCCTCAGTCACTGCATCCCATTTCCTTCAGTCACTGCATCTCATTTCACTCAGTCGCTGCATCCCATTTCCCTCAGTCAATGCATCCCATTTCCCTCAGTCAATGCATCCCATGTCCCTCAGTCACTGCATTCCATTTCACTCAGTCAGTGCGTCCCATTTCGCTCAGGCACTGTATCCCATTTCCCTCACTCACTGCACCCCAAGTCCGCTCGGGCATTGCACCCCCATGAACTCAGTCACTCCTTCCCATTACCTCAGTCACTGACTCCCATTTCCCTCAGGTACTGCATCACATTTCCATCAGATACTGCAGCTCATGTCACTCTGTCACTGCATCCCATTTCCCTCAGTCACTGCATCCCATTTCCCTCAGTCACTGCATCTCCTTCACCACAGTCACTGCATCCCATTTCACGCAGTCACTGCATCACATTTCACTCAGTCACTGCATCACATTTCACTCAGTCACTGCATCCCATTTCACTCAGCCACTGCATCCCATTTCACTCAGGCACTGTATCCCATTTCCCTCACTCACTGCACCCCAAGTCCGCTCGGGCACTGCATCCCCATGAACTCAGTCACTCCTTCCCAGTACCTCAGTCACTGCATCCCATTTCCCTCAGGTACTGCATCACATTTCCATCAGATACTGCAGCTCATGTCACTCTGTCACTGCATCCCATTTCCCTCAGTCACTGCATCCCATTTCCCTCAGTCACTGCATCTCCTTCACCACGGTCACTGCATCCCATTTCACGCAGTCACTGCATCACATTTCACTCAGTCACTGCATCACATTTCACTCAGTCACTGCATCACATTTCACTCAGTCACTGTATCCCATTTCGCGCAGCCACTGCATCGCATTTCACGCAGTCATTGCATCCCATTTCACTTAGTCACTGCATCCATTTTCCCATCGTCACAGCATCTCCTTTCCCACAGTCTCTGTATCTCATTTCAATCAGTGATTGCATCCTACTTCCCAAAAATCGTGCATCCCATTTCGCTCAGTCACTGCATCCCATGTCCCTCAGTCACTGCATCCCATGTCCTTCAGTCACTGCATCCCATTTCCCTCAGTCACTGCATCTCATTTCCGTCAGTTACTGCATCATACTTCCATCAAACAATGCATCTCATTTCACTCAGTCACTGCAGCTCACGTCACTCTGTCACTGCATCCAATTTCCATCAGTCCGTGCATCTCATTTCACTCATTCACTGCATCGCATTTCACTCAGTCACTGCATCCCATTTCACTCAGCCACTGCATCCCATTTCACTCAGCCACTGCATCGCATTTCACTCAGTCACTGCAGCTCATGTCACTCAGTCACTGCAGCTCATGTCACTCAGTCACTGCATCCCATTCCACTCAGTCACTGCATTCCATTCCACTCAGTCACTGCATCTCCTTCAACACAGTCAGTGCATCCCATTTCCATCAGTCACTGCATCCCATTACACTCAGTCGCAGCATCCCATTACCCTCAGTCGCAGCATCCCATTTCCCACAGACACTGCATTTTCTTTCCCTTAGTCACTGCATCTCATTTTCACCAGTCACTGCATCCCATTTCACTCCCCACTGCATCCCATTTCACTCAGCCACTGCATCCCATTTCACTCAACCACTGCAACCCATTTCACTCAGTCACTGCACCCCAAGTCCGCTCGGGCACTGCATCCCCATGAACTCAGTCACTCCTTCCCAGTACCTCAGTCACTGCATCCCATTTCCCTCAGGTACTGCATCACATTTCCATCAGATACTGCAGCTCATGTCACTCTGTCACTGCATCCCATTTCCCTCAGTCACTGCATCCCATTTCCCTCAGTCACTGCATCTCCTTCACCACAGTCACTGCATCCCATTTCACGCAGTCACTGCATCACATTTCACTCAGTCACTGCATCACATTTCACTCAGTCACTGCATCCCATTTCACTCAGCCACTGCATCCCATTTCACTCAGGCACTGTATCCCATTTCCCTCACTCACTGCACCCCAAGTCCGCTCGGGCACTGCATCCCCATGAACTCAGTCACTCCTTCCCAGTACCTCAGTCACTGCATCCCATTTCCCTCAGGTACTGCATCACATTTCCATCAGATACTGCAGCTCATGTCACTCTGTCACTGCATCCCATTTCCCTCAGTCACTGCATCCCATTTCCCTCAGTCACTGCATCTCCTTCACCACGGTCACTGCATCCCATTTCACGCAGTCACTGCATCACATTTCACTCAGTCACTGCATCACATTTCACTCAGTCACTGCATCACATTTCACTCAGTCACTGTATCCCATTTCGCGCAGCCACTGCATCGCATTTCACGCAGTCATTGCATCCCATTTCACTTAGTCACTGCATCCATTTTCCCATCGTCACAGCATCTCCTTTCCCACAGTCTCTGTATCTCATTTCAATCAGTGATTGCATCCTACTTCCCAAAAATCGTGCATCCCATTTCGCTCAGTCACTGCATCCCATGTCCCTCAGTCACTGCATCCCATGTCCTTCAGTCACTGCATCCCATTTCCCTCAGTCACTGCATCTCATTTCCGTCAGTTACTGCATCATACTTCCATCAAACAATGCATCTCATTTCACTCAGTCACTGCAGCTCACGTCACTCTGTCACTGCATCCAATTTCCATCAGTCCGTGCATCTCATTTCACTCATTCACTGCATCGCATTTCACTCAGTCACTGCATCCCATTTCACTCAGCCACTGCATCCCATTTCACTCAGCCACTGCATCGCATTTCACTCAGTCACTGCAGCTCATGTCACTCAGTCACTGCAGCTCATGTCACTCAGTCACTGCATCCCATTCCACTCAGTCACTGCATTCCATTCCACTCAGTCACTGCATCTCCTTCAACACAGTCAGTGCATCCCATTTCCATCAGTCACTGCATCCCATTACCCTCAGTCGCAGCATCCCATTACCCTCAGTCGCAGCATCCCATTTCCCACAGACACTGCATTTCCTTTCCCTTAGTCATTGCATCTCATTTCCACCAGTCACTGCATCCCATTTCACTCAGCCACTGCATCCCATTTCACTCAGCCACTGCATCCCATTTCACTCAGCCACTGCATCCCATTTCACTCAGCCACTGCATCCCATTTCACTCAGCCACTGCATCGCATTTCACTCAGTCACTGCATCACATTTCCCTCAGTCACTGCATCACATTTCCCTCAGTCACTGCATCACATTTCCATCAGACACTGCAGCTCATGTCACTCTGTCACTGCATCCAATTTCCATCAGTCAGTGCATCCCATTTCACTCAGTGACAGCATCACAGTTCACTGAGTCACTGCATCACAGTTCACCCACTGACTGAATCACAGTTCACTCAGTGAGCGCATCACATTTCACTCAGTGACGGAATCACATTTCACTGTGACTGAATCACATTTCACTCAGTGACTGAATCACATTTCACTCAGTCACTGCGTCCCATTTCCCTCAGTCACTGCATCCCATTTCCCTCAGTCACTGCATCCCAGTTCCCTCAGTCACTGCGTCCCATTTCACTCAGTCACTGCATCCCATTCCACTCAGTCAGTGCATCCCATTCCACTCAGTCACTGCATCTCCTTCAACACAGTCAGTGCATCCCATTTCCATCAGTTACTGTTTCCCTTATCTCACAGACGCTGCATTCAATTTCCCACATTCACTGCATCCCATTGCACATAGTCACAGCATCTCCTTGCCCTCAGTCTCAGCATCTCATTTCACTCAGTGATTGCATCCTTCTTCCCACAAATACTGCATCCCATTTCACTCGGTCAGTGCATCCCATTTCACTCAGTCACTGCATCACATTTCACTCAGTCACTGCATCACATTTCAAACAGTCACTGCATCACATTTCACTCAGTCGCTGCATCACATTTCACTCAGTCACTGCATCACATTTCACTCAGTCACTGCATCCCATTTACTCAATCACTGCATCTCCTTCACCACAGTCACTGCATCACATTTCCATCAGTCACTGTTTCCCGTATCTCACAGACGATGCATTCAATTTCCCACACTCACTGCATCCCATCTCCCTCAGTCACTGCATCCCATGTCCCTCAGTCACTGCATCCCATGTCCCTCAGTCACTGCATCTCATTTCACTCAGTCAAAGCGTCCCATTTCCCTCATTCACTGTATCCCATTTCCCTCAGTTACTGCATTCCATTTCACTCAGTCAATGTATCTCATTTCACTCAGTCACTGCATCCCATTTCCATCAGTCACTGCATCCCATTTCACTCAGTCACTGCATCCTATTTCCCTGAGCCACTGCATCCCATTTCACTCAGTGACTGCATCACAGTTCACTCAGTGATTGAATCACAGTTGACTCAGTGACTGAATCACATTTCACTGAGTCACTGCATCCCATTTCACGCAGCCACTGCATCGCATTTCACGCAGTCATTGCATCCCATTTCACTCAGTCACTGCATCCATTTTCCCATCGTCACAGCATCTCCTTTCCCACAGTCTCTGTATCTCATTTCAATCAGTGATTGCATCCTACTTCCCAAAAATCGTGCATCCCATTTCGCTCAGTCACTGCATCCCATGTCCCTCAGTCACTGCATCCCATGTCCCTCAGTCACTGCATCCCATTTCCCTCAGTCACTGCATCTCATTTCTGTCAGTTACTGCATCATATTTCCATCAAACAATGCATCTCATTTCACTCAGTCACTGCAGCTCACGTCACTCTGTCACTGCATCCAATTTCCATCAGTCCGTGCATCTCATTTCACTCATTCACTGCATCGCATTTCATTCAGTCACGGCATCCCATTTCACTCAGTCACTGCATCCATTTCCATCAGTCACTGCATCCCATTACCCTCAGTCACTGCATCCCATTACCCTCAGTCACTGCATCCCATTTCCCACAGACACTGCATTTCTTTTCCCTTAGTCATTGCATCTCATTTCCACCAGCCACTGCATCCCATTTCACTCAGCCACTGCATCCCATTTCACTCAGCCACTGCATCGCATTTCGCTCAGTCACTGCAGCTCATGTCACTCAGTCACTGCAGCTCATGTCACTCTGTCACTGCATCCAATTTCCATCATTCAGTGCATCTCATTTCACTCAGTGACAGCATCACAGTTCACTGAGTCACTGCATCACAGTTCACCCACTGACTGAATCACAGTTCACTCAGTGAGCGCATCACATTTCACTCAGTGACGGAATCACATTTCACTCAGTGACTGAATCACATTTCACTCAGTGACTGAATCACATTTCACTCAGTCACTGCGTCCCATTTCCCTCAGTCACTGCATCTCCTTCAACACAGTCAGTGCATCCCATTTCCATCAGTCACTGTTTCCCTTATCTCACAGACGCTACATTCAATTTCCCACACTCACTGCATCCCATTTCACTCAGTCACTGCATCCCATTCCACTCAGTCACTGCATCTCCTTCAACACAGTCAGTGCATCCCATTTCCATCAGTCACTGTTTCCCTTATCTCACAGACGCTACATTCAATTTCCCACATTCACTGCATCCCATTGCACATAGTCACAGCATCTCCTTGCCCTCAGTCTCAGCATCTCATTTCACTCAGTGATTGCATCCTTCTTCCCACAAATACTGCATCCCATTTCCCTCAGTCACTGCATCCCATTTCACTCGGTCAGTGCCTCCCATTTCACTCAGTCACTGCATCACATTTCACTCAGTCACTGCATCACATTTCACTCAGTCACTGCATCCCATCTACTCAATCACTGCATCTCCTTCGCCACAGTCACTGCATCACATTTCCATCAGTCACTGTTTCCCGTATCTCACAGACGATGAATTCAATTTCCCTCAGTCACTGCATCCCATTTCCCTCAGTCACTGCATCACATTTCCATCAGACACTGCAGCTCATGTCACTCTGTCACTGCATCCAATTTCCATCGGTCACTGCATCCCATTGCACTCAGTGATGCATCCAATTTCAAGCAGTCACTGCATCCCATTTCACGCAGCCACTGCATCACATTTCACTCAGTCACTGCATCACATTTCCCTCAGTCACTGCATCACATTTCCCTCAGTCACTGCATCACATTTCCCTCAGTCACTGCATCACATTTCCCTCAGTCACTGCATCACATTTCCATCAGACACTGCAGCTCATGTCACTCTGTCACTGCATCCAATTTCCATCAGTCAGTGCATCTCATTTCACTCAGTGACAGCATCACAGTTCACTGAGTCACTGCATCACAGTTCACCCACTGACTGAATCACAGTTCACTCAGTGAGCGCATCACATTTCACTCAGTGACGGAATCACATTTCACTCAGTGACTGAATCACATTTCACTCAGTGACTGAATCACATTTCACTCAGTCACTGCGTCCCATTTCCCTCAGTCACTGCATCCCATTTCCCTCAGTCACTGCATCCCAGTTCCCTCAGTCACTGCATCCCATTTCACTCAGTCACTGCATCCCATTCCACTCAGTCACTGCATCTCCTTCAACACAGTCAGTGCATCCCATTTCCATCAGTCACTGTTTCCCTTATAACACAGACGCTACATTCAATTTCCCACACTCACTGCATCCCATTTCACTCAGTCACTGCATCCCATTCCACTCAGTCACTGCATCTCCTTCAACACAGTCAGTGCATCCCATTTCCATCAGTCACTGTTTCCCTTATCTCACAGACGCTACATTCAATTTCCCACATTCACTGCATCCCATTGCACATAGTCACAGCATCTCCTTGCCCTCAATCTCAGCATCTCATTTCACTCAGTGATTGCATCCTTCTTCCCACAAATACTGCATCCCATTTCCCTCAGTCACTGCATCCCATTTCACTCGGTCAGTGCCTCCCATTTCACTCAGTCACTGCATCACATTTCACTCAGTCACTGCATCACATTTCACTCAGTCACTGCATCCCATCTACTCAATCACTGCATCTCCTTCGCCACAGTCACTGCATCACATTTCCATCAGTCACTGTTTCCCGTATCTCACAGACGATGAATTCAATTTCCCTCAGTCACTGCATCCCATTTCCCTCAGTCACTGCATCACATTTCCATCAGACACTGCAGCTCATGTCACTCTGTCACTGCATCCAATTTCCATCGGTCACTGCATCCCATTGCACTCAGTGATGCATCCAATTTCAAGCAGTCACTGCATCCCATTTCACGCAGCCACTGCATCACATTTCACTCAGTCACTGCATCACATTTCCCTCAGTCACTGCATCACATTTCCCTCAGTCACTGCATCACATTTCCCTCAGTCACTGCATCACATTTCCCTCAGTCACTGCATCACATTTCCATCAGACACTGCAGCTCATGTCACTCTGTCACTGCATCCAATTTCCATCAGTCAGTGCATCTCATTTCACTCAGTGACAGCATCACAGTTCACTGAGTCACTGCATCACAGTTCACCCACTGACTGAATCACAGTTCACTCAGTGAGCGCATCACATTTCACTCAGTGACGGAATCACATTTCACTCAGTGACTGAATCACATTTCACTCAGTGACTGAATCACATTTCACTCAGTCACTGCGTCCCATTTCCCTCAGTCACTGCATCCCATTTCCCTCAGTCACTGCATCCCAGTTCCCTCAGTCACTGCATCCCATTTCACTCAGTCACTGCATCCCATTCCACTCAGTCACTGCATCTCCTTCAACACAGTCAGTGCATCCCATTTCCATCAGTCACTGTTTCCCTTATCTCACAGATGCTGCATTCAATTTCCCACATTCACTGCATCCCATTGCACATAGTCACAGCATCTCCTTGCCCTCAGTCTCAGCATCTCATTTCACTCAGTGATTGCATCCTTCTTCGCACAAATACTGCATCCCATTTCCCTCAGTCACTGCATCCCATTTCACTCGGTCAGTGCATCCCATTTCACTCAGTCACTGCATCACATTTCACTCAGTCACTGCATCCCATCTACTCAATCACTGCATCTCCTTCGCCACAGTCACTGCATCACATTTCCATCAGTCACTGTTTCCCGGATCTAACAGACAATGAATTCAATTTCCCTCAGTCACTGCATCCCATTTCCCTCAGTCACTGCATCCCATTTCCCTCAGTCACTGCATCACATTTCCATCAGACACTGCAGCTCATGTCACTCTGACACTGCATCCAATTTCCATCGGTCACTGCATCCCATTGCACTCAGTGATGCATCCAATTTCAAGCAGTCACTGCATCACATTTCACTCAGTCACTGCATCACATTTCACTCAGTCACTGCATCCCATTTCACTCAGTCACTGCATCACATTTCACGCAGCCACTGCATCACATTTCACTCAGTCACTGCATCACATTTCACTCAGTCACTGCATCACATTTCACTCAGTCACTGTATCCCATTTACTCAATCACTGCATCTCCTTCACCACAGTCACTGCATCACATTTCCATCAGTCACTGTTTCCCGTATCTCACAGATGATGCATTCAATTTCCCACACTCACTGCATCCCATTTCCCTCAGTGACTGCATCCCATTTCCCTCAGTCTTTGCATCCAATTTCCATCAGTCATTGCATCCCATTTCACCTAGTCCCTGCATCCCATTGCACTCAGTGATGCATCCCATTGCACTCAGTGACTGCACCGCATTTCACTCAGTCACTGCAACCCATTTCACGCAATCACTGCATCCCATTTCCCTCAGTCATTGCATCCCAATTCCCTCAGTCACTGCATCCCATGTCCGTGTGTCAGTGCATCGCATGTCCGTGTGTCACTGCATCCCATGTCCCTCAGTCACTGCATCCCATGTCCCTCAGTCACTGCATCCCATTTCACTCAGTCAGTGCGTCCCTTTTCGGTCAGGCACTGTATCCCATTTCCCTCAGTCACTGCACCCCAAGCCCGGTCAGGCACTGATTCCCTATTAACTCAGTCACTCCTTCCCAGTACCTCTGTCACTGCATCCCATGTCCCTCAGTCACTGCATCCCATGTCCCTCAGTCACTGCATCCCATTTCACTCAGTCACTGCATCCCATTTCACTTAGTCACTGCATGTCATTTCACTCAGTGACTGCATCCCATTTCCCTCAGTCACTGCGTCCCATTTCACTCAGTGATGCGTCCCATTTCACTCAGTGACTGCAACACATTTCACTCTGACACTGCATCCCATTTCACTCAGAGACTGCATCCCATTTCACTCAGTCACTGCATCCCATTTCACTCAGTCGCTGCATCACATTTCACTCAGTCACTGCATCACATTTCACTCAGTCACTGCATCCCATTTCACTCAGTCACTGCATCCCATTTCACTCAGTCGCTGCATCACATTTCACTCAGTCACTGCATCACATTTCACTCAGTCACTGCATCACATTTCACACAGTCACTGCATCCCATTTCACTCAGTCACTGCATCTCCTTCACCATAGTCACTGCATTCCATTTCCAACAGTCACTGTTTCCCGTATCTCACAGGCGCTGCATTCAATTTCCCACACTCACTGCATCCCATTTCCCTCAGTCACTGCACCCCAAGTCCGCTCGGGCACTGCATCCCCATGAACTCAGTCACTCCTTCCCAGTACCTCAGTCACTGCATCCCATTTCCCTCAGGTACTGCATCACATTTCCATCAGATACTGCAGCTCATGTCACTCTGTCACTGCATCCCATTTCCCTCAGTCACTGCATCCCATTTCCCTCAGTCACTGCATCTCCTTCACCACAGTCACTGCATCCCATTTCACGCAGTCACTGCATCACATTTCACTCAGTCACTGCATCACATTTCACTCAGTCACTGCATCACATTTCACTCATTCACTGCATCGTATTTAACTCAGTCACTGCATTGTGTTTTACTCAGTCACTGCATCCCATTTCACTCAATCACTGCATCTCCTTCACCACAGTCACTGCGTCCAAATTCCATCAGTCACTGTTTCCCGTATCTCACAGACGCTGCATTCAATTTCCCACACTCACTGCATCCCATTTCCCATCGTCACAGCATCTCCTTTCCCTCAGTCTCTGCATCGCATTTCACTCAGTGATTGCATCCCATTTCACTCAGTCACTGCATCCTATTTCCCTGAGCCACTGCATCCCATTTCACTCAGTGACTGCATCACAGTTCACTCAGTGACGGAATCACATTTCACTCAGTGACTGAATCACATTTCACTGAGTCACTGCATCCCATTTCACGCAGCCACTGCATCGCATTTCACGCAGTCATTGCATCCCATTTCACGCAGTCACTGCATCCATTTTCCCATCGTCACAGCATCTCCTTTCCCACAGTCTCTGTATCTCATTTCAATCAGTGATTGCATCCTACTTCCCAAAAATCGTGCATCCCATTTCGCTCAGTCACTGCATCCCATTTCGCTCAGTCACTGCATCCCATGTCCCTCAGTCACTGCATTCCATGTCCCTCAGTCACTGCATTCCATGTCCCTCAGTCACTGCATCCCATTTCCCTCAGTCACTGCATCTCATTTCCGTCAGTTACTGCATCATATTTCCATCAAACAATGCATCTCATTTCACTCAGTCACTGCAGCTCACGTTACTCTGTCACTGCAGCTCACGCCAGTCTGTCACTGCATCCAATTTCCATCAGTCAGTGCATCTCATTTCACTCATTCACTGCATCGCATTTCACTCAGTCACTGCATCGCATTTCACTCAGTCACTGCATCCCATTTCACTCAGTCACTGCATCCCATTACCCTCAGTCACTGCATCCCATTACCCTCAGTCACTGCATCCCATTACCCTCAGTCGCAGCATCCCATTTCCCACAGACACTGCATTTCCTTTCCCTTAGTCATTGCATCTCATTTCCACCAGTCACTGCATCCCATTTCACGCCCCACTGCATCCCATTTCACTCAGCCACTGCATCCCATTTCACTCAGCCACTGCATTGCATTTCGCTCAATCACTGCAGCTCATGTCACTCTGTCACTGCATCCAATTTCCATCAGTCAGTGCATCTCATTTCACTCAGTGACAGCATCACAGTTCACTGAGTCACTGCATCACAGTTCACCCACTGACTGAATCACAGTTCACTCAGTGAGTGCATCACATTTCACTCAGTGACGGAATCACATTTCACTCAGTGACTGAATCACATTTCACTCAGTGAGTGAATCACATTTCATTCAGTCACTGCGTCCCATTTCCCTCAGTCACTGCGTCCAATTTCCCTCAGTCACTGCATCCCAGTTCCCTCAGTCACTGCATCTCCTTCAACACAGTCAGTGCATCCCATTTCCATCAGTCACTGTTTCCCTTATCTCACAGACGCTGCATTCAATTTCCCACATTCACTGCATCCCATTGCACATAGTCACAGCATCTCCTTGCCCTCAGTCTCAGCATCTCATTTCACTCAGTGATTGCATCCTTCTTCCCACAAATACTGCATCCCATTTCCCTCAGTCACTGCATCCCATTTCACTCTGTCACTGCATCCCATTTCCCTCAGTCACTGCATCCCAATTCCCTCAGTCACTGCATCCCATTTCACTCAGTCACTGCATCCCATTTCAGTCAGTCACCGCATCTCCTTCGCCACAGTCACAGCATCCCATTTCAAGCAGTCACTGCATCACATTTCACTCAGTCACTGCATCGTAGTTTACTTAGTCACTGCATCCCATTTCACACAATCACTGCATCTCCTTCACCACAGTCACTGCGTCCAATTTCCATCAGTCACTGTTTCCCCTATCTCACAGACGCTGCATTCAATTTCCCACACTCACTGCATCCCATTTCCCATCGTCACAGCATCTCCTTTCCCTCAGTCTCTGCATCGCATTTCACTCAGTGATTGCATCCCATTTCACTCAGTCACTGCATCCCATTTCCGTCAGTCACTGCATCCTATTTCCCTCAATTACTGCATCACATTGCACTCAGGCACTGTATCCAATTTCCCTCAGTCACTGCTCCCCAAGCCCGCTCGGGCACTGCATCACTATTAACTCTGTCACTGCATCCCATGTCCCACAGTAACTGCATCACATTTCCATCAGTCACTACATCTCATTTCACTAATTCACTGCATCCCATTTCACGCAGTCACTGCATCCCATTTCCCTCAGTCACTGAATCTCATTTCACTCGGTCACTGCATCACATTTCACTCAGTCACTGCATCCCATTTACTCAATCACTGCATCTCCTTCACCACACTCACTGCATCCCATTTCACGCAGTCACTGCATCCCATTTCCCTCAGTCACTGAATCTCATTTCACTCGGTCACTGCATCACATTTCACTCAGTCACTGCATCCCATTTACTCAATCACTGCATCTCCTTCACCACACTCACTGCATCCCATTTCACGCAGTCACTGCATCCCATTTCCCTCAGTCTTTGCATCCAATTTCCATCAGTCACTGCATCCCATTTCACCTAGTCCCTGCATCCCATTGCACTCAGTGATGCATCCCATTGCACTCAGTGACTGCACCGCATTTCACTCAGTCACTGCAACCCATTTCACGCAATCACTGCATCCCATTTCCCTCAGTCATTGCATCCCAATTCCCTCAGTCACTGCATCCCATGTCCGTGTGTCAGTGCATCGCATGTCCGTGTGTCACTGCATCCCATGTCCCTCAGTCACTGCATCCCATGTCCCTCAGTCACTGCATCCCATTTCACTCAGTCAGTGCGTCCCTTTTCGGTCAGGCACTGTATCCCATTTCCCTCAGTCACTGCACCCCAAGCCCGGTCAGGCACTGATTCCCTATTAACTCAGTCACTCCTTCCCAGTACCTCTGTCACTGCATCCCATGTCCCTCAGTCACTGCATCCCATTTCACTCAGTCACTGCATCCCATTTCACTTAGTCACTGCATGTCATTTCACTCAGTGACTGCATCCCATTTCCCTCAGTCACTGCGTCCCATTTCACTCAGTGATGCGTCCCATTTCACTCAGTGACTGCAACACATTTCACTCAGTGACTGCAACACATTTCACTCTGACACTGCATCCCATTTCACTCTGACACTGCATCCCATTTCACTCTGACACTGCATCCCATTTCACTCAGAGACTGCATCCCATTTCACTCAGAGACTGCATCCCATTTCACTCAGTCACTGCATCCCATTTCACTCAGTCACTGCATCCCATTTCACTCAGTCACTGCATCCCATTTCACTCAGTCACTGCATCACATTTCACTCAGTCACTGCATCACATTTCACTCAGTCACTGCATCCCATTTCACTCAGTCACTGCATCTCCTTCACCATAGTTACTGCATTCCATTTCCATCAGTCACTGTTTCCCGTATCTCACAGGCGCTGCATTCAATTTCCCACACTCACTGCATCCCATTTCCCTCAGTCACGGCATCTCATTTCACTCAGGCACTGTATCCCATTTCCCTCACTCACTGCACCCCAACTCCGCTCGGGCACTGCATCCCCATGAACTCAGTCACTCCTTCCCAGTACCTCAGTCACTGCATCCCATTTCCATCAGGTACTGCATCACATTTCCATCAGATACTGCAGCACATGTCACTCTGTCACTGCATCCCATTTCCCTCAGTCACTGCATCCCATTTCCCTCAGTCACTGCATCTCCTTCACCACAGTCACTGCATCCCATTTCACGCAGTCACTGCATCACATTTCACTCAGTCACTGCATCACATTTCACTCAGTCACTGCGCCACATTTCACTCAGTCACTGCATCACATTTCACTCAGTCACTGCATCGTATTTTACTCAGTCACTGCATTGTGTTTTACTCAGTCACTGCATCCCATTTCACTCAATCACTGCATCTCCTTCACCACAGTCACTGCGTCCAAATTCCATCAGTCACTGTTTCCCGTATCTCACAGACGCTGCATTCAATTTCCCACACTCACTGCATCCCATTTCCCATTGTCACAGCATCTCCTTTCCCTCCGTCTCTGCATCGCATTTCACCTAGTGATTGCATCCCATTTCACTCAGTCACTGCATCCTATTTCCCTGAGCCACTGCATCCCATTTCACTCAGTGACTGCATCACAGTTCACTCAGTGACGGAATCACATTTCACTCAGTGACTGAATCACATTTCACTGAGTCACTGCATCCCATTTCACGCAGCCACTGCATCGCATTTCACGCAGTCATTGCATCCCATTTCACTCAGTCACTGCATCCATTTTCCCATCGTCACAGCATCTCCTTTCCCACAGTCTCTGTACCTCATTTCAATCAGTGATTGCATCCTACATCCCAAAAATCGTGCATCCCATTTCGCTCAGTCACTGCATCCCATGTCCCTCAGTCACTGCATCCCATGTCCCTCAGTCACTGCATCCCATTTCCCTCAGTCACTGCATCTCATTTCCGTCAGTTACTGCATCATATTTCCATCAAACAATGCATCTCATTTCACTCAGTCACTGCAGCTCACGTCACTCTGTCACGGCAGCTCACGTCAGTCTGTCACTGCATCCAATTTCCATCAGTCAGTGCATCTCATTTCACTCATTCACTGCATCGCATTTCACTCAGTCACTGCATCGCATTTCACTCAGTCACTGCATCGCATTTCACTCAGTCACTGCATCGCATTTCACTCAGTCACTGCAGCCCATTTCACTCAGTCACTGCATCCATTTCCATCAGTCACTGCATCCCATTACCCTCAGTCACTGCATCCCATTACCCTCAGTCGCAGCATCCCATTTCCCACAGACACTGCATTTCCTTTCCCTTAGTCATTGCATCTCATTTCCACCAGTCACTGCATCCCATTTCACGCCCCACTGCATCCCATTTCACTCAGCCACTGCATCCCATTTCACTCAGCCACTGCATCCCATTTCACTCAGCCACTGCATCGCATTTCGCTCAGTCACTGCAGCTCATGTCACTCAGTCACTGCAGCTCATGTCACTCTGTCACTGCATCCAATTTCCATCAGTCAGTGCATCTCATTTCACTCAGTGACAGCATCACAGTTCACTGAGTCACTGCATCACAGTTCACCCACTGACTGAATCACAGTTCACTCAGTGAGCGCATCACATTTCACTCAGTGACGGAATCACATTTCACTCAGTGACTGAATCACATTTCACTCAGTGACTGAATCACATTTCACTCAGTGACTGAATCACATTTCACTCAGTCACTGCGTCCCATTTCCGTCAGTCACTGCATCCCATTTCCCTCAGTCACTGCATCCCAGTTCCCTCAGTCACTGCATCCCAGTTCCCTCAGTCACTGCATCTCCTTCAACACAGTCAGTGCATCCCATTTCCATCAGTCACTGTTTCCCTTATCTCACAGACGCTGCATTCAATTTCCCACATTCACTGCATCCCATTGCACATAGTCACAACATCTCCTTGCCCTCAGTCTCAGCATCTCATTTCACTCAGTGATTGCATCCTTCTTCCCACAAATACTGCATCCCATTTCCCTCAGTCACTGCATCCCATTTCACTCAGTCACTGCATCACATTTCACTCAGTCACTGCATCACATTTCACTCAGTCACTGCATATCCTTCACCACAGTCACTGCATCACATTTCCATCAGTCACTGTTTCCCGTATCTCACAGACGATGAATTCAATTTCCCTCAGTCACTGCATCACATTTCCATCAGACACTGCAGCTCATGTCACTCTGTCACTGCATCCAATTTCCATCGGTCACTGCATCCCATTGCACTCAGTGATGCATCCAATTTCAAGCAGTCACTGCATCACATTTCACTCAGTCACTGTATCACATTTCACTCAGTCACTGCATCACATTTCACTCAGACACTGCATCACATATCACTCAGTCACTGCATCCCATTTCCCTCAGTCACTGCATCCCATTTCACGCAGCCACTGCATCCCATTTCACTCGGTCAGTGCATCCCATTTCACTCAGTCACTGCATCACATTTCACTCAGTCACTGCATCCCATCTACTCAATCACTGCATCTCCTTCGCCACAGTCACTGCATCACATTTCCATCAGTCACTGTTTCCCGGATCTCACAGACAATGAATTCAATTTCCCTCAGTCACTGCATCCCATTTCCCTCAGTCACTGCATCCCATTTCCCTCAGTCACTGCATCACATTTCCATCAGACACTGTAGCTCATGTCACTCAGTCACTGCAGCTCATGTCACTCTGTCACTGCATCCATTTTCCATCAGTCAGTGCATCTCATTTCACTCAGTGACAGCATCACAGTTCACTCAGTCACTGCATCACAGTTCACCCACTGACTGAATCACAGTTCACTCAGTGAGCGCATCACATTTCACTCAGTGACGGAATCACATTTCACTGTGACTGAATCACATTTCACTCAGTGACTGAATCACATTTCACTCAGTCACTGCGTCCCATTTCCCTCAGTCACTGCATCCCAGTTCCCTCAGTCACTGCATCCCAGTTCCCTCAGTCACTGCATCCCATTTCCCTCAGTCACTGCATCCCAGTTCCCTCAGTCACTGCATCCAAGTTCCCTCAGTCACTGCATCCCATTTCACTCGGTCAGTGCATCCCATTTCACTCAGTCACTGCATCACATTTCACTCAGTCACTGCATCACATATCACTCAGTCACTGCATCCCATCGACTCAATCACTGCATCTCCTTCACCACAGTCACTGCATCACATTTCCATCAGTCACTGCATCCCATTTCCCTCAGTCACTGCATCACATTTCCATCAGACACTGCAGCTCATGTCACTCGGTCACTGCATCCAATTTCCATCGGTCATTGCATCCCATTGCACTCAGTGATGCATCCAATTTCAAGCAGTCACTGCATCACATTTCACTCAGTCACTGCATCACATTTCACTCAGTCACTGCATCACATTTCACTCAGTCGCTGCATCCCATTTCACGCAGCCACTGCATCACATTTCACTCAGTCACTGCATCACATTTCACTCAGTCACTGCATCACATTTCACTCAGTCACTGCATCCCATTTACTTAATAACTGCATCTCCTTCACCACAGTCACTGCATCACATTTCCATCAGTCACTGTTTCACGTATCTCACAGACGATGCATTCAATTTCCCACACTCACTGCATCCCATTTCCCTCAGTCACTGCATCCCATGTCCCTCAGTCACTGCATCCCATGTCCCTCAGTCACTGCATCTCATTTCACTCAGTCAAAGCATCCCATTTCCCTCAGTTACTGCATTCCATTTCACTCAGTCAATGTATCTCATTTCACTCAGTCACTGCATCCCATTTCCATCAGTCACTGCATCCCATTTCCCTCAGTCACTGCATCCCATGTCCCTCAGTCACTGCATCCCATGTCCCTCAGTCACTGCATCCCATGTCTATCAGTCACTGCATCTCATTTCACTCAGTCAAAGCATCCCATTTCCCTCATTCACTGTATCCCATTTCCCTCAGTTACTGCATTCCATTTCACTCAGTCAATGTATCTCATTTCACTCAGTCACTGCATCCCATTTCCATCAGTCACTGCATCCCATTTCACTCAGTCACTGCATCCTATTTCCCTGAGCCACTGCATCCCATTTCACTCAGTGACTGCATCACAGTTCACTCAGTGACTGAATCACAGTTGACTCAGTGACTGAATCACAGTTGACTCAGTGACTGAATCACAGTACACTGAGTGAGTGCATCATATTTCACTCAGTGACGGAATCACATTTCACTCAGTGACTGAATCACATTTCACTGAGTCACTGCATCCCATTTCACGCAGCCACTGCATCGCATTTCACGCAGTCATTGCATCCCATTTCACTCAGTCACTGCTTCCATTTTCCCATCGTCACAGCATCTCCTTTCCCACAGTCTCTGTATCTCATTTCAATCAGTGATTGCATCCTACTTCCCAAAAATCGTGCATCCCATTTCGCTCAGTCACTGCATCCCATGTCCCTCAGTCACTGCATCCCATGTCCCTCAGTCACTGCATCCCATGTCCCTCAGTCACTGCATCTCATTTCCGTCAGTTACTGCATCATATTTCCATCAAACAATGCATCTCATTTCACTCAGTCACTGCAGCTCTCGTCACTCTGTCACTGCATCCAATTTCCATCAGTCCGTGCATCTCATTTCACTCATTCACTGCATCGCATTTCACTAGGTCACTGCATCCCATTTCACTCAGTCACTGCATCCATTTCCATCAGTCACTGCATCCCATTACCCTCAGTCACTGCATCCCATTACCCTCAGTCGCAGCATCCCATTTCCCACAGACACTGCATTTCCTTTCCCTTAGTCATTGCATCTCATTTCCACCAGTCACTGCATCCCATTTCACTCAGCCACTGCATCCCATTTCACTCAGCCACTGCATCCCATTTCACTCAGCCACTGCATCGCATTTCACTCAGTCACTGCAGCTCATGTCACTCAGTCACTGCAGCTCATGTCACTCTGTCACTGCATCCAATTTCCATCAGTCAGTGCATCTCATTTCACTCAGTGACAGCATCACAGTTCACTGAGTCACTGCATCACAGTTCACCCACTGACTGAATCACAGTTCACTCAGTGAGCGCATCACATTTCACTCAGTGACGGAATCACATTTCACTCAGTGACTGAATCACATTTCACTCAGTCACTGCGTCCCATTTCCCTCAGTCACTGCATCCCATTTCCCTCAGTCACTGCATCCCAGTTCCCTCAGTCACTGCATCCCAGTTCCCTCAGTCACTGCATCCCATTTCACTCAGTCACTGCATCCCATTCCACTCAGTCACTGCATCCCATTCCACTCAGTCACTGCATCTCCTTCAACACAGTCAGTGCATCCCATTTCCATCAGTCACTGTTTCCCTTATCTCACAGACGCTGCATTCAATTTCCCACAGTCACTGCATCCCATTGCACATAGTCACAGCATCTCCTTGCCCTCAGTCTCAGCATCTCATTTCACTCATTGATTGCATCCTTCTTCCCACAAATACTGCATCCCATTTCCCTCAGTCACTGCATCCCATTTCACTCGGTCAGTGCCTCCCATTTCACTCAGTCACTGCATCACATTTCACTCAGTCACTGCATCACATTTCACTCAGTCACTGCATCACATTTCACTCAATCACTGCATCCCATCTACTCAATCACTGCATCTCCTTCGCCACAGTCACTGCATCACATTTCCATCAGTCACTGTTTCCCGTATCTCACAGATGATGAATTCAATTTCCCTCAGTCACTGCATCCCATTTCCCTCAGTCACTGCATCCCATTTCCCTCAGTCACTGCATCACATTTCCATCAGACACTGCAGCTCATGTCACTCTGTCACTGCATCCAATTTCCATCGGTCACTGCATCCCATTGCACTCAGTGATGCATACAATTTCAAGCAGTCACTGCATCACATTTCACTCAGTCACTGCATCACATTTCAAACAGTCACTGCATCACATTTCAAACAGTCACTGCATCACAGTTCACTCAGTCACTGCATCCCATTTCACGCAGCCACTGCATCACATTTCACTCAGTCACTGCATCACATTTCCCTCAGTCACTGCATCCCATTTCCCTCAGTCACTGCATCACATTTCCATCAGACACTGCAGCTCATGTCACTCTGTCACTGCATCCAATTTCCATCGGTCACTGCATCCCATTGCACTCAGTGATGCATCCAATTTCAAGCAGTCACTGCATCACATTTCACTCAGTCACTGCATCACATTTCACTCAGTCACTGCATCACATTTCAAACAGTCACTGCATCACATTTCATTCAGTCACTGCATCCCATTTCACGCAGCCACTGCATCACATTTCACTCAGTCACTGCATCACATTTCCCTCAGTCACTGCATCACATTTCCATCAGACACTGCAGCTCATGTCACTCTGTCACTGCATCCAATTTCCATCAGTCAGTGCATCTCATTTCACTCAGTGACAGCATCACAGTTCACTGAGTCACTGCATCACAGTTCACCCACTGACTGAATCACAGTTCACTCAGTGAGCGCATCACATTTCACTCAGTGACGGAATCACATTTCACTCAGTGACTGAATCACATTTCACTCAGTGACTGAATCACATTTCACTCAGTGACTGAATCACATTTCACACAGTCACTGCGTCCCATTTCCCTCAGTCACTGCATCCCATTTCCCTCAGTCACTGCATCCCAGTTCCCTCAGTCACTGCATCCCATTTCACTCAGTCACTGCATCCCATTCCACTCAGTCACTGCATCTCCTTCAACACAGTCAGTGCATCCCATTTCCATCAGTCACTGTTTCCCTTATCTCACAGATGCTGCATTCAATTTCCCACATTCGCTGCATCCCATTGCACATAGTCACAGCATCTCTTGCCCTCAGTCTCAGCATCTCATTTCACTCAGTGATTGCATCTTTCTTCCCACAAATACTGCATCCCATTTCCCTCAGTCACTGCATCCCATTTCACGCAGCCACTGCATCACATTTCACTCAGTCACTGCATCACATTTCACTCAGTCACTGCATCACATTTCACTCAGTCACTGCATCCCATCTACTCAATCACTGCATCTCCTTCGCCACAGTCACTGCATCATATTTCCATCAGTCACTGTTTCCCGGATCTCACAGACAATGAATTCAATTTCCCTCAGTCACTGTATCCCATTTCCCTCAGTCACTGCATCCCATTTCCCTCAGTCACTGCATCACATTTCCATCAGACACTGCAGCTCATGTCACTCTGTCACTGCATCCAATTTCCATCGGTCACTGCATCCCATTGCACTCAGTGACAGCATCACAGTTCACTGAGTCACTGCATCACAGTTCACCCACTGACTGAATCACAGTTCACTCAGTGAGCGCATCACATTTCACTCAGTGACGGAATCACATTTCACTGTGACTGAATCACATTTCAAACAGTCACTGCATCACATTTCACTCAGTCACTGCATCACATTTCACGCAGCCACTGCATCACATTTCACTCAGTCACTGCATCACATTTCACTCAGTCACTGCATCACATTTCACTCAGTCACTGCATCCCATTTACTCAATCACTGCATCTCCTTCACCACAGTCACCGCATCACATTTCCATCAGTCACTGTTTCCCGTATCTCACAGACGATGCATTCAATTTCCCACACTCACTGCATCCCATTTCCCTCAGTGACTGCATCCCATTTCCCTCAGTCGTTGTATCCAATTTCCATCAGTCACTGCATCCCATTTCACCTAGTCCCTGCATCCCATTGCACTCAGTGATGCATCCCATTGCACTCAGTGACTGCATCGCATTTCACTCAGTCACTGCAACCCATTTCACGCAATCACTGCATCCCATTTCCTTCAGTCACTGCATCCCAATTCCCTCCGGTCACTGCATCCCATGTCCGTGTGTCACTGCATCCCATGTCCGTGTATCACTGCATCCCATGTCCCTAAGTCACTGCATCCCATGTCCCTCAGTCACTGCATCCCATTTCCTTCAGTCACTGCATCCCAATTCCCTCCGGTCACTGCATCCCATGTCCGTGTGTCACTGCATCCCATGTCCGTGTATCACTGCATCCCATGTCCCTAAGTCACTGCATCCCATGTCCCTCAGTCACTGCATCACATTTCACCCAGTCAGTGCGTCCCTTTTCGGTCAGGCACTGTATCCCATTTCGCTCAGTCACTGCACCCCAAGCCCGCTCGGGCACTGATTCCCTATTAACTCAGAAACTCCTTCCCAGTCCCTCTGTCAGTGTAGCTCATGTCACTCTGTCACTGCATCCCATTTCCCTCAGTCACGGCATCCAATGTCCCTCAGTCACTGCATCCAATGTCCCTCAGTCACTGCATCCCACGTCCCTCCGTCACTGCATCCCATGTCCCTCAGTCACTGCATCCCATGTCCCTCAGTCACTGCATCCCATTTCACTCAGTCACTGCATCTCATTTCACTCAGTCACTGCATCTCATTTCACTCAGCCACTACATCCCATTTCACTCAGTCACTGCATCACAGTACACTCAGTTACTGCATCACAGTACACTCAGTGAGTGCAACATATTTCACTCAGTGACGGAATCACATTTCACTCAGTCACTGCGTCCCATTTCACGCAGTCATTGCATCCCATTTCACACAGTCACTGCATCGCATTTCACGCAGTCATGCCTTCCCATTTCACGCAGTCACTGCATCCCATTTCACGCAGTCACTGCATCCCATTTCACTCAGTCACTGCATCACATTTCACTCAGTCACTGCATCCCAATTGACTCCATCACTGCAGCTCCTTCAACACAGTCACAGCATCCCATTTCCATCAGTCACTGGTTCCCATATCTCACAGACACTGCATTCAATTTCCGACACTCACTGTATCCCATTTCCCATAGACTCAGCGTCTCCTTTCCCACAGTCTCTGCATCTCATTTCAATCAGTGATTGCATCCTACTTCCCAAAAAAACTGCATCCCATTTCGCTCAGTCACTGCATCTCATTTCACTCGGTCACTGCATCCCATTTCCCTCAGTCACTGCATCCCATTTCCCACATTCACTGCATCTCCTTTCCCTCAGTCAATGCGTCACATTCCAGTGAGTCACTGCATCCCATTCCACAGTGTCACAGCATCCCATTTCACTCAGTGACTGCAACCCATTACCCTCAGTCACTGCATCCCATTTCCATCAGTCACTGCGTCCCATTCATCTCAGTCACTGAATCCCATTTCCCTCATTCACTGCATCCCATTTCCATCAGTCACTGCATCCCATTTATCTCAGTCACTGAATCCCATTTCCCTCAGGTCACTGCATCCCATGTCCGTGTGTCACTGCATCCCATGTCCCTCAGTCACTGCATCCCATGTCCCATTTCACCCAGTCAGTGCGTCCCTTTTCGGTCAGGCACTGTATCCCATTTCCCTCAGTCACTGCACCCGAAGCCCGCTCGGGCACTGATTCCCTATTAACTCAGAAACTCCTTCCCAGTCCCTCTGTCACTGCAGCTCATGTCACTCTGTCACTGCATCCCATTTCCCTCAGTCACTGCATCCCACGTCACTCCGTCACTGCATCCCATGTCCCTCAGTCACTGCATCCCATGTCCCTCAGTCACTGCATCCCATTTCACTCAGTCACTGCATCTCATTTCACTCAGCCACTGCATCCCATTTCACTCAGTCACTGCATCACAGTACACTCAGTTACTGAATCACAGTACACTCAGTGAGTGCAACATATTTCACTCAGTGATGGAATCACATTTCACTCAGTCACTGCGTCCCATTTCACGCAGTCATTGCATCCCATTTCACGCAGTCACTGCATCCCATTTCACTCAGTCACTGCATCACATTTCACTCAGTCACTGCATCCCAATTGACTCCATCACTGCAGCTCCTTCAACACAGTCACAGCATCCCATTTCAATCAGTCACTGGTTCCCATATCTCACAGACACTGCATTCAATTTCCGACACTCACTGTATCCCATTTCCCATAGACTCAGCGTCTCCTTTCCCACAGTCTCTGCATCTCATTTCAATCAGTGATTGCATCCTACTTCCCAAAAATACTGCATCCCATTTCGCTCAGTCACTGCATCTCATTTCACTTGGTCACTGCATCCCATTTCCCTCAGTCACTGCATCCCATTTCCCACATTCACTGCATCTCCTTTCCCTCTGTCAATGCGTCACATTCCAGTGAGTCACTGCATCCCATTCCACAGTGTCACAGCATCCCATTTCACTCAGTGACTGCAACCCATTACCCTCAGTCACTGCATCCCATTTCCATCAGTCACTGCGTCCCATTCATCTCAGTCACTGAATCCCATTTCCCTCATTCACTGCATCCCATTTCCATCATTCACTGCATCCCATTTCCATCAGTCACTGCATCCCATTTATCGCAGTCACTGCATCCCATTCCGCACTGTCACTGCATCCCATTCCCCACAGACAAGGCATCCCATTCACTTGAGTCGCTGCATCCCATTTCAAACAGACACTGCATCTCCTTTCCCTCAGTCACTGCATCCCTATTCACACAGTCACTGCATCCCAGTTCACACAGCCACTGCATCCCATTTCACACAGCCACTGCATCCCATTTCACACAGCCACTGAATCCCATTTCACACAGCCACTGCATCGCATTTCACGCAGCCACTGCATCCCATTTCACTCAATGCTTCACTTTACACTCAGTCAGGGCATCCCATTTCCATCTGTCACCTCGTCCCATTTCCTCAGTCACTGCATCTTCTTTCCACAGTCACGGCAATCCAATTTCGCTCAGTCACTGCATCACATTTCATTCAGTCACTGCATCACATTTCACTCAGACACTGCATCACATTTCACTCAGTCACTGCATCACATTTCACTCAGTCACTGCATCCCATTTCACGCAGCCACTGCATCACATTTCACTCAGTCACTGCATCACATGTCACTCAGTCACTGCATCCCATTTACTCAATCACTGCATCTCCTTCACCACAGTCACTGCATCACATTTCCATCAGTCACTGTTTCCCGTATCTCACAGACGATGCATTCAATTTCCCACACTCACTGCTTCCCATTTCCCTCAGTGACTGCATCCCATTTCCCTCAGTCTTTGCATCCAATTTCCATCAGTCACTGTATCCCATTTCACCTAGTCCCTGCATCCCATTGCACTTATTAACTGCATCCCATTGCACTCAGTGACTGCACCGCATTTCACTCAGTCACTGCAACCCATTTCCCTCAATCACAGCATCCCAATTCCCTCAGGTCACTGCATCCCATGTCCGTGTGTCACTGCATCCCATGTCCCTCAGTCACTGCATCCCATGTCCCATTTCACCCAGTCAGTGCGTCCCTTTTCGGTCAGGCACTGTATCCCATTTCCCTCAGTCACTGCACCCGAAGCCCGCTCGGGCACTGATTCCCTATTAACTCAGAAACTCCTTCCCAGTCCCTCTGTCACTGCAGCTCATGTCACTCTGTCACTGCATCCCATTTCCCTCAGTCACTGCATCCCACGTCCCTCCGTCACTGCATCCCATTTCCCTCAGTCAATGCATCCCATGTCCCTCAGTCACTGCATCCCATTTCACTCAGTCACTGCATCTCATTTCACTCAGTCACTGCATCTCATTTCACTCAGCCACTGCATCCCATTTCACTCAGTCACTGCATCACAGTACACTCAGTTACTGAATCACAGTACACTCAGTGAGTGCAACATATTTCACTCAGTGACGGAATCACATTTCACTCAGTGACTGAATCACATTTCACTCAGTCACTGCGTCCCATTTCACGCAGTCATTGGATCCCATTTCACGCAGTCACTGCATCGCATTTCACGCAGTCACTGCATCCCATTTCACGCAGTCACTGCATCCCATTTCACTCAGTCACTGCATCATATTTCACTCAGTCACTGTATCACATTTCACTCAGTCACTGCATCCCAATTGACTCCATCACTGCAGCTCCTTCACCACAGTCACAGCATCCAATTTCCATCAGTCACTGGTTCCCATATCTCACAGACACTGCATTCAATTTCCGACACTCACTGTATCCCATTTCCCATAGACTCAGCGTCTCCTTTCCCACAGTCTCTGCATCTCATTTCAATCAGTGATTGCATCCTACTTCCCAAAAATACTGCATCCCATTTTGCTCAGTCACTGCATCTCATTTCACTCGGTCACTGCATCCCATTTCCCTCAGTCACTGCATCCCATTTCCCACATTCACTGCATCTCCTTTCCCTCAGTCAATGCGTCACATTCCAGTGAGTCACTGCATCCAATTCCACAGTGTCACAGCATCCCATTTCACTCAGTCACTGCGTCCCACTCATCTCAGTCACTGCATCCCATTTCACTCAGTGACTGCATCCCATTTCACTCAGTGACTGCAACACATTTCACTCACTGGCTGCATCCCATTTCACTCAGTGACTGAATCACATTTCACTCAGTCAGTGCTTCCCATTTCACTCAATCACTGCATCTCCTTCACCACAGTCACTGCATCCCATTTCCAACAGTCATTGTTTCCCGTATCTCACAGACGCTGCATTCAATTTCCCACACTCACTGCATCCCATTTCCCACAGTCACAGCATATCCTTTCCCTCAGTCACTGCATCCCATTTCACTCAGCCGATGCATCCCATGTCCCTCAGTCACTGCATCCCATGTCCCTCAGTCACGGCATCCCATGTCCCTCAGTCACTGCATCCCATTTCCCTCAGTCACCGCATCTCATTTCACTCAGTCACCGCATCCCATTTCACGCAGTCACTGCATCCCATGTCCCTCAGTCACTGCATCCCATTTCACTTAGTCACTGCATCCCATTTCCCTCAGTCACTGCATCCCATGTCCCTCAGTCACTGCATCCCATGTCCCTCAGTCACTGCATCTCATTTCACTCAGTCAAAGCATCCCATTTCCCTCATTCACTGTATCCCATTTCCCTCAGTTACTGCATTCCATTTCACTCAGTCAATGTATCTCATTTCACTCAGTCACTGCATCCCATTTCCATCAGTCACTGCATCCCATTTCACTCAGTCACTGCATCCTATTTCCCTGAGCCACTGCATCCCATTTCACTCAGTGACTGCATCACAGTTCACTCAGTGACTGAATCACAGTTGACTCAGTGACTGAATCACAGTACACTGAGTGAATGCATCATATTTCACTCAGTGACGGAATCACATTTCACTCAGTGATTGAATCACATTTCACTGAGTCACTGCATCCCATTTCACGCAGCCACTGCATCGCATTTCACGCAGTCATTGCATCCCATTTCACTCTGTCACTGCATCCATTTTCCCATCGTCACAGCATCTCCTTTCCCACAGTCTCTGTATCTCATTTCAATCAGTGATTGCATCCTACTTCCCAAAAATCGTGCATCCCATTTCGCTCAGTCACTGCATCCCATGTCCCTCAGTCACTGCATCCCATTTCCCTCAGTCACTGCATCTCATTTCCGTCAGTTACTGCATCATATTTCCATCAAACAATGCATCTCATTTCACTCAGTCACTGCAGCTCACGTCACTCTGTCACTGCATCCAATTTCCATCAGTCCGTGCATCTCATTTCACTCATTCACTGCATCGCATTTCACTCAGTCACTGCATCCCATTTCACTCAGCCACTGCATGCCATTTCACTCAGCCACTGCATCCCATTTCACGCAGTCACTGCATCCCATTTCACGCAGTCACTGCATCCCATTTCACTCAGTCACTGCATCACATTTCACTCAGTCACTGCATCCCAATTGACTCCATCACTGCAGCTCCTTCAACACAGTCACAGCATCCCATTTCCATCAGTCACTGGTTCCCATATCTCACAGACACTGCATTCAATTTCCGACACTCACTGTATCCCATTTCCCATAGACTCAGCGTCTCCTTTCCCACAGTCTCTGCATCTCATTTCAATCAGTGATTGCATCCTACTTCCCAAAAATACTGCATCCCATTTCGCTCAGTCACTGCATCTCATTTCACTCGGTCACTGCATCCCATTTCCCTCAGTCACTGCATCCCATTTCCCACATTCACTGCATCTCCTTTCCCTCAGTCAATGCGTCACATTCCAGTGAGTCACTGCATCCCATTCCACAGTGTCACAGCATCCCATTTCACTCAGTGACTGCAACCCATTACCCTCAGTCACTGCATCCCATTTCCATCAGTCACTGCGTCCCATTCATCTCAGTCACTGAATCCCATTTCCCTCATTCACTGCATCCCATTTCCATCAGTCACTGCATCCCATTTATCTCAGTCACTGAATCCCATTTCCATCAGTCACTGCATCCCATTCCCCACAGTCACTGAATCCCATTTCCCTCATTCACTGCATCCCATTTCCATCAGTCACTGCATCTCATTTATCGCAGTCACTGCATCCCATTCCGCACTGTCACTGCATCCCATTCCCCACAGTCACTGCATCCCATTCCCCACAGACACGGCATCCCATTCACTTGAGTCGCTGCATCCCATTTCAAACAGACACTGCATCTCCTTTCCCTCAGTCACTGCATCCCTATTCACACAGCCACTGCATCCCATTTCACACAGCCACTGCATCCCATTTCACACAGCCACTGCATCCCATTTCACACAGCCACTGCATCCCATTTCACTCAATGCTTCACTTTACACTCAGTCAGGGCATCCCATTTCCATCTGTCACTGCGTCCCATTTCCTCAGTCACTGCATCTTCTTTCCACAGTCACGGCAATCCAATTTCACTCAGTCACTGCATCCCATTGCCCTCAGTCACTGCATCCCATTTCACTCAGTCACTGCATCCCATTACCTTCAGTCGCAGGATCCCATTTCCAACAGACACTGCATCCCATTTCCGTCAGTCACTGCATTCCATTTCCCTCAGTCACTGCATACCATTTCCATCAGTCACTGCATCCCAGTTCACTCAGTCTCGTCATCTCATTTCCCTCAGTCACTGCATCCCATTTCCCTCAGTCACTGCATCCCATTTCCCTCAGTCACTGCATCCCATTTCCCTCAGTCACTGCATCTCCTTTCCACAGTCACGGCAATCCCATTTCACTCAGTCACTGCATTCCATTTCCCTCAGTCACTGCATACCATTTCCATCAGTCACTGCATCCCAGTTCACTCAGTCACTGCATCTCCTTTCCATCAGTCACTGCGTCCCATTTCACTTAGTCACTGCGTCCCATTTCCATCAATCACTGCATCCCATTTCCCAATCACTGCATCCCATTGTCCTCAGTCACTGCATCCTATTACCCTCAGTCACTGCATCCCACTTAACTCAGTCACTGCGTCCCACTCATCTCAGTCACTGCATCCCATTTCACTCAGTGACTGCATCCCATTTCACTCAGTGACTGCAACACATTTCACTCACTGGCTGCATCCCATTTCACTCACTGGCTGCATCCCATTTCACTCAGTGACTGAATCACATTTCACTCAGTCAGTGCTTCCCATTTCACTCAATCACTGCATCTCCTTCACCACAGTCACTGCATCCCATTTCCAACAGTCATTGTTTCCCGTATCTCACAGACGCTGCATTCAATTTCCCACACTCACTGCATCCCATTTCCCACAGTCACAGCATATCCTTTCCCTCAGTCACTGCATCCCATTTCACTCAGCCGATGCATCCCATGTCCCTCAGTCACTGCATCCCATGTCCCTCAGTCACGGCATCCCATGTCCCTCAGTCACTGCATCCCATTTCCCTCAGTCACCGCATCTCATTTCACTCAGTCACCGCATCCCATTTCACGCAGTCACTGCATCCCATGTCCCTCAGTCACTGCATCCCATTTCACTTAGTCACTGCATCCCATTTCCCTCAGTCACTGCATCCCATGTCCCTCAGTCACTGCATCCCATGTCCCTCAGTCACTGCATCTCATTTCACTCAGTCAAAGCATCCCATTTCCCTCATTCACTGTATCCCATTTCCCTCAGTTACTGCATTCCATTTCACTCAGTCAATGTATCTCATTTCACTCAGTCACTGCATCCCATTTCCATCAGTCACTGCATCCCATTTCACTCAGTCACTGCATCCTATTTCCCTGAGCCACTGCATCCCATTACACTCAGTGACTGCATCACAGTTCACTCAGTGACTGAATCACAGTTGACTCAGTGACTGAATCACAGTACACTGAGTGAATGCATCATATTTCACTCAGTGACGGAATCACATTTCACTCAGTGATTGAATCACATTTCACTGAGTCACTGCATCCCATTTCACGCAGCCACTGCATCGCATTTCACGCAGTCATTGCATCCCATTTCACTCTGTCACTGCATCCATTTTCCCATCGTCACAGCATCTCCTTTCCCACAGTCTCTGTATCTCATTTCAATCAGTGATTGCATCCTACTTCCCAAAAATCGTGCATCCCATTTCGCTCAGTCACTGCATCCCATGTCCCTCAGTCACTGCATCCCATTTCCCTCAGTCACTGCATCTCATTTCCGTCAGTTACTGCATCATATTTCCATCAAACAATGCATCTCATTTCACTCAGTCACTGCAGCTCACGTCACTCTGTCACTGCATCCAATTTCCATCAGTCCGTGCATCTCATTTCACTCATTCACTGCATCGCATTTCACTCAGTCACTGCATCCCATTTCACTCAGCCACTGCATGCCATTTCACTCAGCCACTGCATCCCATTTCACGCAGTCACTGCATCCCATTTCACGCAGTCACTGCATCCCATTTCACTCAGTCACTGCATCACATTTCACTCAGTCACTGCATCCCAATTGACTCCATCACTGCAGCTCCTTCAACACAGTCACAGCATCCCATTTCCATCAGTCACTGGTTCCCATATCTCACAGACACTGCATTCAATTTCCGACACTCACTGTATCCCATTTCCCATAGACTCAGCGTCTCCTTTCCCACAGTCTCTGCATCTCATTTCAATCAGTGATTGCATCCTACTTCCCAAAAATACTGCATCCCATTTCGCTCAGTCACTGCATCTCATTTCACTCGGTCACTGCATCCCATTTCCCTCAGTCACTGCATCCCATTTCCCACATTCACTGCATCTCCTTTCCCTCAGTCAATGCGTCACATTCCAGTGAGTCACTGCATCCCATTCCACAGTGTCACAGCATCCCATTTCACTCAGTGACTGCAACCCATTACCCTCAGTCACTGCATCCCATTTCCATCAGTCACTGCGTCCCATTCATCTCAGTCACTGAATCCCATTTCCCTCATTCACTGCATCCCATTTCCATCAGTCACTGCATCCCATTTATCTCAGTCACTGAATCCCATTTCCATCAGTCACTGCATCCCATTCCCCACAGTCACTGAATCCCATTTCCCTCATTCACTGCATCCCATTTCCATCAGTCACTGCATCTCATTTATCGCAGTCACTGCATCCCATTCCGCACTGTCACTGCATCCCATTCCCCACAGTCACTGCATCCCATTCCCCACAGACACGGCATCCCATTCACTTGAGTCGCTGCATCCCATTTCAAACAGACACTGCATCTCCTTTCCCTCAGTCACTGCATCCCTATTCACACAGCCACTGCATCCCATTTCACACAGCCACTGCATCCCATTTCACACAGCCACTGCATCCCATTTCACACAGCCACTGCATCCCATTTCACTCAATGCTTCACTTTACACTCAGTCAGGGCATCCCATTTCCATCTGTCACTGCGTCCCATTTCCTCAGTCACTGCATCTTCTTTCCACAGTCACGGCAATCCAATTTCACTCAGTCACTGCATCCCATTGCCCTCAGTCACTGCATCCCATTTCACTCAGTCACTGCATCCCATTACCTTCAGTCGCAGGATCCCATTTCCAACAGACACTGCATCCCATTTCCGTCAGTCACTGCATTCCATTTCCCTCAGTCACTGCATACCATTTCCATCAGTCACTGCATCCCAGTTCACTCAGTCTCGTCATCTCATTTCCCTCAGTCACTGCATCCCATTTCCCTCAGTCACTGCATCCCATTTCCCTCAGTCACTGCATCCCATTTCCCTCAGTCACTGCATCTCCTTTCCACAGTCACGGCAATCCCATTTCACTCAGTCACTGCATTCCATTTCCCTCAGTCACTGCATACCATTTCCATCAGTCACTGCATCCCAGTTCACTCAGTCACTGCATCTCCTTTCCATCAGTCACTGCGTCCCATTTCACTTAGTCACTGCGTCCCATTTCCATCAATCACTGCATCCCATTTCCCAATCACTGCATCCCATTGTCCTCAGTCACTGCATCCTATTACCCTCAGTCACTGCATCCCACTTAACTCAGTCACTGCATCCCACTTCACTAAGTCACTGCATCCCATTTCACTCAGTCACTGCATCCCATGAACCTCAGTCGCAGGATCCCATTTCACACAGACACTGCATCCCATTTCCGTCAGTCACTGCATCCCATTGCCCTCAGTCACTTCATACCATTTCCCTCAGTCACTTCATACCATTTCACTCAGTCACTGTATCTCTTTTCACTCAGTCACTGCATCCCATTTCCATCAGTCACTGCATCCCATTTCACTCAGTCACTGCACCCCAAGCCCCCTCGGGCACTGCATCCCTATTAACTCAGTCACTCCTTCCCAGTACCTCAGTCACTGCATCCCATGTCCCACAGTAACTGCATCACATTTCTATCTGGCACTGCAGCGCATGTCACTCTGTCAGTGCATCCAATTTCCATCAGTCACTGCATCTCATTTCACTCATTAACTGCATCTCATTTCACTCATTAACTGCATCCCATTTCACTCAGACACTGCATCCCATTTCACTCAGACACTGCATTCCATCTCACTCAGTCACTTCATCCCATTTCCGTAAGTCACTGCATCCCATTTCCCACAGTCACTGCATCCCATTTCCCACAGTCACTGCATCTCCTTTCCCCAAGTCACGGCGTCTCATTTCCATCAGTCACTGCTTCCCATTTCACTCAGTCACTGCATCCCATTTCCCTCAGTCACGGCATTCCATTTCCCTCAGTCGCTGGATCCCATTTCTCTCAGTCACTGCATCCCGTTTCTCACTGATGCGGCATTCAATTTCCGTCAGACACTGCATCCCATTTCCATCAGTCACTGCATCTCCTTTCCATCAGTCACTGCGTCCCATTTCACTCAGTCACTGCGTCCCATTTCACACAGTCACTGCATCCCATTTCCCAGTCACTGCATCCCATTTCACTCAGTCACTGCATCCCATTACCCTCAGTCACGGCATCTCATTACCTTCAGTCGCAGGATCCCATTTCCAACAGACACTGCATTCCATTTCCGTCAGTCACTGCCTCCCATTTCCCTCAGTCACTGCATACCATTTCCATCAGTCACTGCATCCCAGTTCACTCAGTCTCGGCATCTCATTTCCCTCAGTCACTGCATCCCATTTCCCTCAGTCACTGCATCCCATTTCCAAAGTCACTGCATCCCATTTCCTCAGTCACTGCATCTTCTTTCCACAGTCACGGCAATCCAATTTCACTCAGTCACTGCATCCCATTGCCCTCAGTCACTGCATCCCATTTCACTCAGTCACTGCATCCCATTACCTTCAGTCGCAGGATCCCATTTCCAACAGACACTGCATCCCATTTCCGTCAGTCACTGCATTCCATTTCCCTCAGTCACTGCATACCATTTCCATCAGTCACTGCATCCCAGTTCACTCAGTCTCGGCATCTCATTTCCCTCAGTCACTGCATCCCATTTCCCTCAGTCACTGCATCCCATTTCCCTCAGTCACTGCATCCCATTTCCTCAGTCACTGCATCTCCTTTCCACAGTCACGGCAATCCCATTTCACTCAGTCACTGCATTCCATTTCCCTCAGTCACTGCATACCATTTCCATCAGTCACTGCATCCCAGTTCACTCAGTCACTGCATCTCCTTTCCATCAGTCACTGCGTCCCATTTCACTTAGTCACTGCGTCCCATTTCCATCAATCACTGCATCCCATTTCCCAATCACTGCAGCATCCCATTGTCCTCAGTCACTGCATCCTATTACCCTCAGTCACTGCATCCCACTTAACTCAGTCACTGCATCCCACTTCACTAAGTCACTGCATCCCACTTCACTCAGTCACTGCATCCCATGAACCTCAGTCGCAGGATCCCATTTCACACAGACACTGCATCCCATTTCCGTCAGTCACTGCATCCCATTGCCCTCAGTCACTTCATACCATTTCACTCAGTCACTGTATCTCTTTTCACTCAGTCACTGCATCCCATTTCCATCAGTCACTGCATCCCATTTCACTCAGTCACTGCACCCCAAGCCCCCTCGGGCACTGCATCCCTATTAACTCAGTCACTCCTTCCCAGTACCTCAGTCACTGCATCCCATGTCCCACAGTAACTGCATCACATTTCTATCTGGCACTGCAGCGCATGTCACTCTGTCAGTGCATCCAATTTCCATCAGTCACTGCATCTCATTTCACTCATTAACTGCATCTCATTTCACTCATTAACTGCATCCCATTTCACTCAGACACTGCATCCCATTTCACTCAGACACTGCATTCCATCTCACTCAGTCACTTCATCCCATTTCCGTAAGTCACTGCATCCCATTTCCCACAGTCACTGCATCCCATTTCCCACAGTCACTGCATCTCCTTTCCCCAAGTCACGGCGTCTCATTTCCATCAGTCACTGCTTCCCATTTCACTCAGTCACTGCATCCCATTTCCCTCAGTCACGGCATTCCATTTCCCTCAGTCGCTGGATCCCATTTCTCTCAGTCACTGCATCCCGTTTCTCACTGATGCGGCATTCAATTTCCGTCAGACACTGCATCCCATTTCCATCAGTCACTGCATCTCCTTTCCATCAGTCACTGCGTCTCCTTTCCATCAGTCACTGCGTCCCATTTCACTCAGTCACTGCGTCCCATTTCACACAGTCACTGCATCCCATTTCCCAGTCACTGCATCCCATTTCACTCAGTCACTGCATCCCATTACCCTCAGTCACGGCATCTCATTACCTTCAGTCGCAGGATCCCATTTCCAACAGACACTGCATTCCATTTCCGTCAGTCACTGCCTCCCATTTCCCTCAGTCACTGCATACCATTTCCATCAGTCACTGCATCCCAGTTCACTCAGTCTCGGCATCTCATTTCCCTCAGTCACTGCATCCCATTTCCCTCAGTCACTGCATCCCATTTCCAAAGTCACTGCATCCCATTTCCTCAGTCACTGCATCTCCTTTCCACAGTCACGGTAATCCCATTTCACTCAGTCACTGCATCCCATTTCACTCAGTCACTGCATCCCATTTCACAGAGTCACTGCATCTCCTTTCCATCAGTCACTGCGTCCCATTTCACTTCGTCACTGCGTCCCATTTCCATCAATCACTGCATCCCATTTCCCAGTCACGGCATCCCATTTCTCTCAGTCACTGCATCCCATTGTCCTCAGTCACTGCATCCCATTGTCCTCAGTCACTGCATCCCACCTCACTCAGTCACTGCATGCCACCTCACTCAGTCACTGCATGCCACCTCACTCAGTCACTGCATGCCACCTCACTCAGTCACTGCATCCCATTTCACTCAGTCACTGCATCCCATTAACTTCAGTCACAGGATCCCATTTCAAACAGACACTGCATCCCATTTCCATCAGTCAATGCATCCCATTTCCCTCAGTCACTGCATACCATTTCCATCAGTCACTGCATCCCGTTCACTCAGTCGCGGCATCTCATGTCCCTCAGTCACTGCATCCCATTTCCCTCAGTCACTGCATCCCATTTCCCTCAGTCACTGCATCCCATTTCACTCAGTCACTGCATCCCATTTCACTCAGTGACTGCATCCCATTTCACTCAGTGACTGCAACACATTTCACTCACTGACTGCATCCCATTTCACTCAGTGACTGAATCACATTTCACTCAGTCAGTGCTTCCCATTTCACTCAATCACTGCATCTCCTTCACCACAGTCACTGCATCCCATTTCCAACAGTCATTGTTTCCCGTATCTCACAGACGCTGCATTCAATTTCCCACACTCACTGCATCCCATTTCCCACAGTCACAGCATCTCCTTTCCCTCAGTCTCTGCATCGCATTTCACTCAGCCGATGCATCCCATGTCCCTCAGTCACTGCATCCCATGTCCCTCAGTCACTGCATCCCATGTCCCTCAGTCACTGCATCCCATTTCCCTCAGTCACCGCATCTCATTTCACTCAGTCACCGCAACCCATTTCACGCAGTCACTGCATCCCATGTCCCTCAGTCACTGCATCCCACGTCCCTCATTCACTGCATCCCACGTCCCTCAGTCACTGCATCCCATTTCACTTAGTCACTGCATCCCATTTCCCTCAGTCACTGCATCCCATGTCCCTCAGTCACTGCATCCCATGTCCTTCAGTCACTGCATCTCATTTCACTCAGTCAAAGCATCCCATTTCCCTCATTCACTGTATCCCATTTCCCTCAGTTACTGCATTCCATTTCACTCAGTCAATGTATCTCATTTCACTCAGTCACTGCATCCCATTTCCATCAGTCACTGCATCCCATTTCACTCAGTCACTGCATCCTATTTCCCTGAGCCACTGCATCCCATTTCACTCAGTGACTGAATCACAGTTGACTCAGTGACTGAATCACAGTACACTGAGTGAGTGCATCATATTTCACTCAGTGACGGAATCACATTTCACTCAGTGACTGAATCACATTTCACTGAGTCACTGCATCCCATTTCACGCAGCCACTGCATCGCATTTCACGCAGTCATTGCATCCCATTTCACTCAGTCACTGCATCCATTTTCCCATCGTCACAGCATCTCCTTTCCCACAGTCTCTGTATCTCATTTCAATCAGTTATTGCATCCTACTTCCCAAAAATCGTGCATCCCATTTCGCTCAGTCACTGCATCCCATGTCCCTCAGTCACTGCATCCCATGTCCCTCAGTCACTGCATCACATTTCCGTCAGTTACTGCATATTTCCATCAAACAATGCATCTCATTTCACTCAGTCACTGCAGATCACGTCACTCTGTCTCTGCATCCAATTTCCATCAGTCACTGCATCCCATTTCACTCAGTCACTGCATCCATTTCCATCAGTCACTGCATCCCATTACCCTCAGTCACTGCATCCCATTACCCTCAGTCGCAGCATCCCATTTCCCACAGACACTGCATTTCCTTTCCCTTAGTCATTGCATCTCATTTCCACCAGTCACTGCATCCCATTTCACGCCCCACTGCATCCCATTTCACTCAGCCACTGCATCCCATTTCACTCAGCCACTGCATCCCATTTCACTCAGCCACTGCATCGCATTTCACTCAGTCACTGCAGCTCATGTCACTCAGTCACTGCAGCTCATGTCACTCTGTCACTGCATCCAATTTCCATCAGTCAGTGCATCTCATTTCACTCAGTGACAGCATCACAGTTCACTGAGTCACTGCATCACAGTTCACCCACTGACTGAATCACACTTCACTCAGTGAGTGCATCACATTTCACTCAGTGACGGAATCACATTTCACTCAGTGACTGAATCACATTTCACTCAGTGAGTGAATCACATTTCATTCAGTCACTGCGTCCCATTTCCCTCAGTCACTGCATCCCATTTCCCTCAGTCACTGCATCCCAGTTCCCTCAGTCACTGTATCCCATTTCACGCCCCACTGCATCCCATTTCACTCAGCCACTGCATCCCATTTCACTCAGCCACTGCATCCCATTTCACTCAGCCACTGCATCGCATTTCACTCAGTCACTGCAGCTCTTGTCACTCAGTCACTGCAGCTCATGTCACTCTGCCACTGCATCCAATTTCCATCAGTCAGTGCATCTCATTTCACTCAGTGACTGAATCACATTTCCCTCAGTCACTGCGTCCCATTTCCCTCAGTCACTGCATCCCATTTCCCTCAGTCACTGCATCCCATTTCCCTCAGTCACTGCATCCCAGTTCCCTCGGTCATTGCATCCCATTCCACTCAGTCACTGCATCTCCTTCAACACAGTCAGTGCATCCCATTTCCATCAGTCACTGTTTCCCTTATCTCACAGACGCTGCATTCAATTTCCCACATTCACTGCATCCCTTTGCACATAGTCACAGCATCTCCTTGCCCTCAGTCTCAGCATCTCATTTCACTCAGTGATTGCATCCTTCTTCCCACAAATACTGCATCCCATTTCCCTCAGTCACTGCATCCCATTTCACTCGGTCAGTGCATCCCATTTCACTCAGTCACTGCATCACATTTCACTCATTCACTGCAGCTCATGTCACTCTGTCACTGCATCCAATTTCCATCGGTCACTGCATCCCATTGCACTCAGTGATGCATCCAATTTCAAGCAGTCACTGCATCACATTTCACTCAGTCACTGCATCACATTTCACTCAGTCACTGCATCACATTTCACTCAGTCACTGCATCACATTTCACTCAGTCACTGCATTCCATCGACTCAATCACTGCATCTCCTTCACCACAGTCACTGCATCCCATTTCACGCAGCCACTGCATCACATTTCCGTCAGTTACTGCATATTTCCATCAAACAATGCATCTCATTTCACTCAGTCACTGCAGATCACGTCACTCTGTCTCTGCATCCAATTTCCATCAGTCACTGCATCCCATTTCACTCAGTCACTGCATCCATTTCCATCAGTCACTGCATCCCATTACCCTCAGTCACTGCATCCCATTACCCTCAGTCGCAGCATCCCATTTCCCACAGACACTGCATTTCCTTTCCCTTAGTCATTGCATCTCCTTTCCCACAGTCTCTGTATCTCATTTCAATCAGTGATTGCATCCTACTTCCCAAAAAGAGTGCATCCCATTTTGCTCAGTCACTGCATCTCATTTCACTCGGTCACTGCATCCCATTTCCCTCAGTCACTGCATCCCATTTCCCTCAGTCAGTGCATCCCATTTCCCACATTCACTGCATCTCCTTTCCCTCAGTCAATGCTTCACATTCCAGGAGTCACTGCATCCCATTCCACAGTGTCACAGCATCCCATTTCACTCAGTGACTGCAACCCATTACCCTCAGTCACTGCATCCCATTTCCATCAGTCACTGCGTCCCATTCATCTCAGTCACTGAATCCCGTTTCCCTCATTCACTGCATCCCATGTCCCTCAGTCACTGCATCTCATTTCACTCAGTCAAAGCATCCCATTTCCCTCATTCACTGTATCCCATTTCCCTCAGTTACTGCATTCCATTTCACTCAGTCAATGTATCTCATTTCACTCAGTCACTGCATCCCATTTCCATCAGTCACTGCATCCTATTTCCCTGAGCCACTGCATCCCATTTCACTCAGTGACTGCATCACAGTTCACTCAGTGACTGAATCACAGTTGACTCAGTGACTGAATCACAGTTGACTCAGTGACTGAATCACAGTACACTGAGGGAGTGCATCATATTTCACTCAGTGACGGAATCAAATTTCACTCAGTGACTGAATCACATTTCACTGAGTCACTGCATCCCATTTCACGCAGCCACTGCATCGCATTTCACGCAGTCATTGCATCCCATTTCACTCAGTCACTGCATCCATTTTCCCATTGTCACAGCATCTCCTTTCCCACAGTCTCTGTATCTCATTTCAATCAGTGATGGCATCCTACGTCCCAAAAATCGTGCATCCAATTTCGCTCAGTCACTGCATCCCATTTCCCTCAGTCACTGCATCTCATTTCCGTCAGTTACTGCATCATATTTCCATCAAACAATGCATCCCATTTCCCTCAGTCACTGCATCCCAATTGCCTCAGGTCACTGCATCCCATGTCCGTGTGTCACTGCATCCCATGTCCCTAAGTCACTGCATCCCATGTCCCTCAGTCACTGCATCCCATTTCACCCAGTCAGTGCGTCCCTTTTCGGTCAGGCACTGTATCCCATTTCCCTCAGTCACTGCACCCCAAGCCCGCTCGGGCACTGATTCCCTATTAACTCAGAAACTCCTTCCCAGTCCCTCTGTCACTGCAGCTCATGTCACTCTGTCACTGCATCCCATTTCCCTCAGTCACGGCATCCAATGTCCCTCAGTCACTGCATCCCATGTCCCTCCGTCACTGCATCCCATGTCCCTCCGTCACTGCATCCCATGTCCCTCAGTCACTGCATCCCATGTCCCTCAGTCACTGCATCCCATGTCCCTCAGTCACTGCATCCCATTTCACTCAGTCACTGCATCCCATTTCACTCAGTCACTGCATCTCATTTCACTCAGTCACTGCATCTCATTTCACTCAGCCAGTGCATCCCATTTCACTCAGTCACTGCATCACAGTACACTCAGTTCCTGAATCACAGTACACTCAGTGAGTGCAACATATTTCACTCAGTGACGGAATCACATTTCACTCAGTCACTGCGTCCCATTTCACGCAGTCATTGCATCCCATTTCACGCCGTCACTGCATCGCATTTCACGCAGTCATTCCAGCCCATTTCACGCAGTCACTGCATCCCATTTCACGCAGTCACTGCATCGCATTTCACGCAGTCACTGCATCCCATTTCACTCAGTCACTGCATCACATTTCACTCAGTCACTGCATCCCAATTGACTCCATCACTGCAGCTCCTTCAACACAGTCACAGCATCCCATTTCCATCAGTCACTGGTTCCCATATCTCACAGACACTGCATTCAATTTCCAACACTCACTGTATCCCATTTCCCATAGACACAGCGTCTCCTTTCCCACAGTCTCTGCATCTCATTTCACTCAGTGATTGCATCCTACTTCCCAAAAATACTGCATCCCATTTCGCTCAGTCACTGCATCTCATTTCACTCGGTCACTGCATCCCATTTCCCTCAGTCACTGCATCCCATTTCCCACATTCACTGCATCTCCTTTCCCTCAGTCAATGCGTCACATTCCAGTGAGTCACTGCATCCCATTCCACAGTGTCACAGCATCCCATTTCACTCAGTGGCTGCAACCCATTACCCTCAGTCACTGCATCCCATTTCCATCAGTCACTGCGTCCCATTCATCTCAGTCACTGAATCCCATTTCCCTCATTCACTGCATCCCATTTCCATCAGTCACTGCATCTCCTTTCCACAGTCACGGCAATCCCATTTCACTCAGTCACTGCATCCCATTGCCCTCAGTCACTGCATCCCATTGTCCTCAGTCACTGCATCCCATTGTCCTCATTCACTGCATCCCATTGTCCTCATTCACTGCATCCATTTTCACTCAGTCACTGTATCCCATTACCCTCAGTCACTGCATCCCATTTCACTCAGTCACTGCATCCCATTACCCTCAGTCACTGCATCCCATTACCCTCAGTCACTGCATCCCATTACCTTCAGTCGCAGGATCCCATTTCCAACAGACACTGCATCCCATTTCCGTCAGTCACTGCATTCCATTTCCCTCAGTCACTGCATACCATTTCCATCAGTCACTGCATCCCATTTCCTCAGTCACTGCATCTCCTTTCCACAGTCACGGCAATCCCATTTCACTCAGTCACTGCATCCCATTTCAATCAGTCACTGCATCCCATTTCACAGAGTCACTGCATCTCCTTTCCATCAGTCACTGCGTCCCATTTCACTAAGTCACTGCGTCCCATTTCCATCAATCACTGCATCCCATTTCCCAGTCACTGCATCCCATTGTCCTCAGTCACTGCATACTATTACCCTCAGTCACTGCATCCCACTTCACTCAGTCACTGCATCCCACTTCACTCAGTCACTGCATCCCACCTCACAAAGTCACTGCATCCCACTTCACTCAGTCACTGCATCCCATTTCCGTCAGTCACTGCATCCCATTGCCCTCAGTCACTTCATACCATTTCCCTCAGTCACTTCATACCATTTCACTCAGTCAATGTATCTCTTTTCACTCAGTCACTGCATCCCATTTCCATCAGTCACTGCATCCCATTTCACTCAGTCACTGCACCCCAAGCCCCCTCGGGCACTGCATCCCTATTAACTCAGTCACTCCTTCCCAGGACCTCAGTCACTGCATCCCATGTCCCACAGTAACTGCATCACATTTCTATCTGGCACTGCAGCGCATGTCACTCTGTCAGTGCATCCAATTTCCATCAGTCACTGCATCTCATTTCACTCATTAACTGCATCCCATTTCACTCAGACACTGCATCCCATTTCACTCAGACACTGCATCCCATCTCACTCAATCACTTCATCCCATTTCCGTAAGTCACTGCATCCCATGTCCGTGTGTCACAAGATCCGATGTCCCTCAGTCACTGCATCCCATTTCACTCAGTCAGTGTGTCGCTTTTCGGTCAGGCACTGTATCCCACTTCCCTCAGTCACTGCAACCCAAGCCCGCTCGGGCACTGATTCCCTATTAACTGAGTCACTCCTTCCCAGTCCCTCTGTCACTGCATCCCATGTCCCTCAGTCACTGCATTGCATGTCCCTCAGTCACTGCATCCCATGTCCCTCAGTCACTGCATCCCATGTCCCTCAGTCACTGCATCTCATTTCACTCAGTCACTGCATCCCATTCCACTCAGCCACTGCATCACAGTGACTGAATCACAGTTCACTCAGTGACTGAATCACAGTTCACTCAGTCACTGCATCCCATTGTCCTCAGTCACTGCATCCCATTTCCATCAGTCACTGAATCCCATTTCCCTCATTCACTGCATCCCATTTCCATCAGTCACTGCATCCCATTTATAGCAGTCACTGCATCCCATTCCGCACTGTCACTGCATCCCATTCCCCACAGTCACTGCATCCCATTCCCCACAGACACGGCATCCCATTCACTTGAGTCGCTGCATCCCATTTCAAACAGACACTGCATCTCCTTTCCCTCAGTCACTGCATCCCTATTCACACAGTCACTGCATCCCAGTTCACACAGCCACTGCATCCCATTTCACACAGCCACTGCATCCCATTTCACACAGCCACTGCATCCCATTTCACTCAATGCTTCACTTTACACTCAGTCAGGGCATCCCATTTCCATCTGTCACTGCGTCCCATTTCCTCAGTCACTGCATCTCCTTTCCACAGTCACGGCAATCCCATTTCACTCAGTCACTGCATCCCATTGCCTTCAGTCACTGCATCACATTGTCCTCAGTCACTGCATCCCATTGTCTTCATTCACTGCATCCCATTGTCCTCATTCACTGCATCCATTTTCACTCAGTCACTGTATCCCATTTCCCTCAGTCACTGCATCCCATTTCACTCAGTCACTGCATCCCATTACCCTCAGTCACTGCATCCCATTACCCTCAGTCACTGCATCCCATTACCCTCAGTCGCAGGATCCCATTTCCAACAGACACTACATCCCATTTCCATCAGTCACTGCATTCCATTTCCCTCAGTCACTGCATACCATTTCCATCAGTCACTGCATCCCAGTTCACTCAGCCTCGGCATCTCATTTCCCTCAGTCACTGCATCCCATTTCCCTCAGTCACTGCATCCCATTTCCTCAGTCACTGCATCTCCTTTCCACAGTCACGGCAATCCCATTTCACTCAGTCACTGCATCCCATTTCACTCAGTCACTGCATCCCATTTCACAGAGTCACTGCATCTCCTGTCCATCAGTCACTGCGTCCCATTTCACTAAGTCACTGTGTCCCAATTCCATCAATCACTGCATCCCATTTCCCAGTCACTGCATCCCATTGTCCTCAGTCACTGCATCCTATTCCCCTCAGTCACTTTATCCCACTTCACTCAGTCACTGCATCCCACTTCACAAAGTCACTGCATCCCACTTCACTCAGTCACTGCATCCCATTTCACTCAGTCACTGCATCCCATGAACCTCAGTCGCAGGATGCCATTTCACACAGACACTGCATCCCATTTCCGTCAGTCACTGCATCCCATTGCCCTCAGTCACTTCATACCATTTCCCTCAGTCACTTCATACCATTTCACTCAGTCAATGTATCTCTTTTCACTCAGTCACTGCATCCCATTTCCATCAGTCACTGCATCCCATTTCACTCAGTCACTGCATCCCATTTCACTCAGACACTGCATCCCATTTCACTCAGAAACTCCTTCCCAGTCCCTCTGTCACTGCAGCTCATGTCACTCTGTCACTGCATCCCATTTCCCTCAGTCACGGCATCCAATGTCCCTCAGTCACTGCATCCCACGTCCCTCCGTCACTGCATCCCATGTCCCTCAGTCACTGCATCCCATTTCACTCAGTCACTGCATCCCATTTCACTCAGTCACTGCATCTCATTTCACTCAGTCACTGCATCTCATTTCACTCAGCCACTGCATCCCATTTCACTCAGTCACTGCATCACAGTACACTCAGTGACTGAATTACAGTACACTCAGTGAGTGCAACATATTTCACTCAGTGACGGAATCACATTTCACTCAGTCACTGCGTCCCATTTCACGCAGTCATTGCATCCCATTTCACGCAGTCACTGCATCACATTTCACGCAGTCATTCCATCCCATTTCACGCAGTCATTCCATCCCATTTCACGCAGTCACGGCATCCCATTTCACGCAGTCACTGCATCCCATTTCACTCAGTCACTGCATCACATTTCACTCAGTCACTGCATCCCAATTGACTCCATCACTGCAGCTCCTTCAACACAGTCACAGCATCCCATTTCCATCAGTCACTGGTTCCCATATCTCACAGACACTGCATTCAATTTCCAACACTCACTGTATCCCATTTCCCATAGACACAGCGTCTCCTTTCCCACAGTCTCTGCATCTCATTTCAATCAGTGATTGCATCCTACTTCCCAAAAATACTGCATCCCATTTCGCTCAGTCACTGCATCTCATTTCACTCGGTCACTGCATCCCATTTCCCTCAGTCACTGCATCCCATTTCCCACATTCACTGCATCTCCTTTCCCTCAGTCAATGCGTCACATTCCAGTGAGTCACTGCATCCCTTTCCACAGTGTCACAGCATCCCATTTCACTCAGTGACTGCAACCCATCACCCTCAGTCACTGCATCCCATTTCCATCAGTCACTGCGTCCCATTCATCTCAGTCACTGAATCCCATTTCCCTCATTCACTGCATCCCATTTCCATCAGTCACTGCAACCCATTTATCTCAGTCACTGAATCCCATTTCCATCAGTCACTGCATCCCATTCCCCACAGTCTCTGAATCCCATTTCCCTCATTCACTGCATCCCATTTCCATCAGTCACTGCATCCCATTTATCGCAGTCACTGCATCCCATTCCGCACTGTCACTGCATCCCATTCCCCACAGTCACTGCATCCCATTCCCCACAGACACGGCATCCCATTCACTTGAGTGCTTGCATCCCATTTCAAACAGACACTGCATCTCCTTTCCCTCAGTCACTGCATCCCTATTCACACAGTCACTGCATCCCAGTTCACACAGCCACTGCATCCCATTTCACACAGCCACTGCATCCCATTTCACACAGCCACTGCATCCCATTTCACTCAATGCTTCACTTTACACTCAGTCAGGGCATCCCATTTCCATCTGTCACTGCGTCCCATTTCCTCAGTCACTGCATCTCCTTTCCACAGTCACGGCAATCCCATTTCACTCAGTCACTGCATCCCATTGCCCTCAGTCACTGCATCCCATTGTCCTCAGTCACTGCATCCCATTGTCCTCAGTCACTGCATCCCATTGTCCTCATTCACTGCATCCCATTGTCCTCATTCAGTGCATCCATTTTCACTCAGTCACTGCATCCCATTACCCTCAGTCACTGCATCCCATTACCTTCAGTCGCAGGATCCCATTTCCAACAGACACTGCATCCCATTTCCGTCAGTCACTGCATTCCATTTCCCTCAGTCACTGCATACCATTTCCATCAGTCACTGCATCCCAGTTCACTCAGTCTCGGCATCTCATTTCCCTCAGTCACTGCATCCCATTTCCCTCAGTCACTGCATCCCATTTCCCTCAGTCACTGCATCCCATTTCCTCAGTCACTGCATCTCCTTTCCACAGTCACGGCAATCCCATTTCCCTCAGTCACTGCATCCCATTTCAATCAGTCACTGCATCCCATTTCACAGAGTCACTGCATCTCCTTTCCATCAGTCACTGCGTCCCATTTCACTAAGTCACTGCGTCCCATTTCCATCAATCACTGCATCCCATTTCCCAGTCACTGCATCCCATTGTCCTCAGTCACTGCATACCATTACCCTCAGTCACTGCATCCCACTTCACTCAGTCACTGCATCCCACTTCACAAAGTCACTGCATCCCACTTCACTCAGTCACTGCATCCCATTTCACTCAGTCACTGCATCCCATGAACCTCAGTCGCAGGATCCCATTTCACACAGACACTGCATCCCATTTCCGTCAGTCACTGCATCCCATTGCCCTCAGTCACTTCATACCATTTCCCTCAGTCACTTCATACCATTTCACTCAGTCAATGTATCTCTTTTCACTCAGTCACTGCATCCCATTTCCATCAGTCACTGCATCCCATTTCACTCAGTCACTGCACCCCAAGCCCCCTCGGGCACTGCATCCCTATTAACTCAGTCACTCCTTCCCAGGACCTCAGTCACTGCATCCCATGTCCCACAGTAACTGCATCACATTTCTATCTGGCACTGCAGCGCATGTCACTCTGTCAGTGCATCCAATTTCCATCAGTCACTGCATCTCATTTCACTCATTAACTGCATCCCATTTCACTCAGACACTGCATCCCATTTCACTCAGACACTGCATCCCATCTCACTCAGTCACTTCATCCCATTTCCGTAAGTCACTGCATCCCATGTCCGTGTGTCACAAGATCCGATGTCCCTCAGTCACTGCATCCCATTTCACTCAGTCAGTGTGTCGCTTTTCGGTCAGGCACTGTATCCCACTTCCCTCAGTCACTGCAACCCAAGCCCGCTCGGGCACTGATTCCCTATTAACTCAGTCACTCCTTCCCAGTCCCTCTGTCACTGCATCGCATGTCCCTCAGTCACTGCATCCCATGTCCCTCAGTCACTGCATCCCATGTCCCTCAGTCACTGCATCTCATTTCACTCAGTCACTGCATCCCATTCCACTCAGCCACTGCATCACAGTGACTGAATCACAGTTCACTCAGTGACTGAATCACAGTTCACTCAGTCACTGCATCCCATTGTCCTCAGTCACTGCATCCCATTTCCATCAGTCACTGCATCCCATTTCCCACAGTCACTGCATCGCCGTTCCTCAATCACTGCATGCCATTTCACTCAGTCTCTGCATCCCATTTCACCTCAGTCACTGCATCCCATTACCATCAGTCACTACATCCCATTACCATCAGTCACTCCATCCCATTACCCTCAGTCACTGCATCCCAGTACGCTCAGTCACAGCATCCCATTTCCCTCAGACACTGCATCCCATTTCCCTCAGACACTGCATCTGATTTCCATCAGTCACTGCATCCCATTTCCCTCAGTCATTGCATCCAATTTCCCACATTCACTGCATCTCCTCTCCCTCATTCACTGCATCCCATTAACCACAGTCACTGCATCGCGTTACCCTCAGTCACTGCATCACATTACCCTCAGTCAGAGCATCCCATTTCCCACATTCACTGCATCTCCTTTCCCTCAGTCAATGCGTCAAATTCCACTGAGTCACTGCATCCCATTCCACAGTGTCACAGCATCCCATTTCACTCAGTGACTGCAACCCATTACCCTCAGTCACTGCATCCCATTTCCATCAGTCACTGCGTCCCATTCATCTCAGTCACTGAATCCCATTTCCCTCATTCACTGCATCCCATTTCCATCAGTCACTGCATCCCATTTATCTCAGTCACTGAATCCCATTTCCCTCAGTCACTGCATCCCATTCCCCACAGTCACTGAATCCCATTACCCTCAGTCACTGCATCCCATTACCTTCAGTCGCAGGATCCCATTTCCAACAGACACTGCATTCCATTTCCGTCAGTCACTGCATCCCATTTCCATCAGTCACTGCATACCATTTCCATCAGTCACTGCATACCATTTCCATCAGTCACTGCATCCCAGTTCACTCAGTCTCGGCATCTCATTTCCCTCAGTCACTGCATCCCATTTCCCTCAGTCACTGCAACCCATTTCCCTCAGTCACTGCATCCCATTCCCCACAGTCACTGAATCCCATTACCCTCAGTCACTGCATCCCATTACCTTCAGTCGCAGGATCCCATTTCCAACAGACACTGCATTCCATTTCCGTCAGTCACTGCATCCCATTTCCCTCAGTCACTGCATACCATTTCCATCAGTCACTGCATCCCAGTTCACTCAGTCTCGGCATCTCATTTCCCTCAGTCACTGCATCCCATTTCCCTCAGTCACTGCAACCCATTTCCCTCAGTCACTGCATCCCATTTCCCTCAGTCACTGCATATCCTTTCCACAGTCACGGCAATCCCATTTCACTCAGTCACTGCAGCCCATTTCACTCAGTCACTGCATCCCATTTCACAGAGTCACTGCATCTCCTTTCCATCAGTCACTGCGTCCCATTTCACTTAGTCACTGCGTCCCATTTCCATCAATCACTGCATCCCATTTCCCAGACACTGCATCCCATTACCATCAGTCACTACATCCCATTACCCTCAGTCACTGCATCACAGTACGCTCAGTCACAGCATCCCATTTCCCTCAGACACTGCATCCCATTCCCATCAGTCACTGCATCCCATTTCCATCAGTCACTGCATCCCATTTCACTCAGTCACTGCAACCCATTTGACACAGTCACTGCAGCCCACTTCACGCAGTCACTGCATCCCATTTAAGAGTCACTGCATCCAAAAACCGTCAGTCACAACATCCCATTTCTCTCAGCCACAGCATGCCATTTCCCACAGTCACTGCATCTCCTTTCCCTCAGTCACTGCATCCCATTAACCTCAGTCACAGCATCCCATTTCACTCAGTCACTGCATTCCATCTCCCACAGTCACTGCATCCCATTCGCCACAGTCACCGCATCCCATTTCCCAAATACACGGAATCACCTTTCCCTCAGTCACTGCCTCCCATTACCCTCAGTCACAGCATCCCATTTCACTCAGTCACAGCATCCCATCTCCATGAGTCACTGCATCCCAGTTCACACATTCACTGCAGCCCATTTCACTCAGTCACTGCATCCCATTTCACTCAGACACTGCAACCCATTTCCCACAGTCACTGGATCCCATTTCCCTCAGTCACTGCATCCCATTAGACATAGTCATAGCATCCCAGTTTACTCAGTCACTGCAACCCAGTTCAATCAGTCTCGGCATCCCATTCCCCTCAGTCACTGCATTCCATTACCCTCAGACACAGCATGCCATTTCCCACAGTCACTGCATCTCCTTTCAATCAGTCAACGCATCCCATTTCCATCAGTCAACGCATCCCATTTCCATCAGTCAACGCATCCCATTTCCATCAGTCACTGTATCCCATTTCCCTCAGTCACTACAACCCACTTCCCGGCAGTCACTACAACCCATTTCCCGCAGTCACTGCATCCTATTTCACTCAGTCACTGCATCTAATTACCCTCAGTCACTGCATCCCATTACCCTCAGTCACTGCATCCCAGTTCACACAGTCACTGCATCCAATTTCACTGAGTCACTGAATCCCATTTCACTGAGTCACTGAATCGCATTTGTTGTTCTCACTTGAATGCAATGGTCATGAATCTCCTCCAATGGCTGGTCATGTATTTCCAATGCAAAATTTTACCAAGTTTTGATTTTCAATTTTGATTACATGTGTTTCCTCTATTCTATAAGATGCTGCAATAAACTCAAATTTGACGAATCATAATTCAACCACCATTACCTACAGAGTTAATTTCATCAAACAGATCCAATTAGAATTGTCATATTCCTAAATCCTGATTCAAGTTTTTCTAATTATGGGCCACGTGGTTAAGAAAAAAGACACTTAGAATCAGAGAGATGTACAGTCGGGAAACAGATCCTTTGGCCCAATTTGTCTATGTTGACCAGATATCCTAAATTAATTTAGTCCCATTTGCCAGCATTTGGCCCATATTCCTCTCAACCCATCCTATTCATATACCCATCCACATGCCTTTTAAACGTACAAGCCTCCACCACTTCCTCTGGCAGCTCATTCCATACATGCACCACTATGAAAAAAATCCGGTCCATTTTAAATCTTCCCTCTCTCATTTTTAACCTATTCCCTCCAGTTTTGGATTCCAGCAACCCGGGGAAAAGATCTTGGCTGTTCGCTGTATCCACGTCCCTCGTAATTGTATAAACTTCTATATGGTCAGCCCTGAACTCCAAAGTTCCAAGAAAGAGCTGCCTCTTCAAGCCCACGGTATACCTCCAACCTCCGATGCTCATAACATCCTTGTAGATCTTCTCTGAACCCTTTCAAGTTTACAACATACAACAACACAGCGCAGAACAGGCCCTTCGGCCCTCAATGTTGCACCGACATCCTTCCTCTCGCAAGGAGACCAAAATCGATTGCAGTATTCCAAAAGCAGCCGAACCAACGTCCTATATGGCTGCTAAGTGATCTCCCAACTCCTATCCTCAATGCACTGACCGATAAAGGCGAGCACACCAAATGTCTCCTTCATATCCTTTCTACCGGTGGCTGTACTTTGATGCAACTACGAAACTGCACTCCAGTGTCTCTTTATTAAGCAACACTCCCCACAACCTTGAGTGTAAACGTGCTGCCCTGATTTGCCTTTCCATAATGTAGCACCTCACATTTGTCTAACCTCAACACCATCTGCCATTCCTCAGTTTATTGGCCCTTGTCAATGTCCCATTGTATTCTGAGGTGACCTTCTTGGCTGGCTACTACACCTTCAATCATTGGGAAACTTACTAACCACACCTTCTATTTTCATGTCCAAATCATTGCATCACTTCAACTCCCCCTCCCACTCCCTGAATGACATGTCCATCCTGGGCCTCTTCCAGTGTCACAACCAAACCACCCAGAAACTGGAGGAGCAGCACCTCATATTCTGCCTCGGGAGCTTCCAACTCAATAGCCTCAATGTGGACTTGGCCACCCTCAAAATCTCCCCACCCGCCAGCCTCATCCCAAGACTAGTTCCTCCCCTCATCCCCGCCTCGATGACCTGTCCGCCTTCTCTCCCACCTATCCACTCCTCCCACCTCACTGACCAACTCCCACCACTGCTTCGAATTATTCTTCTTTTCACACTTCATCAGCTCGATGTTATTTCTAAAATCTATTTTCCAATTGTTGGAAAAAGTGAGATAAAGAGAAGTAAAAGAAGTTACATTCTTACCACTCGGGAAATGTCTGAATATTCTTCTGCTGAAAGGCCGCCAAGGAACGATGCAATTCTTTTGTCACAAACGCTGTGAGGGAGACATCTTTTTCGGTTCCACTAACTCCACCCTAAGGAAGACAAACCCATCTAGTGACTTAAAGCATACTCTATTGTTGCCCAAGGTGGAGAGCTGGATGAACACAGCAGGTCAAGCAGCATCAGAGAAGCAAGAAAGCTGATGTTTCGGGACGAGACCCTCCTTCAGAAAATTGGCGCTGGAGAATCTGAGATAACAAGGTGTAGAGCCGAATGATACTGCTTGGCCTGCTGTGTTCATCCAGCTTTACACCTTCTTATCTCAGATTCTTCAGCATCTGCAGTTCCTACTACCTCTATTGTTGCCCTTTCACTTTACTGAACTAATATGAGCCAGTAGTTTTGTTTAGGCTCATGTAATCTTACGGTTATTGGCCTGTACAAAATCATGAATTAATTTTGATCGACTGACGGGAGGAGAGATGAATCTTATAGAAATTTTTGTTTTCTACCAATTTGCAGAGGGCATCGTGGGCGATTGAAGGACAGTGTTATTATCCTCCAGGTCTGTGGACTGCATCGTTACCAACTTGCCCATTTGCATATACATAAAATATTCATTATGTACCAATGAAACATAATAAACCAACACTGCGTACTAAAAACAACACTCACATATCAACAGAAATTTAAATATTTATCATAGAGTTTGAAGGATTGAATTCAATGATACAAAGCAAAAACCAGTGAAGATGAGTGCAGTTGGTCAGCACTTTTGCCACTAAGTGGAGGTTGGCAGTTTGAGGCCACCCAGGAACAAGCAAGCTCTGTCAAACTCCAAGGGCAGCACGGTGGCTCAGTGGTTAGCACTGCTGACTCACAGCGCCAGGGACCCAGGTTCGATCCCACCATTGGACGATTTTCTGTGCGGAGTTTGTACATTCTGCCCATGCCTGCATGGGTTCCTGCTGGGTGCTCTGGTTGCCTCCCACAGTCCAAAGATGTGCAGGCTCAGTGTATGGGCCATGCCAAACTTGCCCATTCTGTTTAGGGATGTGTAGATTAGGTGTGTTAGTCATGGGAAATGTAGGGTTACTGAGGAAAGGGTCGGGGGATGAGTCAGGGTGAGACGCTCTTTGGAGGGTGGCCGTGGACTTCTTGGGTCAAAAGGGGCTTGTTTCCACACCGTAGGGATTCTATGATATGGAAGTATCTTTTGAAGTGGACATTCGTGGGTATGCTATAACAGAGACCTTGAAATACTGCACAACAAATATTTGGAACTAGACTGTCAATTCAGACATAGCATCAAAAAAGGTCATGGAAGTTGTCACCGATATAAAGCAGGATTGATGAAAATCCAGCAGGAAATGGTGTCAAAAGGCACTGTATCTTTTATTCATCTCCAGTTATTTTGTCCAAGGCACTGGATGCTGGCAGGATTGAAACATTTAAGAAACGCTTCACAAATCACATATAAGGACCTGCACATCTTTGAACAATGGGAGGAAACTGCAGCACCTGGCGGAAGCCCCTCGCAGACGCAGGGAGGACGTGTCAATTCCACACAGATAGTTACCCAAGACTGGAATCTCAATTGGCTCCCCAGTGCATGAGCAGCTCTAACCACTGAGCAACTACCTTGCCCAGAAGGGGTTTTATAAGCGCATACATTATTTCCATTAAGACAGATCCAATCCTCTATGTCCAATCAAAATAACATATTGTAGATATCATGACAACAATCATAAATGATTTTGAACAAGTAAATCAAAAAACTTGAAATAGTTTCCAAGCCTAAATACTAGATATGTTGCAGTTAAGATGAAAAGTGCAACAACAAAAAGGCCATATTTTATGTGACGATCGGTAACACTTGAAAACTTGCAACAATTTGTCGCCAGTCGTGCTCTGAAGTGGCTTGATGATGCACTCCTTCATACACTGGAATGAAACTCCAAAGATCACAAATTCTCCTTCAATACCGTGTTGTAACAGTGACTGCATCAACCTGTGTTTATGCGCCTGACTGGAAACCCACACAACATGCACAAACAAAAAAATAATCTAAGGTGATAGGAGAAAAAAATGTATGTATGCAACGTCTTTGAAAAGCAATTATTTGTAGCGGCTGCAAGCCCATAAGGAATCTCGTTTCACAGATTATATTCATTTGCACTGCAGGTCATGCCAGTCAGAATCAGTTTTCGTTTCATGACAGATAACTAAAATGTCCATTACAATGAACTTTGGTTGATCAGAAGATTTTAAGTAAGGACTATGTCTTGTGTGAGCTGACGGCATTAGGGGATGGAGAAGGTACATGCACTGCTGGCATCTTGACACCATTGAATGAGCAAGCGTGGACGCAAAGGTTGTAACAGGTAACAATTGTACAGGCAATATCTTTTGAGCTCCTTCCGAGCAGGCCTGTAATGCTCTAAAGCTGTGCTAGACCCTCACTTCCTCCACCTTACGTACGCTGCCTTTTCTTTTTGACAAGAAGCACCTCTGGACCCGTCATCCAAGGCTCCTTAATCTTACCCCTTCTTACCTGTCTCAGAGGAACAAATTTATACATCACTCGCAACAACTGCTCCTTGAACAGCCTCCACATGTCTGCTGCGCCCTTTCTGTGGAACAATTGCTCCCAATCTGTACTTCCCAACTCCTGTCTGATAGCATCATAGTTTCCTTGACCCCAGTGAAATATCTTCCCCTGGTAACTGCTCCTTTCCCTTTCCATGGCTATGGTAAATGGGAGGCTCTTGCGGTCACTGTCGCCAAAGTGTTCTCCCACCACGAGATCTGACACCTGTCCTGGCTCATCGCCGAGCACCAAATCCAAAATGGCCTCCCGCCTCGTCGGCCTGTCCACATACTGAGTCAGGAAACCCTCCTGAACACACCTGACAAAAACGGCTCCATCCAAACCATCTGCACTCAGGAGGTTTCAATCTATATTGGGAAAGTTGAAGTCACCCATAACAACAACCCTGATACGTTTGCACTTTTCGACAATCTGCCGGCCAATGAGTTCTTCGATCTCCCAACTGCTATTTGGGGTCTGTAGAAAACCCCCAGTGAGGTGACTGCTGCCTTCCTGTTCCGAACTTCCACCCACACTGACTCAGTCGACAAACCTTCCTTGGCAACCTCAGCCCATACAACCGCAGTAGACGAGTCCTCAAAGGTTCTTTCAGCCGCCGTTATACTGTCCTTGACCAACAAAGCCACACCTCCCCCTCTTTTACCACCTTCCCAGACCTTAATGAAAGATCGAAACCCGAGAACCTGCAACATCCATTCCTGACCCTGCTCTATCCATGCCTCCGAAATGGCCACAACATCGAAGTCCCAGGTACCTATCCAAGCTGCAAGCTCACCTACATTATTCCGGATACTCCCGGCATTAAAGTCGTCACACTTCAATCCAGCTTGCTGTCTGCCAGCACACTTCTGTGACAGTGAGGTCCTGACCATGTCCTCCCTATGCTCATCCTCCTGTGTACTAGGACTACACCTCAGTTTCCCATCCCCCTTCTGAGCTCGTTTAAATCCAACCGAATGGCACTAGCCAATTTCCCACCCAGGATATTTGTGACATCACAGACGCTGGCACCTGGTAGGCAACACACCAATCGTGAGTCTCTTTCGTTCCCGGCAAATCTTCTATCAGTCCCTCTAACTATTCAGTCCCCAATGACTATCACTCTCTTCCTATCCCCGCTTCCGTTCTGTGCAAGAGGGACAGACTCTGTGCCAGAGACCTGCACCCTACTGCATACCCCTGCTAAGTCATCCCCCGGAACAGTATCCAAAATGGTATAGTTGTTTTTCAGGGGAGCTACTGCAGGGGATTTCAGGGGAACGACCACAGGGGAAGGTTAGTCAAGCGACACCGGGTAAACGTGCATTTTTGGCTGAAGAAACATGTGTTTCAATGTGAGCTCATGGAAGAAGCCATGGAGTCAAAGCTAAACATTTCGACAAGAAGACAACCATTCTTAAAAGCAGCATACAGCGTGAAAAAGAAATGAGCTGCTTTAATATCCACTTAAAATTTATGTGGAATATCAGATGGAATTTTCTTATTGACTCCATTGTGCAATCAGGTCGAGCTAAAAATGTTAACTGCATTAATTAATACTAACCAGAAACGGACTTTGTAGTAAATGGTTTGACCATTTTCTGTATCTGGAACATCCCTTTTTCTTCTCGAACGAAGATCGTACCAACCTATGGTACCAAACGGTGAGTCAAACGGATGGGACACATAATCTTTAAATTCCTCATCAAAACAGTCTAATCGTATGGTTCTGTGCAATAAAAGAGAAAGAATAAACATGTTTCCCACAATTTTGCTGATGTTTACGAACAGAATGCTCAAATTCAAAAAGTTTGGGCTGGCATGTCTGCTTCCTCCAGCCTGTTTAAACTGTTCCATTCAATGTGAAATTTGTGATAAGTTTTAGCACACAGGTCTATGTGATCTGCGCCACCACCTTCTCTTAGTCATACATGTTTTCCCCCTCTTCCTGTAATACATTCCTTGAAGTGTTCAATGAGATTTTGATTTTAATTCTTATCGTCATATTCTTTTGATTCTCAAGCATCAATGAATCTGATGTTGCCGCCATTCCATGCAGTGCACAGCACGTCAAACAGGAGTCTTACTCTTGCCATGAGCACTGAGGTAGTATGGGGTCACAACTGTCTCATAGTTCAGAATGAAATTCTACATATAGGGCTATGAAGAGTCATGCAGTTAATTTTATTTGACATGCTATTTCTTTTCTTCACAAATATGCTGGATTTAAAGTGATCTTCACCCTCATTTAAAATGAATTCAATATCCAATCATCTGTAAAACTAGCATATCCAAATTTTAATTTGAGTTCAGTGTTACACAAATATATGACTTTTTTGAAAATTATGTTCGAGTCAACATTAACATTTCATTCCCTGACAGCGGGTGAACTTACTTTTAAACTCCAATTTTCCTTCGGTATTAATGGAGAGATGAGCCTTTTTGCAAGCACCGAAAGGCTGCACCAGTTTATGCTAAAACTTACGGAACTGTAAGTTTCACAAATATGTTCCTATTAAACACTAATTCCGATTGAAGCAGTATGAGCTAAATTCATTCAACTGGACAGCAAAAACGGTCAAGATTTTAAAAGCAAGCAACTATTTTGAAGTCACTCTTCGAACTAAATTCCATCTTGGTGTGTGAGAGTCCATAGGTTCCTCACTCTCAACGAACCATTCAACTGTCATGCAATTACTGAAACACACAGACAAAAAACATCAATGTTAACAGTCACTAAGATTTTGAGAGTGATTTGGAATTCGTACTCAATACCCCCTGGGGAAAATCTGTTCCAATCTGGATAGTACTCACTTATTACCATCCCACCTACCTTCTCCAGCACCTCCTCCCCCTCCACACTAATTGTTTCTGAGCTCCCTTCCACCCTCCATTTCTCAGGAAGGGTCCTGACCCAAAACCTCAACTTTGTTGAGCCTCTGATGCTGCCTGCCCTGCTGTGTTCCTCCAGCTCCACAATGTGTTATCTCAGACACCAACATTGGCAGTTCTTACTGTCTGGATAACTCATTCTCACCTTGTCACAAGTGATTTATACTCATTATCTTTTCAGATGACGCATGTACATGTATATACATAAATATACATATTGCACTTTTATGCCTGAACCACTAACCGAGAGGATATTTTAAAAGAGTCTCTTCATATCTGCATGAAAGAGAAATCATCAAGGTCATAACTTTCATTTTAGGAATAACTCGAACATTCAAAGTACTCACAGTCAGTGTCCCATTTCCTTGACCAGTCAATTTGATGTGAATCTTTCTTCCAAGTGGAAACTATAACAGCAATTATATTTGAGACTCAAACACTTCATTGCATCACCGATATTTCCTTGTCTGTTTAAAGCATAAGATAATGAAATAATCATGGACAGATTGGCCAACAGTGTAATTTAATGTGTGTTATGGCAACTCAAAATCACAACCATTGAAGTGATCTTTAAAAAGCTGTTGTCATACAACAGAGCACTTTTTGAGATGCAGTGATGAACATACTTCCTGAGATGCAAATAATATATGCCAAATTAATTCCAAAGAATACCTTTACAATTAAAAAGAAACTAAAAATCTCTTTACATTGCGAAGCTTGTCAGATTGCTATTAGTCAATGGAAATCGTTCAGAACAATTGTTTATTCCCAGATGAAAAGGAAGTGTATACATTTCATGACAACAAAATGTGAGGCTGGATGAACACAGCAGGCCAAGCAGCATCTCAGGAGCACTTTTGTCCTCCTGAGATGCTGCTTGGCCTGCTGTGTTCATCCAGCCTCACATTTTGTTGTCTTGGATTCTCCAGCATCTGCAGTTCCCATTATCTCGTATACATTTCATTTTCACATCTTATCCAAGAGAGAAAAAAAAACACCTTCATGAATGCATTGTCAAACAAGAAGACTCACAAAAAAAGTCATTTGGCCCATTGAATATTCCTCCATCATTCGGTGAGATCATGGTTGATCTCATTACATTTATCATGACACAGCATTTCCACCAAACCCTCCTTATAGCTAATACATTCCGATCCAAGTAACATCCTGGTAAATCTCTGTTTCTGGGCCATGCCTTGTCTTTCTAAATATTTTTTCAGTCATCTACAAATTTAGCCACAGCACATGCACCTCTTTCCTCCAAGTCATGAATAAACAAGCACAAGAGCTGTGGTTCCTTCAGCGCGACCTCATTTCTTACTGACAAGCCAACCCTGGCATCTCTGTCCATTTGTATCGGAGATAATGGGAACTGCAGATGCTTCAGAATCCAAGATAACAAAGTGTGGATCAGGATGAACACACAGAAGTAGAAGGGTCTCGGCACAAAACGTCAGCTTTTACGCTCCTGAGATGCTGCTTGGCCTGCTGTGCTCATCCAGCTCCACACTTTGTTATCTCTGTCCATTTGCCTGTTCTTTCTATCGGACATGAATCATTGGCTATTTCGTTCCCAACACTTATCCCCGAACAACCACCTCTCTGTGATACCCAGAGTGATGTATCTGTCAATTTCAATCTGCTCCACAAACTCATTCACTTTGTTTCATACACTCCCTGCAATTCAACACAAGATCTTCAGTCTGGCATTTACAGCCACCCTTCTTATCTGCTGCAGCTGAAGTGAGACTCCTGACCATTTCCATACTTTTTGTCCTATTACTTGCTCTGGAAACTTTGCTGAGCACTTACCAGCTTCTAACTTTTTCCACAATTTTCCATGCAACTGAGCTCACCCACTCCACACTTTTTATTTTAATGCCCTAGCCCCAGACCCAGCTCTGTATTTTGCGAGGATACTTGTCCCAATATGATTCTCGTCGAGCCTATTACAACAGAACGACTCCCTCCTTCCCCATACCGATGCCAATGTCCCATGAATTCAAACACATTTCTGCCATGCCACCATTTGAACAATGTACATCTATAATTATGTTCACACCGTGCCAAATTGCTCAGATAATAATCCAGAGATTATTACCATTCTGGTTCTGCTTTCTCACCTCAGCACCTCGGTGCTCATAATCCCTCAGGAGAACCTCTTTCCTCTTTCTTCCATATCAATGGTACCTGTGTGGACCACGATAGCTGGATTTCTACTCCTCCCACTTCAAGTTCCTTTGTAGCCGAGATGGAATATCCTGAACCTGGGCACTAGGCAGGCAACACTACTTTCGAGACTCTCGATCCTGGTCACAACGAACAGTGTTCATTCCCCTAACTATACTACCTCTGATTATAACTACATTTCACGTTTTATCCCCTCCTGAATGTCCCACCTGTACCACAGTGCTATTGTCAGTTTACTCATCTTCCCTATACCCTGCACTCTCATCCACACAGGAAGAAAGAATCTCAAACCTGTTCGATAAGATCAAAGGCCAAAGTTCCTTCTGCACTACATCCTGGATCCTTCCACCTGCCCTGTTCTTTGTCATTGGCCACTGACCGAGTTTCAGCTAGTTAATCTAAGGTGTGTGACTGCCTCCTGAAGCACAGCATTCCCTGGTAACTCTGCCCCACATGATTTGTTGATTGGTCAAAACTGAGATTCCAGTTCATCAACCGTAAGCTGGAGTCTGGGGCCTGACCACTCCCCCGTCATATAGGTACAAATCATCATCTGGCCTGGCATCTCCATTTCCATTACTTCGATCTTGATTTGAAAACATTCTGGTCTTTTAGTTTGTAGCCTGTAAATATTTCTCCGATTTACTTTCAATCTGAAAGCTACCGATAATAGATTCTTGAACCAGTAGCGATCACCAACCAATGAACCTGGTTCACCCTCTCGGTCCCTGATTCTGGCTTCAATTCACCGTCTCAAAAAAAAAATGCTTATGAACTATCAGGCAAAAAAAGCAAGCAAATGGCACCTCTTACACTCTGCACTGACTTACCGCATTGCCACCAAGTTCCCCAAAATATATATTCACTTGGTGCATTTCACTCGAGATGTGATCTCTTCTTCCAGAACGTGCAAAGCATCCTGATCCATAGCAATATACTGCCTTCAAAACCTCAGCTCTTAGCTTATTACTTTTGAGTACATTCTCAATGCTTTCTCCAAGTCCAAACACAACACATTTACTGGTTTTCCTCTATTAATTCTCCTCCCAAAAGTTGCTCCAAAAACCCAAACAAATTAGCCAGACATAATTTCTCTTTCATCAGGCTATGGTGATTCTGTTTGATTAGATTATGATTTTCCAAATGTCCTGCTCTTATTTTCTTCATAGTTGATTGCCACACATTTCCAACAATAGATGTTAGACTGGTTCGGTTGTAGTTATCTTCTTTTTGCGTCTCTCCTTTTTAAATAGGGACGTCACATCAGCATTTTTCCAGCCCTCAGATGCTTCTCGAGAATCTGAACCTTTTTGGGAAATTACAGTCAATGCATATACCGACTCTGAAGCTCATTGTTCAGAATCTTAGAAAGTAAACCATCACGGCAAAGAGTCTAATCTGCTTTTACTCCATTAGATTGTCTACTGCTACTTCTCTCATGGTAGTGATGGTGTGGTAGTGATGTGTTTAATTCCTCCCTGTATTCTTCAGTAATAAGGGGATCCTTGAAGTATCTTCCACTGTAAAGGCTACCCTTTTCTCATTGTCGTTGTTCCTTGATTTAAAGATTAACGTGGCCATCTCAGCCGAGCATATAATTCATGGCATTACCTCTAAAACCTTCTCTGCTAAAGTGTTCAATAGATTGCTACAACCTGAAAGAAGTAATTCTTCCCCTAAATTAATAGGCAACCAATTTGAAAATGTGGCCTCTGGTCGTAAAATCTTTCACAATATTAAGGGAGTGCTGCACTGTCACTGGAGGCCCCAAACCCCACCTCTTCCTCCGGTACATTGATGACTGTATCGGCGCCGCCTCTTGCTCCCCAGAGGAGTTCAAACAGTTCATCCACTTCACCAACACCTTCCACCCCAACCTTCAGTTCACATCCCTCACCTTCCTGGACCTCTCAGTCTCCATCTCAGGCAACCAGCTTGTAACTGATGTCCATTTCAAGCCCACCGACTCCCACAGCTACCTAGAATACACCTCCTCCCACCCACCATCCTGCAAAAATTCCATCCCCTATTCCCAATTCCTCCGCCTCCGCCGCTTCTGCTCCCACGATAAGACGTTCCACTCCCGCACATCCCAGATGTCCAAATTCTTCAAGGACCGCAACTTGCCCCCCACAGTGATCGAGAACGCCCTTGACCGCATCTCCCATATTTCCCGCAACACATCCCTCACACCCCGCCCCCGCCACAACCGCCCCAAGAGGATCCCCCTCGTTCTCACACACCACCCCACCAACCTCCGGATACAACGCATCATCCTCTGACACTTCCGCCATCTACAATCCGACCCCACCACCCAAGACATTTTTCCATCCCCACCCCTGTCTGCTTTCCGGAGAGACCACTCTCTCCGTGACTCCCTTGTTCGCTACACACTGCCCTCCAACCCCACCACACCCAACACTTTCCCCTGCAACCGCAGGAAATGCTACACTTGCCCCCACACCACCTCCCTCACCCCTATCCCAGGCCCCAAGATGACATTCCACATTAAGCAGAGGTTCACCTGCACATCTGCCAATGTGGTATACTGCATCCACTGTACCCGGTGTGGTTTCCTCTAGATTGGGGAAACCAAGCGGAGGCTTGGGGACCGCTTTGCAGAACACCTCCGCTCAGTTCGCAACAAACAACTGCACCTCCCAGTCGCAAACCATTTCCACTCCCCCTCCCATTCTTTAGATGACATGGCCATCATGGGCCTCCTGCACTGCCACAATGATGCCACCCGAAGGTTGCAGGAACAGCAACTCATCTTCCGCCTGGGAACCCTGCAGCATAATGGTATCAACGTGGACTTCACCAGTTTCAAAATCTCTCCCACCGCATCCCTAAACCAGCCCAATTCGTCCCCTCCCCCCACTGCACCACACAACCAGCCCAGCTCTTCCCCTTCACCCACTGCATCCCAAAACCAGTCCAACCTGTCTCTGCCTCCCTAACCTGTTCTTCCTCTCACCCATCCCTTCCTCCCAGCCCTAGCCGCACCCCCATCTACCTACTAACCTCATCCCACCTCCTTGACCTGTCCGTCTTCCCTGGACTGACCTATCCCCTCCCTACCTCCCCACCTATACTCTCTCCACCTATCTTCTTTTCTCTCCATCTTCAGTCCGCCTCCCCCTCTCTCCCTATTTATACCAGAACCCTCACCCCATCCCCCTCTCTGATGAAGGGTCCAGGCCCGAAACGTCAGCTTTTGTGCTCCTGAAATGCTGCTTGGCCTGCTGTGTTCATCCAGCCTCACATTTTGTCATCTTGGATTCTCCAGCATCTGCAGTTCCCATTGTCTATGGTGATTCTGTTTGATTAGATTCTGATTTTCCAAATGTCCTGCTATTATTTTCTTCATAGTTGATTGCCACATATTTCCAACAATAGATGTTAGGTCGTTTCGGTTGTAGTTATCTTCTTTTTGCCTCTCTCCTTTTTAAATAGGTATCTCTCATCGGCAGTTATCCAGCCCTCAGATGCTTCTCTCGAATTTAAACCTTTTTGGGAAATTACAATCAACGCATGCACCGACTCTGAAGCTCATTGTTGAGAATCTTAGAAAGTAAACCATCATGGCAAAGAGTCCAATCTGCTTTCACTCCATTAGATTGTCTACTGCTACTTCTCTAATGGTAGTGATGGGGTGGTAGTGATGTGTTTAATTCCTCCCTGTATTCTTTAGTAATAAGGGGATCCTTGAAGTATCTTCCACTGTAAAGGCTACCCTTTTCTCATTATCACTGATAATGGGAAGATCAGATGCTGGACAATCCAAGATAACAAAGTGTGAAGCTGGATGAACACAGCAGGCCAAGCAGCATCTCAGGAGCACAAAAGCTGACGTTTCAGGCCTAGACCCTTTTCTCATTATCATTGTTTCTTGATTTAAAAATTAACCTGGCCTGACAGCCTAGCATATGATTAATGGCATTACCTCGAAAATCTTTTTGGCTAAAGTGTTCAATAGAGTGCTACAACCTGAAAGAAGTAATTCTTCCCTGAATTAATAGGCAACCAATTTGAAAATGTGGCCTCTGGTCGTAAAATCTTTCACAAATGGGAGTAATCTCTACGGATATACACTATCAAGCCTCTTTAGAATCTTACATGTTGAAAAAATAAGATTTTTTCAATCTTATAAACGCCAATGAACGCAGTCCCAGCCTGCCCAACTTTCCTAAGCAGAGCAATCCCCTACGCCATTTCTGAAATCAACCCAGTCAACATGAGGTGTATGGCCTCCGCAGCATTCGCTCTGTGGCCGTACATGACTTGTCAGTTACCATCCTGCTGCTACGACTCTACTTCTATTTACGATGCAGTCCTCTGTCCATCCGAACATACTACCCTTGAACACATGGGCTCATTTCATTTGAGACACCTTATGAGCTGTACCTTATCAAATGCTTTGTTGAAATCTCAATGTACTACATCAACTGGCGGTCCTTCATCAGTAATGTTTGTTTCCTTCTCAAAGCACTGTAGCAAGTTTGTCAAGTATTATTTCCCCTTTATAAAAGGATGTTAACTCTGTAGGATGTTACAGCACACTCAGTACCCTGTTATTTCATCTTTCATTGCTGGCATGAACATCTACCCAGATTGACCTAAATTGGCAATACTGGCTTGCTATTTTGTCGAAGTATCTTTGTGATAATGGTGTTATGTTCACAATCTTTCAATCCTCTGAGAATTTTCCACAATCTAAGGATTCTTGGAAGATTATCATCAGTGCCTCCATTGTATCTGTAGCTGCATTGTTCAACATGAGAGGATACAACTCATCACACCCCTTGGATATTTTCTCTACTGATTGGAGTCATGTTTGGAATTCTGTGCAGTGACATTCACTTTTAACAGTTTGCTAAATACTACCAGGAACAGAAATTGTGATCCAGCTGCAACTAAACTAAGGCTTTCAGCACGGAAGGAAGTCTTTCAATTCATTCTGAACCTAATAACTCCTGAAAAGGGCAATACAATTTGCCTCAGTCCATAAATCTTCTTCCTCCAACATCCTGAGATGCATCATCTGTATTTCAACAAATTTACCACAGATTCTGTTTCAATCATCCTTTCAGCAATACGCATGACAACAATTCGGCATTCTTAGTCCCCCTGTAGCCTCCGTTGCACACGTGCGTTGTGAGATGATTATTTATTTGTGTGCCTGCTTTTTTGCTCGAATGGAGAAAGGTAAATTTCTGTTCTTTTGTCATCAGAGCTATTGCCTCCTCACTCTCATCTTCCTTGTTTTATCCTGTGCTGGAATATTTAATTTGTTGACATATCTGAAATATGTGGTTGAATGGATTGGGTTTTGTAACATTGCATTCCCCATAGACCATCTACCGATACTGTTGCTTGTTCTAACAGTTATTATCTTGCAGAGTGGAAAATGCAGTTTGAAAGCAATGGAACATTATCGATGAAGAAGTTGATGCATAAATTGCTGCGATCTTCTAAACTACAAACTCACCTTCAATTCTTTCTCGGTCAGAGCATTGTGCTGGCGCAAAGGAATCGTGTTCTCAATGGGACTTCCAAAACCATGGAATTGAATTTGCATATTGATTTCTTCTCCCCTCTTCAGAAATGCAAAGTAGTATCATGATGAAGCTTCCAAGGCGATGATTGTGTCCTTCAATGAACGGAAAAGTGACTTTTAGATTCACGGAAATATTTCACTATTTCTATTGACATGAAAGGCAAACATTCTCCCTGCATATGACCCAGTCTCATTTTATCGTATCTTTCTGATTTTACATGCCACGGGATAATCATTGCAGTGTAACAGAAATGTTGATCATGGAAATTTATCACTGTTTTCATAAATAATGGCAAATTTTCAACATCTTGCAATTGTATGAAGGCTCAGTCTCATCACACCTTGCCTGCTGCACAAAGACATTCTTAAACTGCTTTGAATGTTAGGGCTCAAACAAAACACAATCATGACACAAATGCATCAACGCACCACTTTCAACAGGATCTGATATCCTTGCCAGGCACTGGAGGGGTTGCGGAGACTGGTGAGTGGATAAAGTTGTTCCTCTGTTCAAGCAGGAAAACGGGGACTTTCCAGGAAACTACAGACTGGTGAGTGTCTCATGTCTCAAAGGTATGGGCTAATAAGGGACAGCCAGCATGGCATTATGCGGGGCAGGTTATGGCTTACCAAGTCAGTTGAAGTTTTCACGGAGGTGACAAGGGTGATCAATTCGGGTAGAACAGTTGATAACATATACATGGATTTTACGAAGGTTTTCAACAAGGTCCCTCATGGTATGCTCATCCAGAAGATTAAGATCCATGAGATCCGTGGTGACTTGGCCTGCCCATATAAGGCAGACGGTAGCGGTGGAAGGCTTACAAAGAGAACACAGTATAGGGCTGGAGGAACACAGCAGGCCAGGCAGCATCAACAATGTCAGCTTTCCTGTTCCTCTGATGCTGCCTGACCTGCTGCGTTCCTCCAGCTCCACACTTGGTTATCTCTGATTCCAGCATCTACAGTTCTTGCCGTCTCAGTGGTGGAAAGCTGTTTTTCTGGCTGCAGCTCAGTGACGAGTGGTGTTCCGCATCGATGTGACTTCTGCTGTTTGTGATATATGTAAATGACTTGGTTGCAAATGTAGACAGGGGATTAGGAAGTTTGCAGATGATATAAGGACCAGTGGACTTGTGGACAGCATGGAAGGTTGTCAAAGGACACAGCAAGATACAGACCAATTGCAAACACGAGCGGAGAAATGGCCAATGGAATTTAATCTGGGCAGGCATGAGGTGTTGCATTTTAGGAGACCAAGTGTTCAGGAAAGGGATACAGTTAATGGCAGGACCCCAAACAGCAGTGATGTCCAGAGGGATCTTGGGGTCCTAGACCATAACTCCCTGACAGTAGCCACACAAGTAGATAGGGTGGTCAAGAAGGCATATCGCATGCTTGCCTTTATTCACAGGGGTACTCAGTGCAAGAGTCAGGATGTCACATTGCAGCTTTACAAGACTTTGGTGAGACCACACAGAGTATTGCATTCAATTCTGGCCGCCACATTACACTAAGGACGTGCAGGCTTTGGACAGGGTGCAGAAGAGATTTACCAGCATGCTGACTGGAATAGAGGGTATGAACGAGGAGGAGGAGCTGGAAAAACTCTTCGTTTTCTCTGGAGCACTAGAAGCTGAGGGCAGGCTTGATAGAAGTCTACAAAATTAGGAGTTACATAAATACAGCTAACGGTCAGAAAATTTCTCCCCCGGAGTTGAAGCGTCCACTATTAGGGGGCATGCATTTAAGCTGAGAGGGGGGAAGTTCAAAAGAGATGTGAGGGGCAAATATTTCACACTGAGCATGTTAAAAGTGTGGAATACATTGCCCGGGGTGGTAGTGGATGCAGATACGATGAAAGCATTTAAAAGGGACTTTTAGTTAAGTGCACGAATCTGCAAGGAATGGAGGACTATGGATCAAGGACAGGCAGAAGGGATTATTTCATTTGTTGTCATGTTTGGCCCAACATGGTGGGCCAAAGGGCACATTCCTGTTGCTGTCGTGTTTTAAGTTTTATGCTCACCTGTGTCATGATTGCAAAAAGTAGGATTGGGAAGAATTTTTGAGAAGCGTTTGTGAACATCATTTCATGTAATGACAAATGGGATAAGGATTAGGTGACACAGCACAATCAGATCTTGGAGCCCATGATGAATCATAGGGACCTCACAAGCACCAATGATCAGAGGGATCTCAGGATCTTGATGTGTATGCCTGTTGATCCCCCAATGTAATGGACCAGGTCGTTGAAGTGGTTTGGAAGGCAGATTGGATACTTGTCTTTATTAGACTTAATATTAAGTGGTAGAGTTTCAGAATAGGCAGGGTATGTACAACACTGTTGAGCCGAACCAACATTAAGTCAACGATGAGAAAATACAGTGAGACTTGGACAACGATCAGGCTTGGCCTGATAAAGGATAAGTTACATTTGCACCATACAAGTGCTAAGCAGCAATCAGCTCCAACAAGAGAGAATATGACCATATCAAAAAAATTCCATGTCCTTACCCTCACATCATCGTTACATTTTTTTTAATGTGCAAGTGCAATCCAAGCCATGCAAGGCTACGGGCCAGGTGTTGGAAATGAGGTCAGAACAATTCAGTGCTTGTTCTTGACTGTCACAGAATCTGTCAGCTTATAATGTATTTCTCCTGTATTGTCGACTACTGAGGTGCTCAGCTATCCACTAAACCAAGGTTAACACTGATCTAAAACTAAACTGGGTCAGTTATATAATCAGCAGTAGCCAGGTCCATAGTGCAAACCACCCTGCTGTGGGACAGAGTAAGGCAAATCCAAGTGAGCGAGTGTGGTTGGAGACTCATTCGTTGGGGGCATAGATTCTGTCGCCACATTTGAGACACCAGGGCTGCGTGTTGCTTCCCTGGTGCAAGGTCAAGGACATCTCTGAGTGGTTGCAACAAATTCTTAAAGGGGAGGGTGAGCAGCCAGAGGCCACGGGGCACGTTGGTACCAATGACATGGGCAGAAAGAGGGATGACATCCTGCGGACTATGTACAAGGAGTGAGCAAAGAGGCTGAAAGGCAGGACCCAGAGGGTAATAATTTATGGGTTGCCATGAGTGCCACATGTTAGTGAGCTAAGTCATAGAAAGATAGGTGAGATGAATGCATGGTTAAGGAGCTGGCACAGGGGGCAGGGTTTCCGGTTCATGGATAATTGGGACCGTTTCTGAGCAAGGGGTGACCTGTCTAAGAGGGATGGGAGGCAAGACGCTGTGAGCGGGACAGGACAGAGGGGACAAGTCGTTGTGAGCGGGTTACGACGGAGGGAACAAGCGCCTGTGAGCAGATCAGGAAGGAGGGGCAAGTCGCTGTGAGCAGGTCAGGGCTGCGGGGGCAAGTCACAGTGAGCGGGACAGGGCTGCGGGGTAAATCGCTGTGAGCGCATCAGGGCTGTGGGGGCAAGAGCCTGTGAGCGGGTCAGGACTGCAGGGGGTCAGTCCTTGTCAGCGGGACAGGACTGCAGGGGGCAAATCGCTGTGAGCGGGTCAGGGCTGCGGGGGGCAAATCGCTGTGAGCGGGTCAGGGCTGCGGGGGGCAAATCGCTGTGAGCGGGTCAGGGCTGCAGGGCCCAGTCCATGTGAGAGGGTCAGGGCAGCGGGGGCCAGTCCCTGTGAGCGCGAAAGGACTGCAGGGGGCAAATCACTGCGAGCGGGACAGGACTGCGGGGGCCAGTTCATGTGAGCGGGTCGGACTGCAGGGGGCCAGTCCCTGTGAGAGGGTCAGGGCTGCGGGGGTCAGTCCCTGTGAGAGGGTCAGGGCAGCGGGGGACAGTCCCTGTGAGCGCGAAAGGACTGCAGGGGGCAAATGGCTGTGAGCGGGACAGGGCTGCAGGGGCCAGTTCATGTGAGCGGCTCAGGGCTGCGGGGGCAAGTCCCTGTCAGCGGGACCGGTCTGCAGGGGGCAAATCGGTGTGAGCGGGTCAGGGCTGCAGGGGGCCAGTCCCTGTGAGCGGGTCAGGGCTGCGGGGCCCAGTCCCTGTGAGCGGGACATGGCTGCGAGGCCCAGTCCGCTGTGAGCGGGACAGGACTGCGGGGGGCAAGTCGTTGTGAGCGGGTCAGGACTGCGGGGGGGAAGTCGCTGTGAGCGGGACAGGACTGCGGAGGGCAAGTCGCTGTGAGCGGGACACGGCTGCGGGGGCCAGTACCTGTGAGTGGGACAGGGCTGCGGGGCCCAGTCCCTGTGAGCGGGTCAGGGCTGTGGGGCCAGTCCCTGTGAGCGGGACAGGGCTGCGAGGCCCAGTCCGCTGTGAGCGGGACAGGACTGCGGGGGGCAAGTCGCTGTGAGCGGGACAGGACTGCGGGGGGCAAGTCGCTGTGAGCGGGACAGGTCTGCGGGGGGCAGTTCCTGTGAGCGGGACAGGGCTGCGGGGCCCAGTCCCTGTGAGCCGGACATGGATGCGAGGCCCAGTCCGCTGTGAGCAGGACACGGCTGCGGGGGGCAGTCCGCTGTGAGCAGGACACGGCTGCGGGGCCCAGTCCCTGTGAGCGGGTCAGGGCTGTGGGGCCCAGTCCCTGTGAGCGGGTCAGGGCACAGGGGGCAGGGCGCTGTGAGCGGGACAGGGCTGCGGGCCGCGGTTCAGGCCGCTGTGAGCGGGTCAAGGCGCAGGGGGCAGGGCGCTGCGAGCGGGTCAGGGCAGCGGAGCCCAGGCCGCTGTGAGCGGGTCAGGACTGCAGGGGGCAATACGCTGTGAGCGGGTCAGGGCTTCGGGGCCCAGGCCACTGTGAGCGGGTCAGGGCTCCGGGGGCCAGACACTGTGAGCGGGACACGGCTGCAGGGGGCAGTACGCTGTGAGCGGGAGAGGACTGCGGGGGGCAAGTCGCTGTGAGCGGATCTGGACTGCGGGGGCAAGTCCCTGTGAGCGGGACACGGCTGCGGGGGGCAATACCTTGTGAGCGGGACAGGGCTGCGGGGCCCAGTCCCTGTGAGCGGGACAGGGCTGCAGGGGCAAGCCGCTGTGCGCGGGTCAGGGCTTCGGGGCCCAGGCCGCTGTGAGCGGGTCAGGGCACAGGGGGCAGGGTGCTGTGAGCGGGACAGGGCTGCGGGGCCCAGGTCGCTGTGAGCGGGTCAAGGCTGGGGGGCCTGGTCCCCGTCAGCGGGTCAGGGCGGCGGGGCCAGGCCCCTATGAGCGGGTCAGGCCTGCGTGGCCTGGTCCCTGTGAGCGGGACAGGGCTGCGGGAGCCAGTCCCTGTGAGCGGGACAGGGCTGCGGGGGGCAGTACGCTATGAGTGGGACATGGCTGCGGGGGGCAGTTCCTGTGAGCGGGACAGGGCTGCGGGGCCCAGTCCCTGTGAGCCGGACATGGATGCGAGGCCCAGTCCGCTGTGAGCAGGACACGGCTGCGGGGGGCAGTCCGCTGTGAGCAGGACACGGCTGCGGGGCCCAGTCCCTGTGAGCGGGTCAGGGCTGTGGGGCCCAGTCCCTGTGAGCGGGTCAGGGCACAGGGGGCAGGGCGCTGTGAGCGGGACAGGGCTGCGGGCCGCGGTTCAGGCCGCTGTGAGCGGGTCAAGGCGCAGGGGGCAGGGCGCTGCGAGCGGGTCAGGGCAGCGGAGCCCAGGCCGCTGTGAGCGGGTCAGGACTGCAGGGGGCAATACGCTGTGAGCGGGTCAGGGCTTCGGGGCCCAGGCCACTGTGAGCGGGTCAGGGCTCCGGGGGCCAGACACTGTGAGCGGGACACGGCTGCAGGGGGCAGTACGCTGTGAGCGGGAGAGGACTGCGGGGGGCAAGTCGCTGTGAGCGGATCTGGACTGCGGGGGCAAGTCCCTGTGAGCGGGACACGGCTGCGGGGGGCAATACCTTGTGAGCGGGACAGGGCTGCGGGGCCCAGTCCCTGTGAGCGGGACAGGGCTGCAGGGGCAAGCCGCTGTGCGCGGGTCAGGGCTTCGGGGCCCAGGCCGCTGTGAGCGGGTCAGGGCACAGGGGGCAGGGTGCTGTGAGCGGGACAGGGCTGCGGGGCCCAGGTCGCTGTGAGCGGGTCAAGGCTGGGGGGCCTGGTCCCCGTCAGCGGGTCAGGGCGGCGGGGCCAGGCCCCTATGAGCGGGTCAGGCCTGCGTGGCCTGGTCCCTGTGAGCGGGACAGGGCTGCGGGAGCCAGTCCCTGTGAGCGGGACAGGGCTGCGGGGGGCAGTACGCTATGAGTGGGACATGGCTGCGGGGCCCAGTCCCAGTGAGCGGGTCAGGGCTGTGGGGCCAGTCCCTGTGAGCGGGACAGGGCTGCGGGGCCCAGTCCCTGTGAGCGGGACAGGGCTACGGGGCCCAGTCCCTGTGAGCGGGACATGGATGCGAGGCCCAGTCCGCTGTGAGCGGGACACGGCTGCGGGGGGCAGTCCGCTGTGAGCAGGATACGGCTGCAGGGCCCAGTCCCTGTGAGCGGGTCAGGGCTGTGGGGCCCAGTCCCTGTGAGCGGGTCAGGGCTGCGGGGGCCAGACACTATGAGCAGGAAACATCTGCGGGGGACAGTACGGTGTGAGCGGGTCAGGGATGCAGTGGCCAGTCCCTGTGAGCAGGACACGGCTGCGGGGGCCAGTACCTGTGAGCGGGACAGGGCTGCGGGGCCCAGTCCCTGTGAACGGGAGAGGGCTGCAGGGCCCAGTTCCTGTGCGCGGGTCAGGGCTGCGGTGGCTAGTCCCTGTGAGCGGGGCACGGCTGCGGGGGCCAGTACCTGTGAGCGGGACAGGGCTGCGGGGGCAAGTCCCTGTCAGCGGGACAGGGCTGCGGGAGCCAGTCCCTGTCAGCGGGACAGGGCTGCGGGAGCCAGTCCCTGTCAGTGGGACAGGGCTGCGGGGGCCAGTCCCTGTGAGCGGGTCAGGGCTGCGGGGGCAGGCCGCTGTGAGCGGGTCAGGGCGGCGGGGGCAGGCCGCTGTGAGCGGGTCAGGGCGGTGGGGGCAGGCCGCTGTGAGCGGGTCAGGACTGAGGGGTCAACTCGCTGTGAACGGGACAGGGCTGCAGGGGGCAATACGCTGTGAGCGGTTCAGGGCTGTGGGGCGCAATACGCTGTGAGCGGGTCAGGGCGGCGGGGCCCAGGCCGCTGTGAGCAGGTCAGGTCTGCGGGAGCCAGTCCCTGTGAGCGGGACAGGGCTCTGGGGGCCAGACGCTGTGAGCGGGACACGGCTGCAGGGGGCAGTACGCTGTGAGCGGGAGAGGACTGCTGGGGGCAAGTCGCTGTGAGCGGGTCTGGACTGCGCGGGCAAGTCCCTGTGAGCGGGACACGGCTGCGGGGGGCAATACCTTGTGAGCGGGACAGGGCTGCGGGGCCCAGTCCCTGTGAGCGGGACAGGGCTGCGGGGGGCAGTACGCTGTGCGTGGGTCACGGCTGCGGGGGCCAGTCCCTGTGAGCGGGGCAGAGCTGGGAGCCCCAGTCCCTGTCAGAGGGACAGGGCTACAGGGGCATGCCGCTGTGAGCGGGTCAGGGCTTCGGGGCCCAGGCCGCTGTGAGCGGGTCAGGGCACAGGGGGCAGGGCGCTGTGAGCGGGACAGGGCTGCGGGGCGCGGGTCAGGCCGCTGTGAGCGGGTCAAGGCGCAGGGGGCAGGGCGCTGCGAGCGGGTCAGGGCAGCGGAGCCCAGGCCGCTGCAAGCCTGTCAGGGCGGCGGGGGCAGGCCGCTGTGAGCGGGTCAGGACTGCAGGGGGCAGTACGCTGTGAGCGGGAGAGGACTGCGGGGGGCAAGTCGCAGTGAGCGGATCTGGACTGCGGGGGCAAGTCCCTGTGAGCGGGACACGGCTGCGGGGGGCAATACCTTGTGAGCGGGACAGGGCTGCGGGGCCCAGTCCCTGTGAGCGGGACAGGGCTGCAGGGGCAAGCCGCTGTGAGCGGGTCAGGGCTTCGGGGCCCATCCCTGTCAGTGGGACAGGGCTGCGGGGGGCAGTACGCTGTGCGTGGGTCACGGCTGCGGGGGCCAGTCCCTGTGAGCAGGACAGTGCTGGGAGGCCCAGTCCCCGTCAGAGGGACAGGGCTGCAGGGGCAAGCCGCTGTGAGCGGGTCAGGGCTTCGGGGCCCAGGCCGCTGTGAGCGGGTCAGGGCACAGGGGGCAGGGCGCTGTGAGCGGGACAGGGCTCCGGGGCGCGGGTCAGGCCGCTGTGAGCGGGTCAGGGCACAGGGGGCAGGGCGCTGTGAGCGGGAGAGGGCTGCGGGGCCCAGGTCGCTGTGAGCGGGTCAAGGCTGGGGGTCCTGGTCCCCGTCAGCGGGTCAGGGCGGCGGGGCCAGGCCCCTATGAGCGGGTCAGGCCTGCGTGGCCTGGTCCCTGTGAGCGGGACAGGGCTGCGGGAGCCAGTCCCTGTGAGCGGGACAGGGATGCGGGGCCAAGTCCCTGTGAGCGGGTCATGGCTCCAAGGGCCAGACCCTGTGAGCGGGACACGGCTGCAGGGGGCAGTACGCTGTGAGCCGGAGAGGACTGCGGGGGGCAAGTCGCTGTGAGCGGGTCAGGACTGCTCGGGGCCAGGCCCTGTGAGCGGGTCAGGGCTGCGGGGGAAAGTCCCTGTGAGCGGGACACGGCTGCGGAGGGCAATACCTTGTGAGCGGGACAGGGCTGCGGGGCCCAGTCCCTGTGAGCGGGACACGGCTGCGGGGGGCAGTACGCTGTGAGCGGGTCAGGGCTGCGGGGGCCAGTCCCTGTTAGTGTGTCAGGGCTGCGGGGGCCAGTCGGTGTGAGCGGGACAGTGCCCCGGGGCCCAGTCCCTGTGAGCGGGACATGGCTGCGAGGCCCATCCCTGTCAGTGGGACAGGGCTGCGGGGCCCAGTCCCTGTCAGCGGGACAGGACTGCAGGGGGCAAGTCGCTGTGAGTGGAACAGGAGTGCGGGGGGCAAGTCGCTGTGAGCGGGACAGGACTGCGGGGCCCAGTCCCTGTGAGCGGGACATGGATGCGAAGCCCAGTCCGCTGTGAGCAGGACACGGCTGCGGGGGGCAGTCCGCTGTGAGCAGGACACGGCTGCGGGGCCCAGTCCCTGTGAGCGGGTCAGGGCTGTGGGGCCCAGTCCCTGTGAGCGGGTCAGGGCACAGGGGGCAGGGCGCTGTGAGCGGGACAGGGCTGCGGGGCGCGGGTCAGGCCGCTGTGAGCGGGTCAAGGCGCAGGGGGCAGAGCGCTGCGAGCGGGTCAAGGCGCAGGGGGCAGGGCGCTGCGAGCGGGTCAGGGCAGCGGAGCCCAGGCCGCTGCAAGCGGTTCAGGGCGGCGGGGGCAGGCCGCTGCGAGCCTGTCAGGGCGGCGGGGGCAGGCCGCTGTGAGCGGGTCAGGACTGCAGGGGGCAATACGCTGTGAGCGGGTCAGGGCTTCGGGGCCCAGGCCACTGTGAGCGGGTCAGGGCTCCGGGGGCCAGACACTGTGAGCGGGACACGGCTGCAGGGGGCAGTACGCTGTGAGCGGGAGAGGACTGCGGGGGGCAAGTCGCTGTGAGCGGATCTGGACTGCGGGGGCAAGTCCCTGTGAGCGGGACACGGCTGCGGGGGGGCAATACCTTGTGAGCGGGACAGGGCTGCGGGGCCCAGTCCCTGTGAGCGGGACAGGGCTGCGGGGGGCAGTATGCTGTGCGTGGGTCACGGCTGCGGGGGCCAGTCCCTGTGAGCGGGACAGTGCTGGGAGGCCCAGTCCCTGTCAGAGGGACAGGGCTGCAGGGGCAAGCCGCTGTGAGCGGGTCAGGGCTTCGGGGCCCATCCCTGTCAGTGGGACAGGGCTGCGGGGGGCAGTATGCTGTGCGTGGGTCACGGCTGCGGGGGCCAGTCCCTGTGAGCGGGACAGTGCTGGGAGGCCCAGTCCCTGTCAGAGGGACAGGGCTGCAGGGGCAAGCCGCTGTGCGCAGGTCAGGGCTTCGGGGCCCAGGCCACTGTGAGCGGGTCAGGGCACAGGGGGCAGGGCGCTGTGAGCGGGACAGGGCTGCGGGGCCCAGGTCGCTGTGAGCGGGTCAAGGCTGGGGGGCCTAGTCCCCGTCAGCGGGTCAGGGCGGCGGGGCCAGGCCCCTATGAGCGGGTCAGGCCTGCGTGGCCTGGTCCCTGTGAGCGGGACAGGGCTGCGGGAGCCAGTCCCTGTGAGCGGGACAGGGCTGCGGGGCAAAGTCCCTGTGAGCGGGTCAGGGCTCCAAGGGCCAGACCCTGTGAGCGGGACACGGCTGCAGGGGGCAGTACGTTGTGAGCCGGAGAGGACTGCGGGGGGCAAGTCGCTGTGAGCGGGTCAGGGCTGCTCGGGGCCAGGCCCTGTGAGCGGGTCAGGGCTGCGGGGGAAAGTCCCTGTGAGCGGGACACGGCTGCGGAGGGCAATACCTTGTGAGCGGGACAGGGCTGCGGGGCCCAGTCCCTGTGAGCGGGACACGGCTGAGGGGGGCAGTACGCTGTGAGCGGGTCAGGGCTGCGGGGGCCAGTCCCTGTTAGTGTGTCAGGGCTGCGGGAGCCAGTCGGTGTGAGCGGGACAGTGCCCCGGGGCCCAGTCCCTGTGAGCGGGACATGGCTGCGAGGCCCAGTCCGCTGTGAGCGGGTCAGGACTGCTGAGGGCCAGTCCCTGTGAGCGGGACACGGCTGCGGGGGCCAGTACCTGTGAGTGGGACAGGGCTGCGGGGCCCAGTCCCTGTGAGCGGGAGAGGGCTGCATGGCCCAGTTCCTGTGCGCGGGTCAGGGCTGCGGTGGCTCGTCCCTGTGAGCGGGACAGGGCTGCGGGGGGCAGTACGCTATGAGTGGGACATGGCTGCGGGGCCCAGTCCCAGTGAGCGGGTCAGGGCTGTGGGGCCAGTCCCTGTGAGCGGGACAGGGCTGCGGGGCCCAGTCCCTGTGAGCGGGACAGGGCTGCGGGGCCCAGTCCCTGTGAGCGGGACATGGATGCGAGGCCCAGTCCGCTGTGAGCGGGACACGGCTGCGGGGGGCAGTCCGCTGTGAGCAGGACACGGCTGCGGGGGGCAGTCCGCTGTGAGCAGGACACGGCTGCGGGGCCCAGTCCCTGTGAGCGGGTCAGGGCTGTGGGGCCCAGTCCCTGTGAGCGGGTCAGGGCTGCGGGGGCCAGACACTATGAGCAGGAAACATCTGCGGGGGACAGTACGGTGTGAGCGGGTCAGGGATGCAGTGGCCAGTCCCTGTGAGCGGGACACGGCTGCGGGGGCCAGTACCTGTGAGCGGGACAGGGCTGCGGGGCCCAGTCCCTGTGAACAGGAGAGGGCTGCAGGGCCCAGTTCCTGTGCGCGGGTCAGGGATGCGGTGGCTAGTCCCTGTGAGCAGGACACGGCTGCGGGGGGCAGTCCGCTGTGAGCAGGACACGGCTGCGGGGCCCAGTCCCTGTGAGCGGGTCAGGGCTGTGGGGCCCAGTCCCTGTGAGCGGGTCAGGGCTGCGGGGGCCAGACACTATGAGCAGGAAACATCTGCGGGGGACAGTACGGTGTGAGCGGGTCAGGGATGCAGTGGCCAGTCCCTGTGAGCGGGACACGGCTGCGGGGGCCAGTACCTGTGAGCGGGACAGGGCTGCGGGGCCCAGTCCCTGTCAACGGGAGAGGGCTGCAGGGCCCAGTTCCTGTGCGCCGGTCAGGGCTGCGGTGGCGAGTCCCTGTGAGCGGGGCACGGCTGCGGGGGCCAGTACCTGTGAGCGGGACAGGGCTGCGGGGGCAAGTCCCTGTCAGCGGGACAGGGCTGCGGGAGCCAGTCCCTGTCAGCGGGACAGGGCTGCGGGAGCCAGTCCCTGTCAGCGGGACAGGGCTGCGGGGGCCAGTCCCTGTCAGCGGGACAGGGCTGCGGCGGCCAGTCCCTGTCAGTGGGACAGGGCTGCGGGGGCCAGTCCCTGTGAGCGGGTCAGGGCTGCGGGGGCAGGCCGCTGTGAGCGGGTCAGGGCGGAGGGGGCAGGCCGCAGTGAGCGGGTCAGGGCGCTGGGGGCAGGCCGCTGTGAGCGGGTCAGGACTGAGGGGTCAACTCGCTGTGAACGGGACAGGGCTGCAGGGGGCAATATGCTGTGAGCGGTTCAGGGCTGCGGGGCACAATACGCTGTGAGCGGGTCAGGGCGGCGGGGCTCAGGCCGCTGTGAGCAGGTCAGGCCTGTGGGAGCCAGTCCCTGTGAGCGGGACAGGGCTCCGGGGGCCAGACGCTGTGAGCGGGACACGGCTGCAGGGGGCAGTACGCTGTGAGCGGGAGAGGACTGCTGGGGGCAAGTCGCTGTGAGCGGGTCTGGACTGCGGGGGCAAGTCCCTGTGAGTGAGACACGGCTGCGGGGGGCAATACCTTGTGAGCGGGACAGGGCTGCGGGGGGCAGTACGCTGTGCGTGGGTCACGGCTGCGGGGGCCAGTCCCTGTGAGCGGGACAGTGCTGGGAGCCCCAGTCCCTGTCAGAGAGACAGGGCTACAGGGGCATGCCGCTGTGAGCGGGTCAGGGCTTCGGGGCCCAGGCCACTGTGAGCCTGTCAGGGCGGCGGGGGCAGGCCGCTCTGAGCGGGTCAGGACTGCAGGGGGCAATACGCTGTGAGCGGGTCAGGGCTTCGGGGCCCAGGCCGCTGCGAGCCTGTCAGGGCGGCGGGGGCAGGCCGCTGTGAGCGGGTCAGGACTGCAGGGGGCAATACGCTGTGAGCGGGTCAGGGCTTCGGGGCCCAGGCCACTGTGAGCGGGTCAGGGCTCCGGGGGCCAGACACTGTGAGCGGGACACGGCTGCAGGGGGCAGTACGCTGTGAGCGGGAGAGGACTGCGGGGGGCAAGTCGCTGTGAGCGGATCTGGACTGCGGGGGCAAGTCCCTGTGAGCGGGACACGGCTGCGGGGGGCAATACCTTGTGAGCGGGACAGGGCTGCGGGGCCCAGTCCCTGTGAGCGGGACAGGGCTGCAGGGGCAAGCCGCTGTGAGCGAGTCAGGGCTTCGGGGCCCATCCCTGTCAGTGGGACAGGGCTGCGGGGGGCAGTATGCTGTGCGTGGGTCACGGCTGCGGGGGCCAGTCCCTGTGAGCGGAACAGTGCTGGGAGGCCCAGTCCCTGTCAGAGGGACAGGGCTGCAGGGGCAAGCCGCTGTGAGCGGGTCAGGGCTTCGGGGCCCAGGCCGCTGTGAGCGGGTCAGGGCACAGGGGGCAGGGCGCTGTGAGCGGGACAGGGCTCCGGGGCACGGGTCAGGCCGCTGTGAGCGGGTCAAGGCGCAGGGGGCAGGGCGCTGTGAGCGGGACAGGGCTGCGGGGCCCAGGTCGCAGTGAGCGGGTCAAGGCTGGGGTCCTGGTCCCCGTCAGCGGGTCAGGGCGGCGGGGCCAGGCCCCTATGAGCGGGTCAGGCCTGCGTGGCCTGGTCCCTGTGAGCGGGACAGGGCTGCGGGAGCCAGTCCCTGTGAGCGGGACAGGGCTGCGGGGCCAAGTCCCTGTGAGCGGGTCAGGGTTCCAAGGGCCAGACCCTGTGAGCGGGACACGGCTGCAGGGGGCAGTACGCTGTGAGCCGGAGAGGACTGCGGGGGGCAAGTCGCTGTGAGCGGGTCAGGACTGCTCGGGGCCAGGCCCTGTGAGCGGGTCAGGGCTGCGGGGGAAAGTCCCTGTGAGCGGGACACGGCTGCGGAGGGCAATACCTTGTGAGCGGGACAGGGCTGCGGGGCCCAGTCCCTGTGAGCGGGACACGGCTGCGGGGGGCAGTACGCTGTGAGCGGGTCAGGGCTGCGGGTGCCAGTCCCTGTTAGTGTGTCAGGGCTGCGGGGGCCAGTCGGTGTGAGCGGGACAGTGCCCCGGGGCCCAGTCCCTGTGAGCGGGACATGGCTGCGAGGCCCATCCCTGTCAGTGGGACAGGGCTGCGGGGCCCAGTCCCTGTCAGCGGGTCTGGGCTGCGGTGGCCAGTCCCTGTGAGCGGGACAGGGCTGCGGGGCCCAGTCCACTGTGAGCGGGACACGGCTGCGGGGGCCAGTCCCTGTTAGTGGGTCAGGGCTGCGGGGGCCAGTCGCTGTGAGCGGGACAGGGCGGCGGGGGCAGGCCGCTGCGAGCCTGTCAGGGCGCCGGGGCCCAGTCCCTGTGCGCGGGACAGGGCTGCGGGGCCCAGGCCGCTGTGAGCGGGTCAGGGTGCCGGGGCCCTGTCCCTGCCAGCGGGTCAGGACTGAGCGGGCAGGCCGCTGTGAGCGGGTCAGGACTGCAGGGGGCAATACGCTGTGACCGGGTCAGGGCTTCAGGGCCCAGGCCGCTGTGAGCGGGTCAGGGAGGCGGGGCCCAGTCCCTGCCAGCGGGACAGTGCTGCGGGGGGCAAGTCGCTGTGAGCGGGTCAGGACTGCCCCCGCTGCCAGTCCCTGTTAGCGGGTCAGGGCTGCGGGGCAAGTCCCTGTCAGCGGGACAGGGCTGCGGGGCAAGTCGCTGTCAGCGGAGAGGGCTGCGGGGGCAAGTCGCTGCAAGAGGGTCAGGGCGGCGGGGCCCAGGCCGCTGCAAGCGGTACAGGGCGGCGGGGGCAGGCCGCTGCGAGCCTGTCAGGGCGGCGGGGGCAGGCCGCTGTGAGCGGGTCAGGACTGCAGGGGGCAATACGCTGTGAGCGGGTCAGGGCTTCGGGGCCGAGGCCACTGCGAGCGGGTCAGGGCGGCGGGGCCAGGGTCCCTGTGAGCAGGAGAGGGCTGCGGGGCCCAGAACGCTGTGAGCGGGTCAGGGCAGCGGGCCCGGTGCCTGCCAGCGGGTCAGGGCGGCGGGGGCAGGTCGCTGTGAGCGGGACAGGGCCTCGGGGCGCAGTTCCTGTGAGCGCGTCAGGGCTGCGGGGCCCAGGCCGCTGTGAGCGGGTCAGGGCGGCGGGGCCCAGGCCGCTGCAAGCGGGTCAGGGCAGCGGGGGCAGGCTGCTGTGAGCGGGTCAGGGTGCCGGGGTCCTGTCCCTGCCAGCGGGTCAGGACTGAGCGGGCAGGCTGCTGTGAGCGGGTCAGGACTGCAGGGGGCAATACGCTGTGACCGGGTCAGGGCTGCAGGGCCCAGGCCGCTGCGAGCGGGTCAGGACTGCAGGGGGCAATACGCTGTGAGCGGGTCAGGACTGCAGGGGGCAGGCCGCTGCGAGCGGGAGAGGACTGCGGAGGGCAAGTCGCTGTGAGCGGGTCTGGACTGCGGGGGCAAGTCCCTGTGAGCGGGACACGGCTGCGGGGGGCAATACCTTGTGAGCGGGTCAGGGCTTCGGGGCGCGGGTCAGGCCGCTGTGAGCGGGTCAGGGCACAGGGGGCACGGCGCTGTGAGCGGGACAGGGCTGCGAGGCCCAGGTCGCTGTGAGCGGGTCAAGGCTGGGGGGCCTGGTCCCTGTCAGCGGGTCAGGGCGGCGGGGCCAGGGTCCCTGTGAGCAGGACAGGGCTGCGGGGCCTCGGCCGCTGTAAGCGGGTCAGGGCGGCGGGGCCCGGTCCCTGCCAGCGGGTCAGGGCGGCGGGGGCAGGCCGTTGCGAGCGGGTCAGGGCGGCCGGGCTCAATCCTTGTGAGCGGGACAGGGCTGCCGGGGACAGGCCGCTGTGAGCAGGTCAGGTAGGCGGGGCCCAGTCCCTGTCAGCGCGACAGGGCTGCGGGGGCCAGTCCGGGAGCGGGTCAGGGCTGCGGGGACCAGACCCCGTGAGCGGGTCAGGACTGAGGGGGCAAGTCGCTGTGAACGGGACAGGGCTGCAGGGGGCAAGTCGCTGTGAGCGGGTCAGGGCTGTGGGGGGCAATACGCTGTGAGCGGGATAGGGCTGCGGGGGCAAGTCGCTGTCAGCGCGTCAGGACTGCAGGGGGCAATACGCTGTGAGTGGTACAGGGCTGCGGGGGCAAGTCGCTTTGAGCGGGACAGGGCTGCGGGGGGCAGTACGCTGTGAGCGGGTCAGGGCTGCGGGGGCCAGTCCCTGTTAGTGTGTCAGGGCTGCGGGGGCCAGTCGGTGTGAGCGGGACAGTGCCCCGGGGCCCAGTCCCTGTGAGCGGGACATGGCTGCGAGGCCCATCCCTGTCAGTGGGACAGGGCTGCGGGGCCCAGTCCCTGTCAGCGGGTCTGGGCTGCGGTGGCCAGTCCCTGTGAGCGGGACAGGGCTGCGGGGCCCAGTCCACTGTGAGCGGGACACGGCTGCGGGGGCCAGTCCCTGTTAGTGGGTCAGGGCTGCGGGGGCCAGTCGCTGTGAGCGGGACAGGGCGGCGGGGGCAGGCCGCTGCGAGCCTGTCAGGGCGCCGGGGCCCAGTCCCTGTGCGCGGGACAGGGCTGCGGGGCCCAGGCCGCTGTGAGCGGGTCAGGGTGCCGGGGCCCTGTCCCTGCCAGCGGGTCAGGACTGAGCGGGCAGGCCGCTGTGAGCGGGTCAGGACTGCAGGGGGCAATACGCTGTGACCGGGTCAGGGCTTCAGGGCCCAGGCCGCTGTGAGCGGGTCAGGGAGGCGGGGCCCAGTCCCTGCCAGCGGGACAGTGCTGCGGGGGGCAAGTCGCTGTGAGCGGGTCAGGACTGCCCCCGCTGCCAGTCCCTGTTAGCGGGTCAGGGCTGCGGGGCAAGTCCCTGTCAGCGGGACAGGGCTGCGGGGCAAGTCGCTGTCAGCGGAGAGGGCTGCGGGGGCAAGTCGCTGCAAGAGGGTCAGGGCGGCGGGGCCCAGGCCGCTGCAAGCGGTACAGGGCGGCGGGGGCAGGCCGCTGCGAGCCTGTCAGGGCGGCGGGGGCAGGCCGCTGTGAGCGGGTCAGGACTGCAGGGGGCAATACGCTGTGAGCGGGTCAGGGCTTCGGGGCCGAGGCCACTGCGAGCGGGTCAGGGCGGCGGGGCCAGGGTCCCTGTGAGCAGGAGAGGGCTGCGGGGCCCAGAACGCTGTGAGCGGGTCAGGGCAGCGGGCCCGGTGCCTGCCAGCGGGTCAGGGCGGCGGGGGCAGGTCGCTGTGAGCGGGACAGGGCCTCGGGGCGCAGTTCCTGTGAGCGCGTCAGGGCTGCGGGGCCCAGGCCGCTGTGAGCGGGTCAGGGCGGCGGGGCCCAGGCCGCTGCAAGCGGGTCAGGGCAGCGGGGGCAGGCTGCTGTGAGCGGGTCAGGGTGCCGGGGTCCTGTCCCTGCCAGCGGGTCAGGACTGAGCGGGCAGGCTGCTGTGAGCGGGTCAGGACTGCAGGGGGCAATACGCTGTGACCGGGTCAGGGCTGCAGGGCCCAGGCCGCTGCGAGCGGGTCAGGACTGCAGGGGGCAATACGCTGTGAGCGGGTCAGGACTGCAGGGGGCAGGCCGCTGCGAGCGGGAGAGGACTGCGGAGGGCAAGTCGCTGTGAGCGGGTCTGGACTGCGGGGGCAAGTCCCTGTGAGCGGGACACGGCTGCGGGGGGCAATACCTTGTGAGCGGGTCAGGGCTTCGGGGCGCGGGTCAGGCCGCTGTGAGCGGGTCAGGGCACAGGGGGCACGGCGCTGTGAGCGGGACAGGGCTGCGAGGCCCAGGTCGCTGTGAGCGGGTCAAGGCTGGGGGGCCTGGTCCCTGTCAGCGGGTCAGGGCGGCGGGGCCAGGGTCCCTGTGAGCAGGACAGGGCTGCGGGGCCTCGGCCGCTGTAAGCGGGCCAGGGCGGCGGGGCCCGGTCCCTGCCAGCGGGTCAGGGCGGCGGGGGCAGGCCGTTGCGAGCGGGTCAGGGCGGCCGGGCTCAATCCTTGTGAGCGGGACAGGGCTGCCGGGGACAGGCCGCTGTGAGCAGGTCAGGTAGGCGGGGCCCAGTCCCTGTCAGCGCGACAGGGCTGCGGGGGCCAGTCCGGGAGCGGGTCAGGGCTGCGGGGACCAGACCCCGTGAGCGGGTCAGGACTGAGGGGGCAAGTCGCTGTGAACGGGACAGGGCTGCAGGGGGCAAGTCGCTGTGAGCGGGTCAGGGCTGTGGGGGGCAATACGCTGTGAGCGGGATAGGGCTGCGGGGGCAAGTCGCTGTCAGCGCGTCAGGACTGCAGGGGGCAATACGCTGTGAGTGGTACAGGGCTGCGGGGGCAAGTCGCTTTGAGCGGGACAGGGCTGCGGGGGGCATTACGCTGTGAGCGGGACCGGGTTGTAGGGGCTGACCGCTGTGAGCGGGTCAGAGCAGCGGAGGCCGGCCGCTGTGAGCGGGTCAGGGCGGCGGGGGCCAGTCCGGGAGCGGGTCAGGGCTGCGGGGGCCTGTCCCTCTGAGCGGGTCAGGACTGCGGGGGGCAAGTCGCAGTGAGCGGGTCAGGGCTGCGGGGGGCAGTCCCTCTGAGCGGGTCAGGGCTGCCGGGGCCAGTCCCTCTGAGCGGGTCAGGGCTGCGGGGGGCAAGGCGCAGTGAGCGGGACAGGGCAGCGGGGGGCAAATCGCAGTGAGCGGGTCAGGGCTACGGGGGGCACTGTCACAGTGAGCGGGTCAGGGCTGCGGGGGCCAGTCCCTGTCAGCAGGACAGGACTGCGGGGGGCAAGTTCCTGTCAGCGGGACAGGACTGCGGGGGGCAAGTCGCAGTGAGCGGGACAGGTCTGCGGGGGACAAGGCGGAGTGAGTGGGTCAGGGCAGTGGGGCGCAAGTCGCAGTGAGCGGATCAGGGCTGCAGGGGGCCAGTCGCAGTGAGCGGGTCAGGGCTGCAGGGGCAAGTCCCTGTCAGCGGGACAGGACTGCGGGGAAAAAGTTGCAGTGAGCGGGTCAGGGCTGCGGGGGCCAGTCCCTCTGGGCGGGTCAGGACTGCAGGGGGCAAGTCGCAGTGAGCGGGTCAGGGCTGCGGGAGGCAAGTCGCAGTGAGCGGGTCAGGTCTGCGGGGGGTGTGTCGCAGTGAGCGGGTCAGGGCTGCGGGGGGCAAGTCGCAGTGAGCCGGTCAGGTCTGAGGGGGACAAGTCGCAGTGAGCGGGTCAGGGCGGCGGGGGGCAAATCGCAGTGAGCCGGTCAGGTCTGAGGGGGACAAGTCGCAGTGAGCGGGTCAGGGCTGTGGGGGGCAGTGTCGCAGTGAGCGGGTCAGGGCTGCGGGGGGCCAGTCCCTGTCAGCGGGACAGGACTTCGGGGGGCAAGTCGCAGTGAGCGGGTCAGGACTGCGGGGGGCAAGTCGCAGTGAGCGGGTCAGGGCTGCGGGGGCAAGTCCCTGTCAGCGGGACAGGACTGCGGGGGGCAAGTCGCAGTAAGCGGGTCTGGACTGCGGGGGGCAAATCACAGTGAGCGGGTCAGGTCGGCGGGAAGCAACTCGCACTAAGTGGGTCAGGGCTGCGGGGGGCCAGTCCCTCTGAGCGGGTCAGGGCTGCGGGGGGCAGTCCCTCTGAGCGGCTCAGGGCTGCAGGGGCCAGTCCCTCTAGCGGGTCAGGGCTGCGGGGGCCAAGGCGCAGTGACTGGATCAGGGCTGCGGGGGGACAGTTGCAGTGAGCGGGTCAGGGCTGCAGGGGCAAGTCCCTGACAGCGGGGCAGGACTGCGGGGGCCAGTCCCTTGAGCGGGTTACGGCTGTGGGGGCCAGGCCCTGTGAGCGGGTAAGGGCTGCGGGGGGAAAGTTGCAGTGAGCGGGTCAGGGCTGCGAGGGCCAGTCCCTCTGAGCGGGTCAGGACTGCAGGGGGCAAGTCGCAGTGAGCGGGTCAGGACTGCGGGGGGCAAGTCGCAGTGAGCGGGACAGGTCTGCGGGGGCAAGTCGCAGCGAGCGGGTCAGGTGTGCGGGGGGCAAGTCGAGTGAGCAGGTCAGGGCTGCGGGGGCCAGTCCCTGTCAGCGGGACAGGACTGCAGGGGGCAAGTCGCAGTCAGCGGGTCAGGACTGCGGGGGCAAGTCCCTGTCAGCGGGACAGGACTGCGGGGAAAAAGTTGCAGTGAGAGGGTCAGGGCTGCGGGGGCCAGGCCCTGTGAGCGGGTCAGGGCTGCGGGGGGCAAGTTGCAGTGAGCGGGTCAGGGCTGCGGGGGCAAGTCCCTGTCAGCGGGACAGGACTGCGGGGAAAAAGTTGCAGTGAGAGGGTCAGGGCTGCGGGGGCCAGGCCCTGTGAGCGGGTCAGGGCTGCGGGGGGCAAGTCGCAGTCAGCGGGACAGGGCTGCAGGGGCAAGTCCCTGTCAGCGGGACAGGACTGCGGGGAAAAAGTTGCAGTGAGAGGGTCAGGGCTGCGGGGGCCAGGCCCTGTCAGCGGGACAGGACTGCGGGGGGCAAGTCGCAGTGAGCGGGTCTGGACTGCGGGGGGCAAATCACAGTGAGCGGGTCAGGTCGGCGGGAAGCAACTCGCACTAAGTGGGTCAGGGCTGCGGGGGGCCAGTCCCTCTGAGCGGGTCAGGGCTGCGGGGGCCAGTCCCTCTGAGCGGCTCAGGGCTGCAGGGGCCAGTCCCTCTAGCGGGTCAGGGCTGCGGGGGCCAAGGCGCAGTGACTGGATCAGGGCTGCGGGGGGACAGTTGCAGTGAGCGGGTCAGGGCTGCAGGGGCAAGTCCCTGACAGCGGGGCAGGACTGCGGGGGCCAGTCCCTTGAGCGGGTTACGGCTGTGGGGGCCAGGCCCTGTGAGCGGGTAAGGGCTGCGGGGGGAAAGTTGCAGTGAGCGGGTCAGGGCTGCGAGGGCCAGTCCCTCTGAGCGGGTCAGGACTGCAGGGGGCAAGTCGCAGTGAGCGGGTCAGGACTGCGGGGGGCAAGTCGCAGTGAGCGGGACAGGTCTGCGGGGGCAAGTCGCAGCGAGCGGGTCAGGTGTGCGGGGGGCAAGTCGAGTGAGCAGGTCAGGGCTGCGGGGGCCAGTCCCTGTCAGCGGGACAGGACTGCAGGTGGCAAGTCGCAGTCAGCGGGTCAGGACTGCGGGGGCAAGTCCCTGTCAGCGGGACAGGACTGCGGGGAAAAAGTTGCAGTGAGAGGGTCAGGGCTGCGGGGGCCAGGCCCTGTGAGCGGGTCAGGGCTGCGGGGGGCAAGTTGCAGTGAGCGGGTCAGGGCTGCGGGGGCAAGTCCCTGTCAGCGGGACAGGACTGCGGGGAAAAAGTTGCAGTGAGAGGGTCAGGGCTGCGGGGGCCAGGCCCTGTGAGCGGGTCAGGGCTGCGGGGGGCAAGTCGCAGTGAGCGGGACAGGGCTGCAGGGGCAAGTCCCTGTCAGCGGGACAGGACTGCGGGGAAAAAGTTGCAGTGAGAGGGTCAGGGCTGCGGGGGCCAGGCCCTGTGAGCGGGTCAGGGCTGCGGGGGGCAAGTTGCAGTGAGCGGGTCAGGGCTGCAGGGGCCAGTCCCTCTGAGCGGGTCAGGACTGCAGGGGGCAAGTCGCAGTGAGCGGGTCAGGACTGCAGGGGGCAAGTCGCAGTGAGCGGGTCAGGTCTGCGGAGGGTGTCTCGCAGTGAGCGGGTCAGGGCTGCGGGGGGCAGTGTCGCAGTGAGCGGGTCAGGGCTGCGGGGTGCCAGTACCTGTCAGCGGGACAGGGTTGCGGGGGGCAAGTCCCTGTCAGCGGGTCAGGACTGCAGGGGGCAAGTCGCAGTGAGCGGTTCAGGACTGCAGGGGGCAAGTCGCAGTGAGCGGGTCAGGACTGAGGGCGGCAAGTCGCAGTGAGCGGGTCAGGGCTGCGGGGGGCAAGTCCCTGTGAGCGGGTCAGGGCTGCGGGGGCGAGTCGCTGTGAGCGGGTCAGGGGTGCGGGGGCCAGTCCCTGTCAGCGGGACAGGTCAGCGGGGGGCAAGTCGCAGTGAGCGGGACAGGACAGCGGGGGGCAAGTCGCAGTGAGCGGGTCAGGTCTGCGGGGGGCAAGTCGCAGTGAGCGGGTCAGGGCTGCGGGGGGCAAGTCCCTGTCAGCGGGTCAGGGCTGCGGGGGGCAAGTTGCAGTGAGCGGGTCAGGGCTGCGGGGGCCAGTCCCTCTGAGCGGGTCAGGACTGCGGGGGGCAAGTCGCAGTGAGCGGTTCAGGACTGCAGGGGGCAAGTCGCAGTGAGCGGGTCAGGACTGCGGGGGGCAAGTCGCTGTGAGCGGGACAGGTCTGCGGGGGCAAGTCGAGTGAGCGGGTCAGGGCTGCGGGGTGCCAGTCCCTGTGAGCGGGTCAGGGCTGCGGGGGCCAGTCGCAGTGAGCGGGTCAGGACTGCGGGGGGCAAGTCGCAGTGAGCGGGACAGGTCTGCGGGGGGCAAGGCGGAGTGAGTGGGTCAGGGCTGCGGGGGGCAGTGTCGCAGTGAGCGGGTCAGGGCTGCGGGGTGCCAGTACCTGTCAGCGGGACAGGGTTGCGGGGGGCAAGTCCCTGTCAGCGGGACAGGACTGCGGAAGGCAAGTCGCAGTGAGCGGGTCAGGACTGCGGGGGGCAAGTCGCAGTGAGAGGGTCAGGGCTGCCGGGGGTCAGTCGCAGTGAGCGGGTCACAGCTGCGGGGGCCAGTCCCTGTGAGCGGGTCAGGGTTGCGGGGGGCAAGTCCCTGTCAGCGGGACAGGACTGCGGAAGGCAAGTTGCAGTGAGCGGTTCAGGACTGCAGGGGGCAAGTCGCAGTGAGCGGGTCAGGACTGAGGGGGGCAAGTCACAGTGAGAGGGTCAGGTCTGCGGGGGGCAGTGTCGCAGTGGACGGGTCAGGGCTGCGGGGGCCAGGCCCTGTGAGCGGGTCAGGGCTGCGGGGGGCAAGTCGCAGTCAGCGGGTCAGGACTGCGGGGGGCAAGTCGCAGTGAGCGGGACAGGGCTGCAGGGGCAAGTCCCTGTCAGCGGGACAGGACTGCGGGGAAAAAGTTGCAGTGAGAGGGTCAGGGCTGCGGGGGCCAGGCCCTGTGAGCGGGTCAGGACTGCAGGGGGCAAGTCGCAGTGAGCGGGTCAGGACTGCGGGGGGCAAGTCGCAGTGAGCGGGTCAGGTCTGCGGAGGGTGTGTCGCAGTGAGCGGGTCAGGGCTGCGGGGGGCAGTATCGCAGTGAGCGGGTCAGGGCTGCGGGGTGCCAGTACCTGTCAGCGGGACAGGGTTGCGGGGGGCAAGTCCCTGTCAGCGGGTCAGGACTGCAGGGGGCAAGTCGCAGTGAGCGGTTCAGGACTGCAGGGGGCAAGTCCCTGTGAGCGGGTCAGGGCTGCGGGGGCGAGTCGCTGTGAGCGGGTCAGGGGTGCGGGGGCCAGTCCCTGTCAGCGGGACAGGACAGCGGGGGGCAAGTCGCAGTGAGCGGGACAGGACAGCGGGGGGCAAGTCGCAGTGAGCGGGTCAGGTCTGCGGGGGGCAAGTCGCAGTGAGCGGGTCAGGGCTGCGGGGGGCAAGTCCCTGTCAGCGGGTCAGGGCTGCGGGGGGCAAGTTGCAGTGAGCGGGTCAGGGCTGCGGGGGCCAGTCCCTCTGAGCGGGTCAGGACTGCGGGGGGCAAGTCGCAGTGAGCGGTTCAGGACTGCAGGGGGCAAGTCGCAGTGAGCGGGTCAGGACTGCGGGGGGCAAGTCGCTGTGAGCGGGACAGGTCTGCGGGGGCAAGTCGAGTGAGCGGGTCAGGGCTGCGGGGTGCCAGTCCCTGTGAGCGGGTCAGGGCTGCGGGGGCCAGTCGCAGTGAGCGGGTCAGGACTGCGGGGGGCAAGTCGCAGTGAGCGGGACAGGTCTGCGGGGGGCAAGGCGCAGTGAGTGGGTCAGGACTGCAGGGGGCCAGTCGCAGTGAGCGGGACAGGTCTGCGGGGCGCAAGTCGCAGTGAGCGGATCAGGGCTGCAGGCGGCCAGTCGCAGTGAGCGGGTCAGGGCTGCAGGGGCAAGTCCCTGTCAGCGGGTCAGGGGTGCGGGGGGCAAGGCGCAGTGACTGGATCAGGGCTGCGGGGGGACAGTTGCAGTGAAAGGGTCAGGGCTGCAGGGGCAAGTCCCTGACAGCGGGGCAGGACTGCGGGGGCCAGTCGCTGTGAGCGGGTTACGGCTGTGGGGGCCAGGCCCTGTGAGCGGGTAAGGGCTGCGGGGTGAAAGTTGCAGTGAGCGGGTCAGGGCTGCGAGGGCCAGTCCCTCTGAGCGGGTCAGGACTGCAGGGGGCAAGTCGCAGTGAGCGGGTCAGGACTGCGGGGGGCAAGTCGCAGTGAGCGGGACAGGTCTGCGGGGGCAAGTCGCAGCGAGCGGGTCAGGTGTGCGGGGGGCAAGTCGAGTGAGCAGGTCAGGGCTGCGGGGGCCAGTCCCTGTCAGCGGGACAGGACTGCAGGGGGCAAGTCGCAGTCAGCGGGTCAGGACTGCGGGGGCAAGTCCCTGTCAGCGGGACAGGACTGCGGGGAAAAAGTTGCAGTGAGAGGGTCAGGGCTGTGGGGGCCAGGCCCTGTGAGCGGGTCAGGGCTGCGGGGGGCAAGTTGCAGTGAGCGGGTCAGGGATGCGGGGGCAAGTCCCTGTCAGCGGGACAGGACTGCGGGGAAAAAGTTGCAGTGAGAGGGTCAGGGCTGCGGGGGCCAGGCCCTGTGAGCGGGTCAGGGCTGCGGGGGGGCAAGTTGCAGTGAGCGGGTCAGGGCTGCAGGGGCCAGTCCCTCTGAGCGGGTCAGGGCTGCAGGGGGCAAGTCGCAGTGAGCGGGTCAGGACTGCGGGGGGCAAGTCGCAGTGAGCGGGTCAGGTCTGCGGAGGGTGTGTCGCAGTGAGCGGGTCAGGGCTGCGGGGGGCAAGTCGCAGTGAGCCGGTCAGGTCTGCGGGGGGACAAGTCGCAGTGAGCGGGTCAGGGCGGCGGGGGGCAAGTCGCACTGAGCGGGTCAGGGCGGCGGGGGGGCAAGTCGCAGTAAGTGGGTCAGGGCTGCGGGGGGCAGTGTCGCAGTGAGCGGGTCAGGGCTGCGGGGTGCCAGTACCTGTCAGCGGGACAGGGTTGCGGGGGGCAAGTCCCTGTCAGCGGGACAGGACTGCGGAAGGCAAGTCGCAGTGAGCGGGTCAGGACTGCGGGGGGCAAGTCGCAGTGAGAGGGTCAGGGCTGCCGGGGGTCAGTCGCAGTGAGCGGGTCACGGCTGCGGGGACCAGTCCCTGTGAGCGGGTCAGGGTTGCGGGGGGCAAGTCCCTGTCAGCGGGACAGGACTGCGGAAGGCAAGTCGCAGTGAGCGGTTCAGGACTGCAGGGGGCAAGTCGCAGTGAGCGGGTCAGGACTGAGGGGGGCAAGTCGCAGTGAGAGGGTCAGGTCTGCGGGGGGCAGTGTCGCAGTGAGCGGGTCAGGGCTGCGGGGTGCCAGTACCTGTCAGCGGGTCAGGACTGCAGGGGGCAAGTCGCAGTGAGCGGTTCAGGACTGCAGGGGGCAAGTCGCAGTGAGCGGGTCAGGGCTGCGGGGGGCAAGTCCCTGTGAGCGGGTCAGGGCTGCGGGGGCGAGTCGCTGTGAGCGGGTCAGGGGTGCGGGGGCCAGTCCCTGTCAGCGGGACAGGACAGCGGGGGGCAAGTCGCAGTGAGCGGGACAGGACAGCGGGGGGCAAGTCGCAGTGAGCGGGTCAGGTCTGCGGGGGGCAAGTCGCAGTGAGCGGGTCAGGGCTGCGGGGGGCAAGTCCCTGTCAGCGGGTCAGGGCTGCGGGGGGCAAGTTGCAGTGAGCGGGTCAGGGCTGCGGGGGCCAGTCCCTCTGAGCGGGTCAGGACTGCGGGGGGCAAGTCGCAGTGAGCGGTTCAGGCCTGCAGGGCGCAAGTCGCAGTGAGCGGGTCAGGACTGCGGGGGGCAAGTCGCTGTGAGCGGGACAGGTCTGCGGGGGCAAGTCGAGTGAGCGGGTCAGGGCTGCGGGGTGCCAGTCCCTGTGAGCGGGTCAGGGCTGCGGGGGCCAGTCGCAGTGAGCAGGTCAGGACTGCGGGGGGCAAGTCGCAGTGAGCGGGACAGGTCTGCGGGGGGCAAGGCGCAGTGAGTGGGTAAGGGCAGCGGGGCGCAAGTCGCAGTGAGCGGATCAGGGCTGCAGGGGGCCAGTCGCAGTGAGCGGGTCAGGGCTGCAGGGGCAAGTCCCTGTCAGCGGGACAGGACTGCGGGGGGCAAGTTGCAGTGAGCGGGTCAGGGCTGCGGGGGCCAGTCCCTCTGAGCGGGTCAGGGCTGCGGGAGGGCCTGTCCCTGTGAGCGGGTCAGGGCTGCGAGGGGCAGGTTGCAGTGAGCGGGTCAGGGCTGCGGGGGCCATTCCCTCTGAGCGGGTCAGGACTGCAGGGGGCAAGTCGGAGTGCGCGAGTCAGGTCTGCGGCGGACAGTCCCTGTGAGCGGGTCAGGGCTGCGGCGGGCCAGTCCCTGTGAGGGGGTCAGGGCAGCGGGGGGCAAGTCGCAGTGAGCGGGTCATGGCTGCGGGGGCAGGTCCCTGTCAGCGGTACAGGACTGCGGGGGGCAGGTGGCAGTGAGCGGGTCAAATCTGCGAGGGGCACATAGCAGTGAGCGGGTCAGGGCTGCGGGGGCCAGTCCCTGTGAGCGGGTCAGGGCTGCGGGGGCCAGTCCCTCTGAGCGGGTGTGGGCTGCGGGGGCAAGTCCCTGTCAGCGGGACAGGACTGCAAGGTGCAGGTCCCTGTCAGCGGGACAGGACTGCAAGGTGCAGGTCCCTGTCAGCGGGACAGGACTGCGGGGGGCAAGTCGCAGTGAGCGGGTCAGGACTGCGGGGGCAAGTTCCTGTCAGCGGGACAGGACTGCAAGGTGCAGGTCCCTGTGAGCGGGTCAGGGCTGCGGGGGGCAAGACGCAGTGAGAGGGTCAGGACTGCGGGGGCAAGTTCCTGTCAGCGGGACAGGACTGCAAGGGGCAAGTCCCTGTGAGCGGGTCAGGGCTGCGGGGGCAAGTTCCTGTCAGCGGGACAGGACAGCAAGGGGCAAGTCCCTGTCAGCGGGACAGGACTGCGGGGGGCAAGTCACAGTGAGCGGGTCAGGACTGCGGGGGGCAAGTCGCAGTGAGCGGGTCAGGGCTGCGGGGGCAAGTTCCTGTCAGCGGGACTGGACAGCAAGGGGCAAGTCCCTGTCAGCGGGACAGGACTGCGGGGGGCAAGTCGCAGTGAGCGGGTCAGGGCTGCGGGGGGCAAGTCGCAGTGAGCGGGTCAGGACTGCAAGGGGCAAGTCCCCGTGAGCGGGTCAGGGCTGCGGGGGGATGGTCCCCCTGAGCGGGTCAGGGCTGCGGGGGGCAAGTCGCAGTGAGCGGGTCAGGACTGCAGTGGGCAAGTCGCAGTGAGCGGGTCAGGGCTGTGGGGGTCAGTCCCTGTCAGAGGGACAGGACAGCGGGGGGCAAGTCCCTGTCAGCGGGTCAGGGCTGCGGGGGCCAGTCCCTGTGAGCGGGTCAGGACTGCGGTGGGCAAGTCGCAGTGAGCGGGTCAGGGCTGCGGGGGCCAATCCCTGTCAGCGTGACAGGACTGCGGGGGGCAAGTCCCTGAGAGCGGGTCAGGGCTGCGGGGGCCAGTCCCTGACAGCGGGACAGGACTGCGGGGGGCAAGTCGCAGTCGGCGGTCAGGTCTGCGGGGGGCAAGTCGCAGTGAGCGGGTGAGGACTACGGGGGGCAAGTCGCAGTGAGCGGGTCAGGGCTGCGGGGGCCAGTCCCTGTCAGAGGGACAGGAGTGCAAGGGGCAAGTGCCTGTCAGTGGGACAGGACTGCCGGGGGCAAGTCGCAGTGAGCGGGTCAGGGCTGCGGGGGCATGTCCCTGTCAGCGGGACAGGACTGCAGGGGTCCGATCCCCGTGAGCGGGTCAGGGCTGCGGGGGGCAAGTCGCAGTGAGCGGGTCAGTGCTGTCGGGGGCCAGTCGGAATGAGCGGGTCAGGGCTGCGGGGGCATGTCCCTGTCAGCGGGACAGGATGCAGGGGGCCGGTGCCCGTGAGCGGGTCAGGGCTGCGGGGGGCCAGTCCCTGTGAGCGGGTCAGGGCTGCGTGGGCCAGTCCCTGTGAGCGGGTCAGGGCTGCGTGGGCCAGTCCCTGTGAGCGGGTCAGGGCTGTGGGGGGCAGGTCGCAGTGAGCCATTCAAGGCTGCGGGGGTCAAGTCGCAGTGAGCGGGTCAGGCTGCGGGGGGCAATTGCCTGTCAGCGGGACAGGACTGCAAGGGGCAGGTCCCTGTCAGCGGGACAGGACTGCGGGGGGCAGGCGGCAGTGAGCGGGTCAGGGTTGCGGGGGGCAAGTCGCAGTGAGCGGGTCTATGGTGCAGGGGGCAAGTCGCAGTGACCGGGTGAGGACCGCGGGGGGCAAGTCGGAGAGAGCGGGTCAGGTCTGCGGGGGCCAAGTCGCAGTGAGCGGGTCAGGGCTGCGGGTGGCCAGTCCCTGTGAGCGGGTCAGGGCTGCAGGCGGAAGTCGCAGTGAGCGGGTCAGGGATACGGGGGCCAGTCCCTCTGAGCGGGACAGGACTGAGGGAGGCAAGTCGCAATGAGCGTGTCAGGTCTGCGGGGGGCAGGTCGCAGTGAGCGGGTCAGGGCTGCGGGTGGCCAGTCGCAGTGAGCGGGTCAGGGCTGCGGGGACAAGTCCCTGTCAGCGGGACAGGACTGCGGGGGGCAAGTCGCAGTGAGCGGGTGAGGGCTGCGGGGGCCAGTCCCTGAGAGCGGGTCAGGGCTGCGGGGGCCAGTCCCTCTGTGCGGGTCAGGGCTGCGGGGGCCAGTCCCTGTGAGCGGGTCAGGGCTGCGGGGGGCAAATCGCTGTGAGCGGGTCAGGGCTGCTGGGGCCAGTACCTGTGAGCGGGTCAGGGCTGAGGGGGCCAGTCACTCTGAGCGGCTCAGGGCTGTGGGGGCAAGTCCCTGTCAGCGGGACAGGACTGCGGGGGTCAAGTCCCTGTCAGTGGGACAGGACTTTGGGGGGGCAAATCGCTGTGAGCGGGTCAGGGCTGCTGGGGCCAGTACCTGTGAGCGGGACAGGGCTGAGGGGGCCAGTCACTCTGAGCGGCTCAGGGCTGTGGGGGCAAGTCCCTGTCAGCGGGACAGGACTGCGGGGGTCAAGTCCCTGTCAGCGGGACAGGACTTTGGGGGGGCAAGTCGCAGTGAGCGGGTCAGGGCTGCGGGGCGCAAGTCGCAGTGAGCAGGTCAGGGCTGTGGGGGCCAGTCCCTGTCAGCGGGACAGGACTGCGGGGGACACGTCGCAGTCAGCGGGTCAGGTCTGCAGGGGGCAAGTCGCAGTGAGCGGGTCAGGGCTGCGGGGGCCAGTCCCAGTCAGAGGGACAGGACTGCAAGGGGCAAGTGCCTGTCAGCGGGACAGGACTGCAAGGGGCAAGAGCCTGTCAGCGGGACAGGACTGCCGGGGGCAAGTCGCAGTGAGCGGGTCAGGTCTGCGGGGGCAAAGTCGCAGTGAGCGGGTCAGGGCTGCGGGTGGCCAGTCCGTGTGAGCGGGTCAGGGCTGCGGGGGCCAGTCCCTGCGATCGGGTCAGGGCTGCAGGCGGAAGTCGCAGTGAGCGGGTAACGGATACGGGGGCCAGTCCCTCTGAGCGGGACAGGACTGAGGGAGGCAAGTCCCTGTCAGCGGGAGAGGACTGCGGGGGGCAAGTCCCTGTCAGCGGGACAGGACTGCGGGGGGCAAGTTGCAGTGAGCGGGTCAGGTCTACGGTGGGCAAGTGGCATTGAGCGGGTCAGGGCTGCGGGGGGCAAGTCGCAGAGAGCGGGTCAGGGCTGCGGTGGCCAGTCCCTGTGAGCGTGTCAGGTGTACGGGGTCCAGTCCCTGTCAGCGGGACATAACAGCAAGGGGCAAGTCGCAGTGAGCGGGTCAGGTCTGCGGGGGGCAAATCGCAGTGAGCGGGTCAGGGCGGCGGGGGGCAAGACGCAGTGAGCGGGACAGGTCCGCGGGAGGCAAATCGCAGTGAGCGGGTCAGGACTGCGGTGGGCAAGTCGCAGTGAGCGGGTGATTGCTGCGGGGGCCAGTCCCTCTGAGTGGGTCAGGTCCGCGGGAGGCAAATCGCAGTGAGCGGGTCAGGACTGCGGTGGGCAAGTCGCAGTGAGCGGGTGAGGGCTGCGGGGGCCAGTCCCTCTGAGTGGGTCAGGGCTGTGGGGGCAAGTCCTGTCAGCGGGACAGGACTGCGGGGGTCAAGTCCCTGTCAGCGGGACAGGACTGCGGGGGGCAAGTCGCAGTGAGCGGGTCAGGGCTGCGGGGGGCAAGTCGGAATGAGCGGGTCAGGGCTGCGGTGGCCAGTCCCTGTGAGCGTGTCAGGGGTACGGGGTCCAGTCCCTGTCAGCGGGACCTAATTGCAAGGGGCAAGTCGCAGTGAGCGTGTCAGGGCTGCGGGGGCCAGTCCCTGTCAGCGGGACAGGACTGCAAGGGGCTAGTGCTTGTCAGCGGGACAGGACTGCAGGGTGCAAGTCCCTGTCAGCGGGTCAGGGCTGCAGGGGCCAGTCCTTGTCAGCGGGACAGGACTGCAGGGGGCCAGTCCCTGTGAGCGGGTCAGGGCAGCGGGGGGCCAGTCCCTGTCAGCGGGACAGGACTGCGGGGGGCAAGTCCCTGTCAGCGGGACAGGACTGCGGGGGGCAAGTCGCAGTGAGCGTGTCAGGACTGGGGGGGGTCAGTCGCAGTCAGCCGTTCAGGTCTGCGGTGGGCAAGTCGCAGTGAGCGGGTCAGGTTTGCGGGGGGTAAGTTGCAGTGAGCCGGTCAGGGCTGCTGGGGGCCAGTCGCAGTGTGCGGGTCAGGGCTGCGGTGGCCAGTCCCTGTGAGAGGGTCAGGGGTGCGGAGGCCAGTCCCTGTCAGCGGGACATAACTGCGGGGGGCAAGTCGCAGTGAGCGGTTCAGGTCTGCGGGGGGCAAGTCGCAGTGAGCGGGTCAGGGCTGCGGGGGCCAGTGCCAGTCAGAGGGACAGGACTGCAAGGGGCAAGTGCCTGTCAGCGGGACAGGACTGCAAGGGGCAAGTGCCTGTCAGCGGGACAGGACTGCCGGGGGCAAGTCGCAGTGAGCGGGTCAGGGCTGCGCGGGGCAAGTCGGAGTGAGCGGGTCAGGACTGCGGGGGCCAAGTCGCAGTGAGCGGGTCAGGGCTGCGGGTGGCCAGTCCATGTGAGCGGGTCAGGGCTGCGGGGGACAGTCCCTGTGATCGGGACAGGGCTGCAGGCGGAAGTCGCAGTGAGCGGGTCAGGGATACGTGGGCCAGTCCCTCTGAGCGGGACAGGAATGAGGGAGGCAAGTCGCAGTGAGCGTGTCAGGTCTGCAGGGGGCAAGTCCATGTGAGCGGGTCAGTGCTGCGGGGGCCAGTCCCTGTCAGAGGGACAGGACTGCAAGTGGCATGTCCATGTCAGCGGGACAGGACTGCGGGGGGCAAGTCGCAGTGAGCGGGTCAGGTCTGCGGGGCGCAAGTCGCAGTGAGCGGGTCAGGGCTGCGGGGGCAAGTGCTTGTCAGCGGGACAGGTCTGCAGGGGGCAAGTCCATGTGAGCGGGTCAGTGCTGCGGGGGCCAGTGCCTGTCAGCGGGACAGGACTGCGGGGGGCAAGTCGCAGTGAGCGGGTCAGGTCCGCGGGAGGCAAATCGCAGTGAGCGGGTCAGGACTGCGGTGGGCAAGTCGCAGTGAGCGGGTGAGGGCTGCGGGGGCCAGTCCCTCTGAGCGGGTCAGGGCTGTGGGGGCAAGTCCCTGTCAGCGGGACAGGACTGCGGGGGGCAAGTCGCAGTGAGCGGGTCAGGGCTGCGGGGGGCAAGTCGCAGAGAGCGGGTCAGGGCTGCGGGGGGCAAGTCGCAGTGAGCGGGTCAGGTCTGCGGGGGGCAAATCGCTGTGAGCGGGTCAGGGCTGCGGGGGCCAGTCCCAGTCAGAGGGACTGGACTGCAAGGGGCAAGTGCCTGTCAGCGGGACAGGACTGCCGGGGGCAAGTCGCAGTGAGCGGGTCAGGGCTGCGGGGGGCAAGTCGGAATGAGCGGGTCAGGTCTGCGGGGGCCAAGTCGCAGTGAGCGGTTCAGGGCTGCGGGTGGCCAGTCCATGTGAGCGGGTCAGGGCTGCGGGGGCCAGTCCCTGTGATCGGGTCAGGGCTGCAGGCGGAAGTCGCAGTGAGCGGGTCAGGGATACGGGGGCCAGTCCCTCTGAGCGGGACAGGAATGAAGGAGGCAAGTCGCGGTGAGCGTGTCAGGTCTGCAGGGGGCAAGTCGCAGTGAGCGGGTCAGGGCTGCGGGGGGCCAGTCGCAGTAAGCGGGTCAGGGCTGCGGGGGCAAGTCCCTCTGTGCGGGTCAGGGCTGCGGGGTCCAGTCCCTCTGAGCGGGTCAGGGCTGCAGGCAGAAGTCGCAGTGAGCGGGTCAGGGATACGGGGGCCAGTCCCTCTGAGCGGGTCAGGACTGCGGGGGGCAAGTCACAGTGAGCTGGGCAGCGGGGGGCCAGTCCCTGTGAGCGGGTCAGGGCTGCGGGGGCCAGTGCCTGTCAGCGGGACAGGACTGCGGGGGGCAAGTCCCTGTCAGCGGGACAGGACTGCGGGGGGCAAGTCGCAGTGAGCGTGTCAGGACTGGGGTGGGTCAGTCGCAGTGAGTGGGTCAGGTCTGCGGTGGGCAAGTCGCAGTGAGCGGGTCAGGTCTGCGGGGGGCAAGTTGCAGTGAGCCGGTCAGGGCTGCCGGGGGCCAGACCCTGTGTGCGGGTCAGGGCTGCGGTGGCCAGTCCCTGTGAGAGGGTCAGGGGTGCGGGGGCCAGTCCCTGTCAGTGGGACAAAACTGCGGGGGGCAAGTCCCTGTCGGCGGGACAGGACTGCAGGGGGAAATTCCCTGTCAGCGGTTCAGGGCGGCGGGGGCCAGTCCCTATCTGCGTGACAGGACTGCGGGGGGCAAGTCGCAGTGAGCGGGTCAGGGCTGCGGCGGGCAGTCCCTGTCAGCGTGACAGGACTGCCGGGGGCAAGTCGCAGTGAGCGGGTAAGGGCTGCGGGGGCCAAGTCACAGTGAGCGGGTCAGGGCTGCTGGGGCCAGTCCCTGTGAGCGGGTGAGGGCTGCGGGGGCAGTCCGTCTGAGCGGGTCAGGGCTGTGGGGGCAAGTCCCTGTCAGCGGGACAGGACTGCGGGGGGCAAGTCGCAGTGAGCGGGTCAAGACTGCGGGGCTCAAGTCGCTGTGAGCGGGTCAGGGCTGCGGGGAGCAAGTCGCAGACAGCGGGTGAGGGCTGCGGGGGGCAAGTCGCAGTGACCGTGTCAGGGCTGCGGGGGCCAGTCCCTGTCAGCGGGACAGGACTGCAAGGGGCTCGTGCTTGTCAGCGGGACAGGACTGCAGGGTTCAAGTCCCTGTCAGCGGGTCAGGGCTGCAGGGGCCAGTCCTTGTCAGCGGGACAGGACTGCGGGGGACATGTCGCAGTCAGCGGGTCAGGTCTGCAGGGGGCAAGTCGCAGTGAGCGGGTCAGGGCTGCGGGGGCCAGTCCCAGTCAGAGGGACAGGATTGCAAGGGGCAAGTGCCTGTCAGCGGGACAGGACTGCAAGGGGCAAGTGCCTGTCAGCGGGACAGGACTGCCGGGGGCAAGTCGCAGTGAGCGGGTCAGGGCTGCGGGGGCCAGTGCCTGTCAGCGGGACAGGACTGCGGGGGGCAAGTCACAGTGAGCGGGTCAGGTCCGCGGGAGGCAAATCGCAGTGAGCGGGTCAGGACTGCGGTGGGCAAGTCGCATGAGCAGGTCAGGGCTGCGGGGGCCAGTCCCTGTCAGCGGGACAGGACTGCAAGGGGCAAGTGCTTGTCAGCAGGACAGGACTGCAGGGGGCAAGTCCCTGTCAGCGGGTCAGGGCTGCGTGGGCCAGTCCCTGTCAGCGTGACAGGACTGCGGGGAGCAAGTCGCAGTGAGCGGGTCAGGTCTGCGGGGGGCAAGTCGTAGTGAGCGGGTCAGGACTGCGGGGGGCAAGTCGCAGTCAGCGGGTCAGGTCTGCGGGGGGCAAGTCGCAGTGAGCGGGTCAGGACTGCGGGGGGCAGTCCCTGTCAGCGGGACAGGATTGCAAGGGGCGAGTGCTTGTCAGCGGGACAGGACTGCACGGTGCAAGTGCCTGTCAGCGGGTCACGGCTGCAGGGGCCAGTCCCTGTCAGCGGGACAGGACTGCGGGGGACACGTCGCAGTCAGCGGGTCAGGGCTGCAGGGGGCAAGTCGCAGTGAGCGGGTCAGGGCTGCGGTGGCCAGTCCCTGTGAGCGTGTCAGGGGTACGGGGTCCAGTCCCTGTCAGCGGGACCTAATTGCAAGGGGCAAGTCGCAGTGAGCGTGTCAGGGCTGCGGGGGCCAGTCCCTGTCAGCGGGACAGGACTGCAAGGGGCTAGTGCTTGTCAGCGGGACAGGACTGCAGGGTGCAAGTCCCTGTCAGCGGGTCAGGGCTGCAGGGGCCAGTCCTTGTCAGCGGGACAGGACTGCAGGGGGCCAGTCCCTGTGAGCGGGTCAGGGCAGCGGGGGGCCAGTCCCTGTCAGCGGGACAGGACTGCGGGGGGCAAGTCCCTGTCAGCGGGACAGGACTGCGGGGGGCAAGTCGCAGTGAGCGTGTCAGGACTGGGGGGGGTCAGTCGCAGTCAGCCGTTCAGGTCTGCGGTGGGCAAGTCGCAGTGAGCGGGTCAGGTTTGCGGGGGGTAAGTTGCAGTGAGCCGGTCAGGGCTGCTGGGGGCCAGTCGCAGTGTGCGGGTCAGGGCTGCGGTGGCCAGTCCCTGTGAGAGGGTCAGGGGTGCGGAGGCCAGTCCCTGTCAGCGGGACATAACTGCGGGGGGCAAGTCGCAGTGAGCGGTTCAGGTCTGCGGGGGGCAAGTCGCAGTGAGCGGGTCAGGGCTGCGGGGGCCAGTGCCAGTCAGAGGGACAGGACTGCAAGGGGCAAGTGCCTGTCAGCGGGACAGGACTGCAAGGGGCAAGTGCCTGTCAGCGGGACAGGACTGCCGGGGGCAAGTCGCAGTGAGCGGGTCAGGGCTGCGCGGGGCAAGTCGGAGTGAGCGGGTCAGGACTGCGGGGGCCAAGTCGCAGTGAGCGGGTCAGGGCTGCGGGTGGCCAGTCCATGTGAGCGGGTCAGGGCTGCGGGGGACAGTCCCTGTGATCGGGACAGGGCTGCAGGCGGAAGTCGCAGTGAGCGGGTCAGGGATACGTGGGCCAGTCCCTCTGAGCGGGACAGGAATGAGGGAGGCAAGTCGCAGTGAGCGTGTCAGGTCTGCAGGGGGCAAGTCCATGTGAGCGGGTCAGTGCTGCGGGGGCCAGTCCCTGTCAGAGGGACAGGACTGCAAGTGGCATGTCCATGTCAGCGGGACAGGACTGCGGGGGGCAAGTCGCAGTGAGCGGGTCAGGTCTGCGGGGCGCAAGTCGCAGTGAGCGGGTCAGGGCTGCGGGGGCAAGTGCTTGTCAGCGGGACAGGTCTGCAGGGGGCAAGTCCATGTGAGCGGGTCAGTGCTGCGGGGGCCAGTGCCTGTCAGCGGGACAGGACTGCGGGGGGCAAGTCGCAGTGAGCGGGTCAGGTCCGCGGGAGGCAAATCGCAGTGAGCGGGTCAGGACTGCGGTGGGCAAGTCGCAGTGAGCGGGTGAGGGCTGCGGGGGCCAGTCCCTCTGAGCGGGTCAGGGCTGTGGGGGCAAGTCCCTGTCAGCGGGACAGGACTGCGGGGGGCAAGTCGCAGTGAGCGGGTCAGGGCTGCGGGGGGCAAGTCGCAGAGAGCGGGTCAGGGCTGCGGGGGGCAAGTCGCAGTGAGCGGGTCAGGTCTGCGGGGGGCAAATCGCTGTGAGCGGGTCAGGGCTGCGGGGGCCAGTCCCAGTCAGAGGGACTGGACTGCAAGGGGCAAGTGCCTGTCAGCGGGACAGGACTGCCGGGGGCAAGTCGCAGTGAGCGGGTCAGGGCTGCGGGGGGCAAGTCGGAATGAGCGGGTCAGGTCTGCGGGGGCCAAGTCGCAGTGAGCGGTTCAGGGCTGCGGGTGGCCAGTCCATGTGAGCGGGTCAGGGCTGCGGGGGCCAGTCCCTGTGATCGGGTCAGGGCTGCAGGCGGAAGTCGCAGTGAGCGGGTCAGGGATACGGGGGCCAGTCCCTCTGAGCGGGACAGGAATGAAGGAGGCAAGTCGCGGTGAGCGTGTCAGGTCTGCAGGGGGCAAGTCGCAGTGAGCGGGTCAGGGCTGCGGGGGGCCAGTCGCAGTAAGCGGGTCAGGGCTGCGGGGGCAAGTCCCTCTGTGCGGGTCAGGGCTGCGGGGTCCAGTCCCTCTGAGCGGGTCAGGGCTGCAGGCAGAAGTCGCAGTGAGCGGGTCAGGGATACGGGGGCCAGTCCCTCTGAGCGGGTCAGGACTGCGGGGGGCAAGTCACAGTGAGCTGGGCAGCGGGGGGCCAGTCCCTGTGAGCGGGTCAGGGCTGCGGGGGCCAGTGCCTGTCAGCGGGACAGGACTGCGGGGGGCAAGTCCCTGTCAGCGGGACAGGACTGCGGGGGGCAAGTCGCAGTGAGCGTGTCAGGACTGGGGTGGGTCAGTCGCAGTGAGTGGGTCAGGTCTGCGGTGGGCAAGTCGCAGTGAGCGGGTCAGGTCTGCGGGGGGCAAGTTGCAGTGAGCCGGTCAGGGCTGCCGGGGGCCAGACCCTGTGTGCGGGTCAGGGCTGCGGTGGCCAGTCCCTGTGAGAGGGTCAGGGGTGCGGGGGCCAGTCCCTGTCAGTGGGACAAAACTGCGGGGGGCAAGTCCCTGTCGGCGGGACAGGACTGCAGGGGGAAATTCCCTGTCAGCGGTTCAGGGCGGCGGGGGCCAGTCCCTATCTGCGTGACAGGACTGCGGGGGGCAAGTCGCAGTGAGCGGGTCAGGGCTGCGGCGGGCAGTCCCTGTCAGCGTGACAGGACTGCCGGGGGCAAGTCGCAGTGAGCGGGTAAGGGCTGCGGGGGCCAAGTCACAGTGAGCGGGTCAGGGCTGCTGGGGCCAGTCCCTGTGAGCGGGTGAGGGCTGCGGGGGCAGTCCGTCTGAGCGGGTCAGGGCTGTGGGGGCAAGTCCCTGTCAGCGGGACAGGACTGCGGGGGGCAAGTCGCAGTGAGCGGGTCAAGACTGCGGGGCTCAAGTCGCTGTGAGCGGGTCAGGGCTGCGGGGAGCAAGTCGCAGACAGCGGGTGAGGGCTGCGGGGGGCAAGTCGCAGTGACCGTGTCAGGGCTGCGGGGGCCAGTCCCTGTCAGCGGGACAGGACTGCAAGGGGCTCGTGCTTGTCAGCGGGACAGGACTGCAGGGTTCAAGTCCCTGTCAGCGGGTCAGGGCTGCAGGGGCCAGTCCTTGTCAGCGGGACAGGACTGCGGGGGACATGTCGCAGTCAGCGGGTCAGGTCTGCAGGGGGCAAGTCGCAGTGAGCGGGTCAGGGCTGCGGGGGCCAGTCCCAGTCAGAGGGACAGGATTGCAAGGGGCAAGTGCCTGTCAGCGGGACAGGACTGCAAGGGGCAAGTGCCTGTCAGCGGGACAGGACTGCCGGGGGCAAGTCGCAGTGAGCGGGTCAGGGCTGCGGGGGCCAGTGCCTGTCAGCGGGACAGGACTGCGGGGGGCAAGTCACAGTGAGCGGGTCAGGTCCGCGGGAGGCAAATCGCAGTGAGCGGGTCAGGACTGCGGTGGGCAAGTCGCATGAGCAGGTCAGGGCTGCGGGGGCCAGTCCCTGTCAGCGGGACAGGACTGCAAGGGGCAAGTGCTTGTCAGCAGGACAGGACTGCAGGGGGCAAGTCCCTGTCAGCGGGTCAGGGCTGCGTGGGCCAGTCCCTGTCAGCGTGACAGGACTGCGGGGAGCAAGTCGCAGTGAGCGGGTCAGGTCTGCGGGGGGCAAGTCGTAGTGAGCGGGTCAGGACTGCGGGGGGCAAGTCGCAGTCAGCGGGTCAGGTCTGCGGGGGGCAAGTCGCAGTGAGCGGGTCAGGACTGCGGGGGGCAGTCCCTGTCAGCAGGACAGGATTGCAAGGGGCGAGTGCTTGTCAGCGGGACAGGACTGCACGGTGCAAGTGCCTGTCAGCGGGTCACGGCTGCAGGGGCCAGTCCCTGTCAGCGGGACAGGACTGCGGGGGACACGTCGCAGTCAGCGGGTCAGGGCTGCAGGGGGCAAGTCGCAGTGAGCGGGTCAGGGCTGCGGTGGCCAGTCCCTGTGAGCGTGTCAGGGGTACGGGGTCCAGTCCCTGTCAGCGGGACCTAATTGCAAGGGGCAAGTCGCAGTGAGCGTGTCAGGGCTGCGGGGGCCAGTCCCTGTCAGCGGGACAGGACTGCAAGGGGCTAGTGCTTGTCAGCGGGACAGGACTGCAGGGTGCAAGTCCCTGTCAGCGGGTCAGGGCTGCAGGGGCCAGTCCTTGTCAGCGGGACAGGACTGCAGGGGGCCAGTCCCTGTGAGCGGGTCAGGGCAGCGGGGGGCCAGTCCCTGTCAGCGGGACAGGACTGCGGGGGGCAAGTCCCTGTCAGCGGGACAGGACTGCGGGGGGCAAGTCGCAGTGAGCGTGTCAGGACTGGGGGGGGTCAGTCGCAGTCAGCCGTTCAGGTCTGCGGTGGGCAAGTCGCAGTGAGCGGGTCAGGTTTGCGGGGGGTAAGTTGCAGTGAGCCGGTCAGGGCTGCTGGGGGCCAGTCGCAGTGTGCGGGTCAGGGCTGCGGTGGCCAGTCCCTGTGAGAGGGTCAGGGGTGCGGAGGCCAGTCCCTGTCAGCGGGACATAACTGCGGGGGGCAAGTCGCAGTGAGCGGTTCAGGTCTGCGGGGGGCAAGTCGCAGTGAGCGGGTCAGGGCTGCGGGGGCCAGTGCCAGTCAGAGGGACAGGACTGCAAGGGGCAAGTGCCTGTCAGCGGGACAGGACTGCAAGGGGCAAGTGCCTGTCAGCGGGACAGGACTGCCGGGGGCAAGTCGCAGTGAGCGGGTCAGGGCTGCGCGGGGCAAGTCGGAGTGAGCGGGTCAGGACTGCGGGGGCCAAGTCGCAGTGAGCGGGTCAGGGCTGCGGGTGGCCAGTCCATGTGAGCGGGTCAGGGCTGCGGGGGACAGTCCCTGTGATCGGGACAGGGCTGCAGGCGGAAGTCGCAGTGAGCGGGTCAGGGATACGTGGGCCAGTCCCTCTGAGCGGGACAGGAATGAGGGAGGCAAGTCGCAGTGAGCGTGTCAGGTCTGCGGGGGGCAAGTCGCAGTGAGCGGGTCAGGGCTGCGGGGGGCCAGTCGCAGTAAGCGGGTCAGGGCTGCGGGGGCAAGTCCCTCTGTGCGGGTCAGGGCTGCGGGGGCCAGTCCCTCTGAGCGGGTCAGGGATGCAGGCGGAAGTCGCAGTGAGCGGGTCAGGGATACGGGGGCCAGTCCCTCTGAGCGGGTCAGGACTGCGGGAGGCAAGTCACAGTGAGTTGGTCAGTGCAGCGGGGGGCCAGTCCCTGTGAGCGGGTCAGGGCTGCAGGGGCCAGTGCCTGTTAGCGGGACAGAACTGCGGGGGGCAAGTCGCAGTGAGCGGGTCAGGGCTGCGGCGGGCAGTCCCTGTCAGCGTGACAGGACTGCGGGGGGCAAGTCGCAGTGAGCGGGTCAGGGCTGCGGCGGGCAGTCCCTGTCGGCGGGACAGGACTGCAAGGGGGAAAGTCCCTGTCAGCGGTTCAGGGCGGCGGGGGCCAGTCCCTGTCTGCGTGACAGGACTGCGGGGGGCAAGTCGCAGTGAGCGGGTCAGGGCTGCGGCGGGCAGTCCCTGTCAGCGTGACAGGACTGCCGGGGGCAAGTCGCAGTGAGCGGGTAAGGGCTGCGGGGGCCAAGTCGCAGTGAGCGGGTCAGGGCTGCTGGGGCCAGTCCCTGTGAGCGGGTGAGGGCTGCGGGGGCAGTCCGTCTGAGCGGGTCAGGGCTGTGGGGGCAAGTCACTGTCAGCGGGACAGGACTGTGGGGGGCAAGTCGCAGTGTGCAGGTCAAGACTGCGGGGCTCAAGTCGCTGTGAGCGGGTCAGGGCTGCGGGGGGCAAGTCGCAGTGAGCGGGTCAGGGCTGCGGGTGGCCAGTCCCTGTGAGCGGGTCAGGGCTGCAGGCGGAAGTCGCAGTGAGCGGGTCAGGGATACGGGGGCCAGTCCCTCTGAGCGGGACAGGACTGAGGGAGGCAAGTCGCAATGAGCGTGTCAGGTCTGCGGGGGGCAGGTCGCAGTGAGCGGGTCAGGGCTGCGGGTGGCCAGTCGCAGTGAGCGGGTCAGGGCTGCGGGGACAAGTCCCTGTCAGCGGGACAGGACTGCGGGGGGCAAGTCGCAGTGAGCGGGTGAGGGCTGCGGGGGCCAGTCCCTGAGAGCGGGTCAGGGCTGCGGGGGCCAGTCCCTCTGTGCGGGTCAGGGCTGCGGGGGCCAGTCCCTGTGAGCGGGTCAGGGCTGCGGGGGGCAAATCGCTGTGAGCGGGTCAGGGCTGCTGGGGCCAGTACCTGTGAGCGGGTCAGGGCTGAGGGGGCCAGTCACTCTGAGCGGCTCAGGGCTGTGGGGGCAAGTCCCTGTCAGCGGGACAGGACTGCGGGGGTCAAGTCCCTGTCAGTGGGACAGGACTTTGGGGGGGCAAATCGCTGTGAGCGGGTCAGGGCTGCTGGGGCCAGTACCTGTGAGCGGGTCAGGGCTGAGGGGGCCAATCACTCTGAGCGGCTCAGGGCTGTGGGGGCAAGTCCCTGTCAGCGGGACAGGACTGCGGGGGTCAAGTCCCTGTCAGCGGGACAGGACTTTGGGGGGGCAAGTCGCAGTGAGCGGGTCAGGGCTGCGGGGCGCAAGTCGCAGTGAGCAGGTCAGGGCTGTGGGGGCCAGTCCCTGTCAGCGGGACAGGACTGCGGGGGACACGTCGCAGTCAGCGGGTCAGGTCTGCAGGGGGCAAGTCGCAGTGAGCGGGTCAGGGCTGCGGGGGCCAGTCCCAGTCAGAGGGACAGGACTGCAAGGGGCAAGAGCCTGTCAGCGGGACAGGACTGCCGGGGGCAAGTCGCAGTGAGCGGGTCAGGTCTGCGGGGGCAAAGTCGCAGTGAGCGGGTCAGGGCTGCGGGTGGCCAGTCCGTGTGAGCGGGTCAGGGCTGCGGGGGCCAGTCCCTGCGATCGGGTCAGGGCTGCAGGCGGAAGTCGCAGTGAGCGGGTAACGGATACGGGGGCCAGTCCCTCTGAGCGGGACAGGACTGAGGGAGGCAAGTCCCTGTCAGCGGGAGAGGACTGCGGGGGGCAAGTCCCTGTCAGCGGGACAGGACTGCGGGGGGCAAGTTGCAGTGAGCGGGTCAGGTCTACGGTGGGCAAGTGGCATTGAGCGGGTCAGGGCTGCGGGGGGCAAGTCGCAGAGAGCGGGTCAGGGCTGCGGTGGCCAGTCCCTGTGAGCGGGTCAGGTGTACGGGGTCCAGTCCCTGTCAGCGGGACATAACAGCAAGGGGCAAGTCGCAGTGAGCGGGTCAGGTCTGCGGGGGGCAAATCGCAGTGAGCGGGTCAGGGCGGCGGGGGGCAAGACGCAGTGAGCGGGTCAGGTCCGCGGGAGGCAAATCGCAGTGAGCGGGTCAGGACTGCGGTGGGCAAGTCGCAGTGAGCGGGTGAGGGCTGCGGGGGCCAGTCCCTCTGAGTGGGTCAGGGCTGTGGGGGCAAGTCCCTGTCAGCGGGACAGGACTGCGGGGGTCAAGTCCCTGTCAGCGGGACAGGACTGCGGGGGGCAAGTCGCAGTGAGCGGGTCAGGGCTGCGGGGGGCAAGTCGCAGTGAGCGGGTCAGGGCTGCGGGGACCAGTCCCTGTCAGCAGGACAGGACTGCAAGGGGCAAGTGCTTGTCAGCGGGACAGGACTGCGGGGGACAAGTCGCAGTCAGCGGGTCAGGGCTGCGGTGGCCAGTCCCTGTGAGCGGGTCAGGGGTACGGGGTCCAGTCCCTGTCAGCGGGACCTAACTGCAAGGGGCAAGTCGCAGTGAGCGGGTCAGGTCTGCGGGGGGCAAGTCGCAGTGAGCGGGTCAGGACTGCGGTGGGCAAGTCGCAGTGAGCGGGTCAGGACTGCGGTGGGCAAGTCGCAGTGAGCGGGTCAGGGCTGCGGGGGCCAATCCCTGTCAGAGGGACAGGACAGCGGGGGGCAAGTCCCTGTCGACGGGACAGGACTGCGGGGGGCAAGTCGCAGTCAGCGGGTCAGGTCTGCGGGGGGCAAGTCGCAGTGAGCGGGTGAGGACTGCGGGGGGCAAGTCGCAGTGAGCGTGTCAGGGCTGCGGGGGCCAGTCCGTGTGAGCGGGTCAGGGCTGCGGGGGCCAGTCCCTGTGATCGGGTCAGGGCTGAGGGAGGCAAGTCCCTGTCAGCGGGACAGGACTGCAAGTGGCAAGTCCATGTCAGCGGGACAGGACTGCGGGGGGCAAGTCGCAGTGAGCGGGTCAGGTCTGCGGGGCGCAAGTCGCAGTGAGCGGGTCAGGGCTGCGGGGGGTAAGTCGCATTGAGCGGGTCAGGGCGGCGGGGGCCAGTCCCTGTCAGAGGGACAGGACTGCAAGTGGCAAGTCCATGTCAGCGGGACAGGACTGCGGGGGGCAAGTCGCAGTGAGCGGGTCAGGTCTGCGGGGCGCAAGTCGCAGTGAGCGGGTCAGGGCTGCGGGGGCAAGTGCTTGTCAGCGGGACAGGTCTGCAGGGGGCAAGTCCATGTGAGCGGGTCAGTGCTGCGGGGGCCAGTGCCTGTCAGCGGGACAGGACTGCGGGGGGCAAGTCGCAGTGAGCGGGTCAGGTCCGCGGGAGGCAAATCGCAGTGAGCGGGTCAGGACTGCGGTGGGCAAGTCGCAGTGAGCGGGTGAGGGCTGCGGGGGCCAGTCCCTCTGAGCGGGTCAGGGCTGTGGGGGCAAGTCCCTGTCAGCGGGACAGGACTGCGGGGGGCAAGTCGCAGTGAGCGGGTCAGGGCTGCGGGGGGCAAGTCGCAGAGAGCGGGTCAGGGCTGCGGGGGGCAAGTCGCAGTGAGCGGGTCAGGTCTGCGGGGGGCAAATCGCTGTGAGCGGGTCAGGGCTGCGGGGGCCAGTCCCAGTCAGAGGGACTGGACTGCAAGGGGCAAGTGCCTGTCAGCGGGACAGGACTGCCGGGGGCAAGTCGCAGTGAGCGGGTCAGGGCTGCGGGGGGCAAGTCGGAATGAGCGGGTCAGGTCTGCGGGGGCCAAGTCGCAGTGAGCGGTTCAGGGCTGCGGGTGGCCAGTCCATGTGAGCGGGTCAGGGCTGCGGGGGCCAGTCCCTGTGATCGGGTCAGGGCTGCAGGCGGAAGTCGCAGTGAGCGGGTCAGGGATACGGGGGCCAGTCCCTCTGAGCGGGACAGGAATGAAGGAGGCAAGTCGCGGTGAGCGTGTCAGGTCTGCAGGGGGCAAGTCGCAGTGAGCGGGTCAGGGCTGCGGGGGGCCAGTCGCAGTAAGCGGGTCAGGGCTGCGGGGGCAAGTCCCTCTGTGCGGGTCAGGGCTGCGGGGTCCAGTCCCTCTGAGCGGGTCAGGGCTGCAGGCAGAAGTCGCAGTGAGCGGGTCAGGGATACGGGGGCCAGTCCCTCTGAGCGGGTCAGGACTGCGGGGGGCAAGTCACAGTGAGCTGGGCAGCGGGGGGCCAGTCCCTGTGAGCGGGTCAGGGCTGCGGGGGCCAGTGCCTGTCAGCGGGACAGGACTGCGGGGGGCAAGTCCCTGTCAGCGGGACAGGACTGCGGGGGGCAAGTCGCAGTGAGCGTGTCAGGACTGGGGTGGGTCAGTCGCAGTGAGTGGGTCAGGTCTGCGGTGGGCAAGTCGCAGTGAGCGGGTCAGGTCTGCGGGGGGCAAGTTGCAGTGAGCCGGTCAGGGCTGCCGGGGGCCAGACCCTGTGTGCGGGTCAGGGCTGCGGTGGCCAGTCCCTGTGAGAGGGTCAGGGGTGCGGGGGCCAGTCCCTGTCAGTGGGACAAAACTGCGGGGGGCAAGTCCCTGTCGGCGGGACAGGACTGCAGGGGGAAATTCCCTGTCAGCGGTTCAGGGCGGCGGGGGCCAGTCCCTATCTGCGTGACAGGACTGCGGGGGGCAAGTCGCAGTGAGCGGGTCAGGGCTGCGGCGGGCAGTCCCTGTCAGCGTGACAGGACTGCCGGGGGCAAGTCGCAGTGAGCGGGTAAGGGCTGCGGGGGCCAAGTCACAGTGAGCGGGTCAGGGCTGCTGGGGCCAGTCCCTGTGAGCGGGTGAGGGCTGCGGGGGCAGTCCGTCTGAGCGGGTCAGGGCTGTGGGGGCAAGTCCCTGTCAGCGGGACAGGACTGCGGGGGGCAAGTCGCAGTGAGCGGGTCAAGACTGCGGGGCTCAAGTCGCTGTGAGCGGGTCAGGGCTGCGGGGAGCAAGTCGCAGACAGCGGGTGAGGGCTGCGGGGAGCAAGTCGCAGTGACCGTGTCAGGGCTGCGGGGGCCAGTCCCTGTCAGCGGGACAGGACTGCAAGGGGCTCGTGCTTGTCAGCGGGACAGGACTGCAGGGTTCAAGTCCCTGTCAGCGGGTCAGGGCTGCAGGGGCCAGTCCTTGTCAGCGGGACAGGACAGCGGGGGACATGTCGCAGTCAGCGGGTCAGGTCTGCAGGGGGCAAGTCGCAGTGAGCGGGTCAGGGCTGCGGGGGCCAGTCCCAGTCAGAGGGACAGGATTGCAAGGGGCAAGTGCCTGTCAGCGGGACAGGACTGCAAGGGGCAAGTGCCTGTCAGCGGGACAGGACTGCCGGGGGCAAGTCGCAGTGAGCGGGTCAGGGCTGCGGGGGCCAGTGCCTGTCAGCGGGACAGGACTGCGGGGGGCAAGTCACAGTGAGCGGGTCAGGTCCGCGGGAGGCAAATCGCAGTGAGCGGGTCAGGACTGCGGTGGGCAAGTCGCATGAGGAGGTCAGGGCTGCGGGGGCCAGTCCCTGTCAGCGGGACAGGACTGCAAGGGGCAAGTGCTTGTCAGCGGGACAGGACTGCAGGGGGCAAGTCCCTGTCAGCGGGTCAGGGCTGCGTGGGCCAGTCCCTGTCAGCGTGACAGGACTGCGGGGAGCAAGTCGCAGTGAGCGGGTCAGGTCTGCGGGGGGCAAGTCGTAGTGAGCGGGTCAGGACTGCGGGGGGCAAGTCGCAGTCAGCGGGTCAGGTCTGCGGGGGGCAAGTCGCAGTGAGCGGGTCAGGACTGCGGGGGGCAGTCCCTGTCAGCGGGACAGGATTGCAAGGGGCGAGTGCTTGTCAGCGGGACAGGACTGCACGGTGCAAGTGCCTGTCAGCGGGTCACGGCTGCAGGGGCCAGTCCCTGTCAGCGGGACAGGACTGCGGGGGACACGTCGCAGTCAGCGGGTCAGGGCTGCAGGGGGCAAGTCGCAGTGAGCGGGTCAGGGCTGCGGTGGCCAGTCCCTGTGAGCGTGTCAGGGGTACGGGGTCCAGTCCCTGTCAGCGGGACCTAATTGCAAGGGGCAAGTCGCAGTGAGCGTGTCAGGGCTGCGGGGGCCAGTCCCTGTCAGCGGGACAGGACTGCAAGGGGCTAGTGCTTGTCAGCGGGACAGGACTGCAGGGTGCAAGTCCCTGTCAGCGGGTCAGGGCTGCAGGGGCCAGTCCTTGTCAGCGGGACAGGACTGCAGGGGGCCAGTCCCTGTGAGCGGGTCAGGGCAGCGGGGGGCCAGTCCCTGTCAGCGGGACAGGACTGCGGGGGGCAAGTCCCTGTCAGCGGGACAGGACTGCGGGGGGCAAGTCGCAGTGAGCGTGTCAGGGCTGCGGGGGCCAGTCCGTGTGAGCGGGTCAGGGCTGCGGGGGCCAGTCCCTGTGATCGGGTCAGGGCTGAGGGAGGCAAGTCCCTGTCAGCGGGACAGGACTGCAAGTGGCAAGTCCATGTCAGCGGGACAGGACTGCGGGGGGCAAGTCGCAGTGAGCGGGTCAGGTCTGCGGGGCGCAAGTCGCAGTGAGCGGGTCAGGGCTGCGGGGGGTAAGTCGCATTGAGCGGGTCAGGGCGGCGGGGGCCAGTCCCTGTCAGAGGGACAGGACTGCAAGTGGCAAGTCCATGTCAGCGGGACAGGACTGCGGGGGGCAAGTCGCAGTGAGCGGGTCAGGTCTGCGGGGCGCAAGTCGCAGTGAGTGGGTCAGGGCTGCGGGGGCAAGTGCTTGTCAGCGGGACAGGTCTGCAGGGGGCAAGTCCATGTGAGCGGGTCAGTGCTGCGGGGGCCAGTGCCTGTCAGCGGGACAGGACTGCGGGGGGCAAGTCGCAGTGAGCGGGTCAGGTCCGCGGGAGGCAAATCGCAGTGAGCGGGTCAGGACTGCGGTGGGCAAGTCGCAGTGAGCGGGTGAGGGCTGCGGGGGCCAGTCCCTCTGAGCGGGTCAGGGCTGTGGGGGCAAGTCCCTGTCAGCGGGACAGGACTGCGGGGGGCAAGTCGCAGTGAGCGGGTCAGGGCTGCGGGGGGCAAGTCGCAGAGAGCGGGTCAGGGCTGCGGGGGGCAAGTCGCAGTGAGCGGGTCAGGTCTGCGGGGGGCAAATCGCTGTGAGCGGGTCAGGGCTGCGGGGGCCAGTCCCAGTCAGAGGGACTGGACTGCAAGGGGCAAGTGCCTGTCAGCGGGACAGGACTGCCGGGGGCAAGTCGCAGTGAGCGGGTCAGGGCTGCGGGGGGCAAGTCGGAATGAGCGGGTTAGGTCTGCGGGGGCCAAGTCGCAGTGAGCGGTTCAGGGCTGCGGGTGGCCAGTCCATGTGAGCGGGTCAGGGCTGCGGGGGCCAGTCCCTGTGATCGGGTCAGGGCTGCAGGCGGAAGTCGCAGTGAGCGGGTCAGGGATACGGGGGCCAGTCCCTCTGAGCGGGTCAGGGCTGCGGGGGGCAAGTCGCAGTGAGCGGGTCAGGTCTGCGGGGGGCAAATCGCTGTGAGCGGGTCAGGGCTGCGGGGGCCAGTCCCAGTCAGAGGGACTGGACTGCAAGGGGCAAGTGCCTGTCAGCGGGACAGGACTGCCGGGGGCAAGTCGCAGTGAGCGGGTCAGGGCTGCGGGGGGCAAGTCGGAATGAGCGGGTCAGGTCTGCGGGGGCCAAGTCGCAGTGAGCGGTTCAGGGCTGCGGGTGGCCAGTCCATGTGAGCGGGTCAGGGCTGCGGGGGGCAAGTTGCAGTGAGCCGGTCAGGGCTGCCGGGGGCCAGACCCTGTGTGCGGGTCAGAGCTGCGGTGGCCAGTCCCTGTGAGAGGGTCAGGGGTGCGGGGGCCAGTCCCTGTCAGTGGGACAAAACTGCGGGGGGCAAGTCCCTGTCGGCGGGACAGGACTGCAGGGGGAAATTCCCTGTCAGCGGTTCAGGGCGGCGGGGACCAGTCCCTATCTGCGTGACAGGACTGCGGGGGGCAAGTCGCAGTGAGCGGGTCAGGGCTGCGGCGGGCAGTCCCTGTCAGCGTGACAGGACTGCCGGGGGCAAGTCACAGTGAGCGGGTAAGGGCTGCGGGGGCCAAGTCACAGTGAGCGGGTCAGGGCTGCTGGGGCCAGTCCCTGTGAGCGGGTGAGGGCTGCGGGGGCAGTCCGTCTGAGCGGGTCAGGGCTGTGGGGGCAAGTCCCTGTCAGCGGGACAGGACTGCGGGGGGCAAGTCGCAGTGAGCGGGTCAAGACTGCGGGGCTCAAGTCGCTGTGAGCGGGTCAGGGCTGCGGGGGGCAAGTCGCAGACAGCGGGTGAGGGCTGCGGGGGGCAAGTCGCAGTGACCGTGTCAGGGCTGCGGGGGCCAGTCCCTGTCAGCGGGACAGGACTGCAAGGGGCTCGTGCTTGTCAGCGGGACAGGACTGCAGGGTTCAAGTCCCTGTCAGCGGGTCAGGGCTGCAGGGGCCAGTCCTTGTCAGCGGGACAGGACTGCGGGGGACATGTCGCAGTCAGCGGGTCAGGTCTGCAGGGGGCAAGTCGCAGTGAGCGGGTCAGGGCTGCGGGGGCCAGTCCCAGTCAGAGGGACAGGATTGCAAGGGGCAAGTGCCTGTCAGCGGGACAGGACTGCAAGGGGCAAGTGCCTGTCAGCGGGACAGGACTGCCGGGGGCAAGTCGCAGTGAGCGGGTCAGGGCTGCGGGGGCCAGTGCCTGTCAGCGGGACAGGACTGCGGGGGGCAAGTCACAGTGAGCGGGTCAGGGCTGCGGGAGGCAAATCGCAGTGAGCGGGTCAGGACTGCGGTGGGCAAGTCGCATGAGCAGGTCAGGGCTGCGGGGGCCAGTCCCTGTCAGCGGGACAGGACTGCAAGGGGCAAGTGCTTGTCAGCGGGACAGGACTGCAGGGGGCAAGTCCCTGTCAGCGGGTCAGGGCTGCAGGGGCCAGTCCTTGTCAGCGGGACAGGACTGCGGGGGACATGTCGCAGTCAGCGGGTCAGGTCTGCAGGGGTAAGTCGCAGTGAGCGGGTCAGGGCTGCGGGGGCCAGTCCCAGTCAGAGGGACAGGATTGCAAGGGGCAAGTGCCTGTCAGCGGGACAGGACTGCAAGGGGCAAGTGCCTGTCAGCGGGACAGGACTGCCGGGGGCAAGTCGCAGTGAGCGGGTCAGGGCTGCGGGGGCCAGTGCCTGTCAGCGGGACAGGACTGCGGGGGGCAAGTCACAGTGAGCGGGTCAGGTCCGCGGGAGGCAAATCGCAGTGAGCGGGTCAGGACTGCGGTGGGCAAGTCGCATGAGCAGGTCAGGGCTGCGGGGGCCAGTCCCTGTCAGCGGGACAGGACTGCAAGGGGCAAGTGCTTGTCAGCGGGACAGGACTGCAGGGGGCAAGTCCCTGTCAGCGGGTCAGGGCTGCGTGGGCCAGTCCCTGTCAGCGTGACAGGACTGCGGGGAGCAAGTCGCAGTGAGCGGGTCAGGTCTGCGGGGGGCAAGTCGTAGTGAGCGGGACAGGACTGCGGGGGACACGTCGCAGTCAGCGGGTCAGGGCTGCAGGGGGCAAGTCGCAGTGAGCGGGTCAGGGCTGCGGTGGCCAGTCCCTGTGAGCGGGTCAGGGGTACGGGGTCCAGTCCCTGTCAGCGGGACCTAATTGCAAGGGGCAAGTCGCAGTGAGCGTGTCAGGGCTGCGGGGGCCAGTCCCTGTCAGCGGGACAGGACTGCAAGGGGCTAGTGCTTGTCAGCGGGACAGGACTGCAGGGTGCAAGTCCCTGTCAGCGGGTCAGGGCTGCAGGGGGCCAGTCCCTGTGAGCGGGTCAGGGCAGCGGGGGGCCAGTCCCTGTCAGCGGGACAGGACTGCGGGGGGCAAGTCCCTGTCAGCGGGACAGGACTGCGGGGGGCAAGTCGCAGTGAGCGTGTCAGGACTGGGGGGGGTCAGTCGCAGTCAGCCGTTCAGGTCTGCGGTGGGCAAGTCGCAGTGAGCGGGTCAGGTTTGCGGGGGGTAAGTTGCAGTGAGCCGGTCAGGGCTGCTGGGGGGCAGTCGCAGTGTGCGGGTCAGGGCTGCGGTGGCCAGTCCCTGTGAGAGGGTCAGGGGTGCGGGGGCCAGTCCCTGTCAGCGGGACATAACTGCGGGGGGCAAGTCGCAGTGAGCGGTTCAGGTCTGCGGGGGGCAAGTCGCAGTGAGCGGGTCAGGGCTGCGGGGGCCAGTGCCAGTCAGAGGGACAGGACTGCAAGGGGCAAGTGCCTGTCAGCGGGACAGGACTGCAAGGGGCAAGTGCCTGTCAGCGGGACAGGACTGCCGGGGGCAAGTCGCAGTGAGCGGGTCAGGGCTGCGGGGGGCAAGTCGGAGTGAGCGGGTCAGGACTGCGGGGGCCAAGTCGCAGTGAGCGGGTCAGGGCTGCGGGTGGCCAGTCCATGTGAGCGGGTCAGGGCTGCGGGGGACAGTCCCTGTGATCGGGACAGGGCTGCAGGCGGAAGTCGCAGTGAGCGGGTCAGGGCTACGTGGGCCAGTCCCTCTGAGCGGGACAGGAATGAGGGAGGCAAGTCGCAGTGAGCGTGTCAGGTCTGCGGGGGGCAAGTCGCAGTGAGCGGGTCAGGGCTGCGGGGGGCCAGTCGCAGTAAGCGGGTCAGGGCTGCGGGGGCAAGTCCCTCTGTGCGGGTCAGGGCTGCGGGGGCCAGTCCCTCTGAGCGGGTCAGGGATGCAGGCGGAAGTCGCAGTGAGCGGGTCAGGGATACGGGGGCCAGTCCCTCTGAGCGGGTCAGGACTGCGGGAGGCAAGTCACAGTGAGTTGGTCAGTGCAGCGGGGGGCCAGTCCCTGTGAGCGGGTCAGGGCTGCAGGGGCCAGTGCCTGTTAGCGGGACAGAACTGCGGGGGGCAAGTCGCAGTGAGCGGGTCAGGGCTGCGGCGGGCAGTCCCTGTCAGCGTGACAGGACTGCGGGGGGCAAGTCGCAGTGAGCGGGTCAGGGCTGCGGCGGGCAGTCCCTGTCGGCGGGACAGGACTGCAAGGGGGAAAGTCCCTGTCAGCGGTTCAGGGCGGCGGGGGCCAGTCCCTGTCTGCGTGACAGGACTGCGGGGGGCAAGTCGCAGTGAGCGGGTCAGGGCTGCGGCGGGCAGTCCCTGTCAGCGTGACAGGACTGCCGGGGGCAAGTCGCAGTGAGCGGGTAAGGGCTGCGGGGGCCAAGTCGCAGTGAGCGGGTCAGGGCTGCTGGGGCCAGTCCCTGTGAGCGGGTGAGGGCTGCGGGGGCAGTCCGTCTGAGCGGGTCAGGGCTGTGGGGGCAAGTCACTGTCAGCGGGACAGGACTGTGGGGGGCAAGTCGCAGTGTGCAGGTCAAGACTGCGGGGCTCAAGTCGCTGTGAGCGGGTCAGGGCTGCGGGGGGCAAGTCGCAGTGAGCGGGTCAGGGCTGCGGGTGGCCAGTCCCTGTGAGCGGGTCAGGGCTGCAGGCAGAAGTCGCAGTGAGCGGGTCAGGGATACGGGGGCCAGTCCCTCTGAGCGGGACAGGACTGAGGGAGGCAAGTCGCAAAGAGCGTGTCAGGTCTGCGGGGGGCAGGTCGCAGTGAGCGGGTCAGGGCTGCGGGTGGCCAGTCGCAGTGAGCGGGTCAGGGCTGCGGGGACAAGTCCCTGTCAGCGGGACAGGACTGCGGGGGGCAAGTCGCAGTGAGCGGGTGAGGGCTGCGGGGGCCAGTCCCTGAGAGCGGGTCAGGGCTGCGGGGGCCAGTCCCTCTGTGCGGGTCAGGGCTGCGGGGGCCAGTCCCTGTGAGCGGGTCAGGGCTGCGGGGGGCAAATCGCTGTGAGCGGGTCAGGGCTGCTGGGGCCAGTACCTGTGAGCGGGTCAGGGCTGAGGGGGCCAGTCACTCTGAGCGGCTCAGGGCTGTGGGGGCAAGTCCCTGTCAGCGGGACAGGACTGCGGGGGTCAAGTCCCTGTCAGTGGGACAGGACTTTGGGGGGGCAAATCGCTGTGAGCGGGTCAGGGCTGCTGGGGCCAGTACCTGTGAGCGGGTCAGGGCTGAGGGGGCCAATCACTCTGAGCGGCTCAGGGCTGTGGGGGCAAGTCCCTGTCAGCGGGACAGGACTGCGGGGGTCAAGTCCCTGTCAGCGGGACAGGACTTTGGGGGGGCAAGTCGCAGTGAGCGGGTCAGGGCTGCGGGGCGCAAGTCGCAGTGAGCAGGTCAGGGCTGTGGGGGCCAGTCCCTGTCAGCGGGACAGGACTGCGGGGGACACGTCGCAGTCAGCGGGTCAGGTCTGCAGGGGGCAAGTCGCAGTGAGCGGGTCAGGGCAGCGGGGGCCAGTCCCAGTCAGAGGGACAGGACTGCAAGGGGCAAGAGCCTGTCAGCGGGACAGGACTGCCGGGGGCAAGTCGCAGTGAGCGGGTCAGGTCTGCGGGGGCAAAGTCGCAGTGAGCGGGTCAGGGCTGCGGGTGGCCAGTCCGTGTGAGCGGGTCAGGGCTGCGGGGGCCAGTCCCTGCGATCGGGTCAGGGCTGCAGGCGGAAGTCGCAGTGAGCGGGTAACGGATACGGGGGCCAGTCCCTCTGAGCGGGACAGGACTGAGGGAGGCAAGTCCCTGTCAGCGGGAGAGGACTGCGGGGGGCAAGTCCCTGTCAGCGGGACAGGACTGCGGGGGGCAAGTTGCAGTGAGCGGGTCAGGTCTACGGTGGGCAAGTGGCATTGAGCGGGTCAGGGCTGCGGGGGGCAAGTCGCAGAGAGCGGGTCAGGGCTGCGGTGGCCAGTCCCTGTGAGCGGGTCAGGTGTACGGGGTCCAGTCCCTGTCAGCGGGACATAACAGCAAGGGGCAAGTCGCAGTGAGCGGGTCAGGTCTGCGGGGGGCAAATCGCAGTGAGCGGGTCAGGGCGGCGGGGGGCAAGACGCAGTGAGCGGGTCAGGTCCGCGGGAGGCAAATCGCAGTGAGCGGGTCAGGACTGCGGTGGGCAAGTCGCAGTGAGCGGGTGAGGGCTGCGGGGGCCAGTCCCTCTGAGTGGGTCAGGGCTGTGGGGGCAAGTCCCTGTCAGCGGGACAGGACTGCGGGGGTCAAGTCCCTGTCAGCGGGACAGGACTGCGGGGGGCAAGTCGCAGTGAGCGGGTCAGGGCTGCGGGGGGCAAGTCGCAGTGAGCGGGTCAGGGCTGCGGGGACCAGTCCCTGTCAGCAGGACAGGACTGCAAGGGGCAAGTGCTTGTCAGCGGGACAGGACTGCGGGGGACAAGTCGCAGTCAGCGGGTCAGGGCTGCGGTGGCCAGTCCCTGTGAGCGGGTCAGGGGTACGGGGTCCAGTCCCTGTCAGCGGGACCTAACTGCAAGGGGCAAGTCGCAGTGAGCGGGTCAGGTCTGCGGGGGGCAAGTCGCAGTGAGCGGGTCAGGACTGCGGTGGGCAAGTCGCAGTGAGCGGGTCAGGACTGCGGTGGGCAAGTCGCAGTGAGCGGGTCAGGGCTGCGGGGGCCAATCCCTGTCAGAGGGACAGGACAGCGGGGGGCAAGTCCCTGTCGACGGGACAGGACTGCGGGGGGCAAGTCGCAGTCAGCGGGTCAGGTCTGCGGGGGGCAAGTCGCAGTGAGCGGGTGAGGACTGCGGGGGGCAAGTCGCAGTGAGCGTGTCAGGGCTGCGGGGGCCAGTCCGTGTGAGCGGGTCAGGGCTGCGGGGGCCAGTCCCTGTGATCGGGTCAGGGCTGAGGGAGGCAAGTCCCTGTCAGCGGGACAGGACTGCAAGTGGCAAGTCCATGTCAGCGGGACAGGACTGCGGGGGGCAAGTCGCAGTGAGCGGGTCAGGTCTGCGGGGCGCAAGTCGCAGTGAGCGGGTCAGGGCTGCGGGGGGTAAGTCGCATTGAGCGGGTCAGGGCGGCGGGGGCCAGTCCCTGTCAGAGGGACAGGACTGCAAGTGGCAAGTCCATGTCAGCGGGACAGGACTGCGGGGGGCAAGTCGCAGTGAGCGGGTCAGGTCTGCGGGGCGCAAGTCGCAGTGAGCGGGTCAGGGCTGCTGGGGCCAGTCCCTGTGAGCGGGTGAGGGCTGCGGGGGCAGTCCGTCTGAGCGGGTCAGGGCTGTGGGGGCAAGTCACTGTCAGCGGGACAGGACTGTGGGGGGCAAGTCGCAGTGTGCAGGTCAAGACTGCGGGGCTCAAGTCGCTGTGAGCGGGTCAGGGCTGCGGGGGGCAAGTCGCAGTGAGCGGGTCAGGGCTGCGGGTGGCCAGTCCCTGTGAGCGGGTCAGGGCTGCAGGCGGAAGTCGCAGTGAGCGGGTCAGGGATACGGGGGCCAGTCCCTCTGAGCGGGACAGGACTGAGGGAGGCAAGTCGCAATGAGCGTGTCAGGTCCGCGGGGGGCAGGTCGCAGTGAGCGGGTCAGGGCTGCGGGTGGCCAGTCGCAGTGAGCGGGTCAGGGCTGCGGGGACAAGTCCCTGTCAGCGGGACAGGACTGCGGGGGGCAAGTCGCAGTGAGCAGGTGAGGGCTGCGGTGGCCAGTCCCTGAGAGCGGGTCAGGGCTGCGGGGGCCAGTCCCTCTGTGCGGGTCAGGGCTGCGGGGGCCAGTACCTGTGAGCGGGTCAGGGCTGAGGGGGCCAGTCACTCTGAGCGGCTCAGGGCTGTGGGGGCAAGTCCCTGACAGCGGGACAGGACTGCGGGGGTCAAGTCCCTGTCAGTGGGACAGGACTTTGGGGGGGCAAATCGCTGTGAGCGGGTCAGGGCTGCTGGGGCCAGTACCTGTGAGCGGGTCAGGGCTGAGGGGGCCAATCACTCTGAGCGGCTCAGGGCTGTGGGGGCAAGTCCCTGTCAGCGGGACAGGACTGCGGGGGTCAAGTCCCTGTCAGCGGGACAGGACTTTGGGGGGGCAAGTCGCAGTGAGCGGGTCAGGGCTGCGGGGCGCAAGTCGCAGTGAGCAGGTCAGGGCTGTGGGGGCCAGTCCCTGTCAGCGGGACAGGACTGCGGGGGACACGTCGCAGTCAGCGGGTCAGGTCTGCAGGGGGCAAGTCGCAGTGAGCGGGTCAGGGCTGCGGGGGCCAGTCCCAGTCAGAGGGACAGGACTGCAAGGGGCAAGAGCCTGTCAGCGGGACAGGACTGCCGGGGGCAAGTCGCAGTGAGCGGGTCAGGTCTGCGGGGGCAAAGTCGCAGTGAGCGGGTCAGGGCTGCGGGTGGCCAGTCCGTGTGAGCGGGTCAGGGCTGCGGGGGCCAGTCCCTGCGATCGGGTCAGGGCTGCAGGCGGAAGTCGCAGTGAGCGGGTAACGGATACGGGGGCCAGTCCCTCTGAGCGGGACAGGACTGAGGGAGGCAAGTCCCTGTCAGCGGGAGAGGACTGCGGGGGGCAAGTCCCTGTCAGCGGGACAGGACTGCGGGGGGCAAGTTGCAGTGAGCGGGTCAGGTCTACGGTGGGCAAGTGGCATTGAGCGGGTCAGGGCTGCGGGGGGCAAGTCGCAGAGAGCGGGTCAGGGCTGCGGTGGCCAGTCCCTGTGAGCGGGTCAGGTGTACGGGGTCCAGTCCCTGTCAGCGGGACATAACAGCAAGGGGCAAGTCGCAGTGAGCGGGTCAGGTCTGCGGGGGGCAAATCGCAGTGAGCGGGTCAGGGCGGCGGGGGGCAAGACGCAGTGAGCGGGTCAGGTCCGCGGGAGGCAAATCGCAGTGAGCGGGTCAGGACTGCGGTGGGCAAGTCGCAGTGAGCGGGTGAGGGCTGCGGGGGCCAGTCCCTCTGAGTGGGTCAGGGCTGTGGGGGCAAGTCCCTGTCAGCGGGACAGGACTGCGGGGGTCAAGTCCCTGTCAGCGGGACAGGACTGCGGGGGGCAAGTCGCAGTGAGCGGGTCAGGGCTGCGGGGGGCAAGTCGCAGTGAGCGGGTCAGGGCTGCGGGGACCAGTCCCTGTCAGCAGGACAGGACTGCAAGGGGCAAGTGCTTGTCAGCGGGACAGGACTGCGGGGGACAAGTCGCAGTCAGCGGGTCAGGGCTGCGGTGGCCAGTCCCTGTGAGCGGGTCAGGGGTACGGGGTCCAGTCCCTGTCAGCGGGACCTAACTGCAAGGGGCAAGTCGCAGTGAGCGGGTCAGGTCTGCGGGGGGCAAGTCGCAGTGAGCGGGTCAGGACTGCGGTGGGCAAGTCGCAGTGAGCGGGTCAGGACTGCGGTGGGCAAGTCGCAGTGAGCGGGTCAGGGCTGCGGGGGCCAATCCCTGTCAGAGGGACAGGACAGCGGGGGGCAAGTCCCTGTCGGCGGGACAGGACTGCGGGGGGCAAGTCGCAGTCAGCGGGTCAGGTCTGCGGGGGGCAAGTCGCAGTGAGCGGGTGAGGACTGCGGGGGGCAAGTCGCAGTGAGCGTGTCAGGGCTGCGGGGGCCAGTCCGTGTGAGCGGGTCAGGGCTGCGGGGGCCAGTCCCTGTGATCGGGTCAGGGCTGAGGGAGGCAAGTCCCTGTCAGCGGGACAGGACTGCAAGTGGCAAGTCCATGTCAGCGGGACAGGACTGCGGGGGGCAAGTCGCAGTGAGCGGGTCAGGTCTGGGGGGCGCAAGTCGCAGTGAGCGGGTCAGGGCTGCGGGGGGTAAGTCGCATTGAGCGGGTCAGGGCGGCGGGGGCCAGTCCCTGTCAGAGGGACAGGACTGCAAGTGGCAAGTCCATGTCAGCGGGACAGGACTGCGGGGGGCAAGTCGCAGTGAGCGGGTCAGGTCTGCGGGGCGCAAGTCGCAGTGAGTGGGTCAGGGCTGCGGGGGCAAGTGCTTGTCAGCGGGACAGGTCTGCAGGGGGCAAGTCCATGTGAGCGGGTCAGTGCTGCGGGGGCCAGTGCCTGTCAGCGGGACAGGACTGCGGGGGGCAAGTCGCAGTGAGCGGGTCAGGTCCGCGGGAGGCAAATCGCAGTGAGCGGGTCAGGACTGCGGTGGGCAAGTCGCAGTGAGCGGGTGAGGGCTGCGGGGGCCAGTCCCTGTCAGCGGGACAGGACTGCAAGGGGCCAGTCCTTGTCAGCGGGACAGGACTGCAGGGGGCCAGTCCCTGTGAGCGGGTCAGGGCAGCGGGGGGCCAGTCCCTGTCAGCGGGACAGGACTGCGGGGGGCAAGTCCCTGTCAGCGGGACAGGACTGCGGGGGGCAAGTCGCAGTGAGCGTGTCAGGACTGGGGGGGGTCAGTCGCAGTGAGCCGTTCAGGTCTGCGGTGGGCAAGTCGCAGTGAGCGGGTCAGGTTTGCGGGGGGTAAGTTGCAGTGAGCCGGTCAGGGCTGCTGGGGGCCAGTCGCAGTGTGCGGGTCAGGGCTGCGGTGGCCAGTCCCTGTGAGAGGGTCAGGGGTGCGGGGGCCAGTCCCTGTCAGCGGGACATAACTGCGGGGGGCAAGTCGCAGTGAGCGGTTCAGGTCTGCGGGGGGCAAGTCGCAGTGAGCGGGTCAGGGCTGCGGGGGCAAGTGCCTGTCAGCGGGACAGGACTGCAAGGGGCAAGTGCCTGTCAGCGGGACAGGACTGCCGGGGGCAAGTCGCAGTGAGCGGGTCAGGGCTGCGGGGGGCAAGTCGGAGTGAGCGGGTCAGGACTGCGGGGGCCAAGTCGCAGTGAGCGGGTCAGGGCTGCGGGTGGCCAGTCCATGTGAGCGGGTCAGGGCTGCGGGGGACAGTCCCTGTGATCGGGACAGGGCTGCAGGCGGAAGTCGCAGTGAGCGGGTCAGGGATACGTGGGCCAGTCCCTCTGAGCGGGACAGGAATGAGGGAGGCAAGTCGCAGTGAGCGTGTCAGGTCTGCGGGGGGCAAGTCGCAGTGAGCGGGTCAGGGCTGCGGGGGGCCAGTCGCAGTAAGCGGGTCAGGGCTGCGGGGGCAAGTCCCTCTGTGCGGGTCAGGGCTGCGGGGGCCAGTCCCTCTGAGCGGGTCAGGGATGCAGGCGGAAGTCGCAGTGAGCGGGTCAGGGATACGGGGGCCAGTCCCTCTGAGCGGTTCAGGACTGCGGGAGGCAAGTCACAGTGAGTTGGTCAGTGCAGCGGGGGGCCAGTCCCTGTGAGCGGGTCAGGGCTGCAGGGGCCAGTGCCTGTCAGTGGGACAGGACTGCGGGGGGCAAGTCGCAGTGAGCGGGTCAGGGCTGCGGCGGGCAGTCCCTGTCAGCGTGACAGGACTGCGGGGGGCAAGTCGCAGTGAGCGGGTCAGGGCTGCGGCGGGCAGTCCCTGTCGGCGGGACAGGACTGCAAGGGGGAAAGTCCCTGTCAGCGGTTCAGGGCGGCGGGGGCCAGTCCCTGTCTGCGTGACAGGACTGCGGGGGGCAAGTCGCAGTGAGCGGGTCAGGGCTGCGGCGGGCAGTCCCTGTCAGCGTGACAGGACTGCCGGGGGCAAGTCGCAGTGAGCGGGTAAGGGCTGCGGGGGCCAAGTCGCAGTGAGCGGGTCAGGGCTGCTGGGGCCAGTCCCTGTGAGCGGGTGAGGGCTGCGGGGGCAGTCCGTCTGAGCGGGTCAGGGCTGCGGGGGCAAGTCACTGTCAGCGGGACAGGACTGTGGGGGGCAAGTCGCAGTGTGCAGGTCAAGACTGCGGGGCTCAAGTCGCTGTGAGCGGGTCAGGGCTGCGGGGGGCAAGTCGCAGAGAGCGGGTCAGGGCTGCGGGGCGCAAGTCGCAGTGAGCAGGTCCGGGCTACGGGGGCCAGTCCCTGTCAGCGGGACAGGACTGCAAGGGGCAAGTGCTTGTCAGCGGGACAGGACTGCAGGGGGCAAGTCCATGTGAGCGGGTCAGTGCTGCGGGGGCCAGTGCCTGTCAGCGGGACAGGACTGCGGGGGGCAAGTCCCTGTCAGCAGGACAGGACTGCGGGGGGCAAGTCGCAGTGAGCGGGTCAGGTCTGTGGTGGGCAAGTCGCAGTGAGCGGGTCAGGTCTGCGGGGGGCAAGTTGCAGTGAGCCGGTCAGGGCTGCCGGGGGCCAGTCCCTGTGTGCGCGTCAGGGCTGCGGTGGCCAGTCCCTGTGCGAGGGTCAGGGGTGCGGGGCCCAGTCCCGGTCAGCGGGACATAACTGCGGGGGGGCAAGTCGCAGTGAGCGGGTCAGGTCCGCGGGAGGCAAATCGCAGTGAGCGGGTCAGGACTGCGGTGGGCAAGTCGCAGTGAGCGGGTGAGGGCTGCGGGGGCCAGTCCCTCTGAGCGGGTCAGGGCTGTGGGGGCAAGTCCCTGTCAGCGGGACAGGACTGCGGGGGTCAAGTCCCTGTCAGCGGGACAGGACTGCAGGGGGCAAGTCGCAGTGAGCGGGTGAGGGCTGCGGGGGCCAGTCCCTCTGAGCGGGTCAGGGCTGTGGGGGCAAGTCCCTGTCAGCGGGACAGGACTGCGGGGGTCAAGTCCCTGTCAGCGGGACAGGACTGCGGGGATCAAGTCGCTGTGAGCGGGTCAGGGCTGCGGGGGGCAAGTCGCAGAGAGCGGGTCAGGGCTGCGGGGGGCAAGTCGCAGTGAGCGGGTCAGGGCTGCGGGGGCAAGTCCCTGTCAGCGGGACAGGACTGCGGGGGTCAAGTCCCTGTCAGCGGGACAGGACTGCGGGGATCAAGTCGCTGTGAGCGGGTCAGGTCTGCGGGGGGCAAATCGCAGTGAGCGGGTCAGGACTGCGGTGGGCAGGTCGCAGTGAGCGGGTCAGGGCTGCGGGGGCCAATCACTGTCAGAGGGACAGGACAGCAGGGCCCAAGTCCCTGTCGGCGGGACAGGACTGCGGGGGGCAAGTCGCAGTCAGCGGGTCAGGTCTGTGGGGGGAAAGTCGCAGTGAGCGGGTGAGGACTGCGGGGGGCAAGTCGCAGTGAGCGGGTCAGGGCGGCGGGGGCCAGTCCCTGTCAGAGGGACAGGACTGCAAGGGGCAAGTGCCTGTCAGCGGGTCAGGGCTGCGGGGGCCAGTCCCTCTCCGCCTGACAGGACTGCGGGGCCAAGTCGCAGTGAGCGGGTCAGGTCTGCGGGAGGCAAGTCGCAGTGAGCGGGTCAGGACTGCGGGGGTCAAATCGGGGTGAGCGGGTTAGGGCTGCGGCGGGCAGTCCCTGTCAGCGTGATAGGACTGCGGGGGGCAAGTCGCAGTCAGCGGGTCAGGTCTGCGGGGGGCAAGTCGCAGTGAGCGGGTCATGGCTGCGGGGGGCAAGTCGCAGTGAGCTGGTCAGGGCAGCGGGGGGCCAGTCCCTGTGAGCGGGTCAGGGCTGCGGGGTCCAGTGCCTGTCAGCGGGACAGGACTGCGGGGGGCAAGTCCCTGTCAGCGGGACAGGACTGCGGGGCGCAAGTCGCAGTGAGCGTCTAAGGTCTGCGGTGGGCAAGTCGCAGTGAGCGGGTCAGGTCTGCGGGGGGTCAGTCGCAGTGAGACGGTCAGGGCTGCGGTGGCCAGTCCCTGTGAGCGGGTCAGGGGTGCGGGGGCCAGTCCCTGTCAGCAGGACAGGACTGCAAGGGGCAAGTGCTTGTCAGCGGGACAGGACTGCAGGGGGCCAGTCCCTGTGAGCGGGTCAGGGCAGCGGGGGGCCAGTCCCTGTCAGCGGGACAGGACTGCGGGGGGCAAGTCCCTGTCAGCGGGACAGGACTGCGGGGGGCAAGTCGCAGTGAGCGTGTCAGGACTGGGGGGGGTCAGTCGCAGTGAGCCGTTCAGGTCTGCGGTGGGCAAGTCGCAGTGAGCGGGTCAGGTTTGCGGGGGGTAAGTTGCAGTGAGCCGGTCAGGGCTGCTGGGGGCCAGTCGCAGTGTGCGGGTCAGGGCTGCGGTGGCCAGTCCCTGTGAGAGGGTCAGGGGTGCGGGGGCCAGTCCCTGTCAGCGGGACAGGACAGCGGGAGGCAAGTCCCTGTCAGCGGGACAGGACTGCAGGGGGCAAGTCCCTGTCAGCGGGTCAGGGCTGAGTGGGCCAGTCCCGGTCAGCGGGTCATGGCTGCGGGGGGCAAGTCGCAGTGAGCGGGTCAGGGCTGGGGTGCCCAGTTCCTGTGTGCGGGTCAGGGCTGCAAGAGGCAAGTGCCTGTCAGCGGGACGGGACTGCGGGGGGCAAGTCGCAGTCAGCGGGTCAGGACTGCGGGGGACAATTCGCAGTGAGCGGGTGAGGACTGCGGGGGCCAGTCCCTGTCAGAGGGACAGGACTGCGAGGGAAGATGCAGTGAGCCGGTCAGGGCAGTGGGGGGCCAGACCCTGTGAGCGGGTCAGGGCTGCGGGGGCCAGTCCCTGTGAGCGGGTCAGGGCTGCGGGGGCCAGTGCCTGTCAGCAGGACAGGACTGCGGGGGTCAAGTCCCAGTCAGCGGGACAGGACTGCGGGGGGCAAGTCGCAGTGAGCGGGTCAAGACTGCGGGGATCAAGTCGCTGTGAGCGGGTCAGGGCTTCGGGGGGCAAGTCGCAGAGAGCGGGTCAGGGCTGCGGGGGCAAGTCCCTGTCAGCGGGACAGGACTGCAAGGGGCAAGTGCTTGTCAGCGGGACAGGACTGCAGGGGGCAAGTCCATGTGAGCGGGTCAGGGCTGCGGGGGCCGGTGCCTGTCAGCGGGACATAACTGCGGGGGGCAAGTTGCAGTGAGCGGGTCAGGACTGCGGTGGGCCAGTCCCTGTGTGCGGGTCAGGGTTGCGGGGGCCAGTCCCTGTCAGAGGGACAGGACAGCGGGGGGCAAGTCCCTGTCGGCGGGACAGGACTGCAAGGGGGAAAGTCCCTGTCAGCGGTTCAGGGCGGCGGGGGCCAGTCCCTGTCCGCGTGACAGGACTGCGGGGGGCAAGTCGCAGTGAGCGGGTCAGGGCTGCAGCGGGCAGTCCCTGTCAGCGTGACAGGACTGCCGGGGGCAAGTCGCAGTGAGCGGGTAAGGGCTGCGGGGGCCAAGTCGCAGTGAGCGGGTCAGGGCTGCTGGGGCCAGTCCCTGTGAGCGGGTGAGGGCTGCGGGGGCAGTCCGTCTGAGCGGGTCAGGGCTGTGGGGGCAAGTCCCTGTCAGCGGGACAGGACTGCGGGGGGCAAGTCACAGTGAGCGGGTCAAGACTGCGGGGCTCAAGTCGCTGTGAGCGGGTCAGGGCTGCGGGGGGCAAGTCACAGTGAGTGTGTCAGGGCTGCGGGGGGCAAGTCGCAGTGAGCGTGTCAGGGCTGCGGGGGCCAGTCCCTGTCAGCGGGACAGGACTGCAAGGGGCGAGTGCTTGTCAGCGGGACAGGACTGCAGGGTGCAAGTCCCTGTCAGCGGGTCAGGGCTGCAGGGGCCAGTCCCTGTCAGCGGGACAGGACTGCTGGGGACACGTCGCAGTCAGCGGGTCAGGTCTGCAGGGGGCTAGTCTCAGTGAGCGGGTCAGGGCTGCGGGGGACAGTCCCAGTCAGAGGGACAGGACTGCAAGGGGCAAGTGCCTGTCAGCGGGACAGGACTGCAAGGGGCAAGTCGCAGTGAGAGGGTCAGGGCTGCAGGCGGAAGTCGCAGTGAGCGGGTCACGAATACGGGGGCCAGTCCCTCTGAGCGGGACAGGACTGAGGGAGGCAAGTCCCTGTCAGCGGGACAGGTCTACGGTGGGCAAGTCGCATTGAGCGGGTCAGGTCTACAGTGGGCAAGTCGCATTGAGCGGGTCAGGTCTACGGTGGGCAAGTCGCATTGAGCGGGTCAGGGCTGCGGTGGCCAGTCCCTGTGAGCGGGTCAGGGCTGCGGGGGCCAGTGCCTGTCAGCGGGACATAACTGCAAGGGGCAAGTCGCAGTGAGCGGGTCAGGACTGCATGTGGTCAGTCGCAGTGAGCGGGTCAGGTCTGCGGGGTGCAAGTTGCAGTGAGCGGGTCAGGACTGCGGTGGGCAAGTCGCAGTGAGCGGGTCAGGGCTGCGGGGGCCAGACCCTGTGTGCGGGTCAGGGCTGCGGTGGCCAGTCCCTGTGAGAGGGTCAGGGGTGCGGGGGCCAGTCCCTGTCAGCGGGACATAACTGCGGGGGTAAGTCGCAGGGAGCGGTTCAGGTCTGCGGGGGGCAAATCGCAGTGAGCGGGTCAGGTCTGCGGTGGGCAAGTCGCAGTGAGCGGGTCAGGGCTGCGGGGGCCAGTCCCCGTCAGAGGGACAGGACAGCGGGGGGCAAGTCCCTGTCGGCGGGACAGGATTGCAGGGGGAAAGTCCCTGTCAGCGGGTCAGGGCTGCGGGGGCCAGTCCCTGTCCGCGTGACAGGACTGCGGGGGGCAAGTCGCAGTGAGCGGGTCAGGGCTGCTGGGGCCAGTCCCTGTGAGCCGGTGAGGGCTGCGGGGGCCAGTCCCTCTGAGCGGGTCAGGGCTGTGGGGGCAAGTCCCTGTCAGCGGGACAGGACTGCGGGGGGCAAGTCGCTGTGAGCGGGTCAGGGCTGCGGGGGGCAAGTCGCAGTGAGCGGGTCAGGGCTGCGGTGGCCAGTCCCTGTGAGCGGGTCAGGGGTACGGGGTCCAGTCCCTGTCAGCGGGACATAACTGCAAGGGGCAAGTCGCAGAGAGCGGGTCAGGACTGCGGTGGGCAAGTCGCAGTGAGCGGGTCAGGGCTGCGGGGGCCAATCACTGTCAGAGGGACAGGACAGCGGGGGGCAAGTCCCTGTCGGCGGGACAGGACTGCGGGGGGCAAGTCGCAGTCAGCGAGTCAGGTCTGCGGGGGGCAAGTCGCAGTGAGCGGGTGAGGACTGCGGGGGGCAAGTCCCAGTGAGCGGGTCAGGGCGGCGGGGGCCAGTCCCTGTCAGAGGGACAGGACTGCAAGGGGCAAGTGCCTGTCAGCGGGTCAGGGCTGCGGGGGCCTGTCCCTGTCCGCGTGACAGGACTGCGGGGGGCACGTCGCAGTGAGCGGGTCAGGTCTGCGGGGGGCAAGTCGCAGTGAGCGGGTCAGGACTGCGGGGGTCAAATCGGGGTGAGCGGGTCAGGGCTGCGGCGGGCAGTCCCTGTCAGCATGACAGGACTGCGGGGGGCAAGTCGCAGTGAGCGGGTCAGGTCTGCGGGGGGCAAGTCGCAGTGAGCGGGTCAGGGCTGCGGGGGGCAAGTCGCAGTGAGCTGGTCAGGGCAGCGGGGGGCCAGTCCCTGTGAGCGGGTCAGGGCTGCGGGGGCCAGTGCCTGTCAGCGGGACAGGACTGCGGGGGGCAAGTCCCTGTCAGCGGGACAGGACTGCGGGGGGCAAGTCGCAGTGAGCGGGTCAGGTCTGTGGGGGTCAAGTCGCAGTGAGCGTGTCAGAACTGCGGGGGGCAAGTCGCAGTGAGCGGGTCAGGTCTGCGGTGGGCAAGTCGCAGTGAGCGGGTCAGGTCTGCGGGGTGCAAGTTGCAGTGAGCCGGTCAGAGCTGCGGTGGCCAGTCCCTGTGAGCGGGTCAGGGATGCGGGGGCCAGTCCCTGTCAGCGGGACATAAGTGCGGGGGGCAAGTCACAGTGAGCGGGTCAGGGCTGCAGGGGGCAAGTCGCAGTGAGCGGGTCAGGGCTGCGGGGGACAAGTCGCAGTGAGCCGGTCAGGGCTGCGGTGGCCAGTCCCTGTGAGCGGGTCAGGGGTGCGGGGGCCAGTCCCTGTCAGCGGCACAGGGCTGTGGGGGGCAAGTCGCAGTGAGCGGGTCAGGTCTGTGGGGGGGCAAATCGCAGTGAGCGGGTCAGGACTGCAGTGGGCAAGTCGCAGTGAGCGGGTCAGGGCTGCGGGGGCCAGTCCCTGTCAGAGGGACAGGACAGCGGGGGGCAAGTCCCTGTCGGCGGGTCAGGGCTGCGGGGGGCAAGTCGCAGTGAGCGGGTCAGGTCTGTGGGGGCCAAGTCGCAGTGAGCGGGTCAGGGCTGCGGGGGGCAAGTCGCAGTGAGCTGGTCAGGGCAGCGGGGGGCCAGTCCCTGTGAGCGGGTCAGGGCTGCGGGGGCCAGTGCCTGTCAGCGGGACAGGACTGCGGGGGGCAAGTCCCTGTCAGCGGGACAGGACTGCGGGGGGCAAGTCGCAGTGAGCGGGTCAGGTCTGTGGGGGTCAAGTCGCAGTGAGCGTGTCAGAACTGCGGGGGGCAAGTCGCAGTGAGCGGGTCAGGACTGCAGTGGGCAAGTCGCAGTGAGCGGGTCAGGGCTGCGGGGGCCAGTCCCTGTGAGCGGGTCAGTGCTGCGGGTGGCCAGTCCCTGTGAGCGGGTCAGGGCTGCGGGGGCCAGTACCTGTGAACGGGTCAGGGCTGCAGGCGGAAGTCGCAGTGAGCGGGTCAGGGATACGGGTGCCATTCCCTCTGAGCGGGACAGGACTGAGGGAGGCAAGTCGCAGTGAGCGGGTCAGGACTGCGGGGGTCAAGTCGGGGTGAGCGGGTCAGGGCTGCGGGGGCCAGTGCCCGTCAGCGGGACAGGACTGCGGGGCGCAAGTCGCAGTGAGCGTGTCAGGGCTGCGGTGGCCAGTCCCTGAGAGCGGGTCAGGGGTGCGGGGCCCAGTCCCTGTCAGCGGGACATAACTGCGGGGGGCAAGTCGCAGTGAGCGGGTCAGGTCTGCAGGAGGCAGTGTCGCAGTTAGCTGGTCAGGGCTGGGGGGGGGAAGTCGCAGTGAGCAGGTCAGGGCTGCAGGAGGCAGTGTCGCAGTTCGCGGGTCAGGGCTGGGGGGGGGGGCAAGTCGCAGTGAGCGGGTCAGGGCTGCGGGGGGTAGTGTCGCAGTTTTTACATCTGTTCTACCGATAAATTTTCCTGTGTTTTATCATAAATGCTTGGTGCATAAAGTAATTACCTGTGCTGTCCCTCACTTTTATTGTCTGGTTATCACCCACCACATCGCTAACCAGCACCTCTGCATCTGCCTTTAATTTTGATGTTCTAAATTCCCCTGCAACTGAACTCTCCCTCCGTGTTTAGTTCAAACACCTGTCTATAGTTCAAGTTATGAGACTCACTGGGTCTCCGGATTTTGTCCAGATTTTGTCCCTTCTGCCTCAGGATTGGTGCCAATGTCCCATGAATTCAAACCCATTTCTCCCACAACAATCCTCAAGTCAAGCATTTACCTGTTCATCTTATTGACGCTGTACCAATTGTCCAGTGGATCTAGTACTAATCAAGAGATTGTTACTATATTTTCTACATTTTCATTTAACTCCTGACTGCCAGTCCCTGTCAGCGGGACAGGACTGCGGGAGAAGTCGCACTGAGTGGGACAGGGCTGCGGGGGCCAGTCGCAGTGAGCAGGTCAGGGCTGCGGGGGCAAGTCCCTGTCAGCGGGTCAGGGGTGCGGGGGGCAAGTCGCAGTGAGCGGGTCAGGTCTGCGGGGCGCAAGTCGCAGTGAGCGGGTCAGGGCTGCGGGGGGTAAGTCGCATTGAGCGGGTCAGGGCGGCGGGGGCCAGTCCCTGTCAGAGGGACAGGACTGCAAGTGGCAAGTCCATGTCAGCGGGACAGGACTGCGGGGGGCAAGTCGCAGTGAGCGGGTCAGGTCTGCGGGGCGCAAGTCGCAGTGAGCGGGTCAGGGCTGCGGGGGCAAGTGCTTGTCAGCGGGACAGGTCTGCAAGGGGGCAAGTCCATGTGAGCGGGTCAGTGCTGCGGGGGCCAGTGCCTGTCAGCGGGACAGGACTGCGGGGGGCAAGTCGCAGTGAGCGGGTCAGGTCCGCGGGAGGCAAATCGCAGTGAGCGGGTCAGGGCTGCGGGGGGCAAGTCGCAGAGAGCGGGTCAGGGCTGCGGGGGGCAAGTCGCAGTGAGCGGGTCAGGTCTGCGGGGGGCAAGTCGCAGTGAGCGGGTCAGGGCTGCGGGGGCCAGTCCCAGTCAGAGGGACTGGACTGCAAGGGGCAAGTGCCTGTCAGCGGGACAGGACTGCCGGGGGCAAGTCGCAGTGAGCGGGTCAGGGCTGCGGGGGGCAAGTCGGAATGAGCGGGTCAGGTCTGCGGGGGCCAAGTCGCAGTGAGCGGTTCAGGGCTGCGGGTGGCCAGTCCATGTGAGCGGGTCAGGGCTGCGGGGGCCAGTCCCTGTGATCGGGTCAGGGCTGCAGGCGGAAGTCGCAGTGAGCGGGTCAGGGATACGGGGGCCAGTCCCTCTGAGCGGGTCAGGGCTGCGGGGGGCAAGTCGCAGTGAGCGGGTCAGGTCTGCGGGGGGAAAATCGCTGTGAGCGGGTCAGGGCTGCGGGGGCCAGTCCCAGTCAGAGGGACTGGACTGCAAGGGGCAAGTGCCTGTCAGCGGGACAGGACTGCCGGGGGCAAGTCGCAGTGAGCGGGTCAGGGCTGCGGGGGGCAAGTCGGAATGAGCGGGTCAGGTCTGCGGGGGCCAAGTCGCAGTGAGCGGTTCAGGGCTGCGGGTGGCCAGTCCATGTGAGCGGGTCAGGGCTGCGGGGGCCAGTCCCTGTGATCGGGTCAGGGCTGCAGGCGGAAGTCGCAGTGAGCGGGTCAGGGATACGGGGGCCAGTCCCTCTGAGCGGGACAGGAATGAAGGAGGCAAGTCGCGGTGAGCGTGTCAGGTCTGCAGGGGGCAAGTCGCAGTGAGCGGGTCAGGGCTGCGGGGGGCCAGTCGCAGTAAGCGGGTCAGGGCTGCGGGGGCAAGTCCCTCTGTGCGGGTCAGGGCTGCGGGGTCCAGTCCCTCTGAGCGGGTCAGGGCTGCAGGCAGAAGTCGCAGTGAGCGGGTCAGGGATACGGGGGCCAGTCCCTCTGAGCGGGTCAGGACTGCGGGGGGCAAGTCACAGTGAGCTGGGCAGCGGGGGGCCAGTCCCTGTGAGCGGGTCAGGGCTGCGGGGGCCAGTGCCTGTCAGCGGGACAGGACTGCGGGGGGCAAGTCCCTGTCAGCGGGACAGGACTGCGGGGGGCAAGTCGCAGTGAGCGTGTCAGGACTGGGGTGGGTCAGTCGCAGTGAGTGGGTCAGGTCTGCGGTGGGCAAGTCGCAGTGAGCGGGTCAGGTCTGCGGGGGGCAAGTTGCAGTGAGCCGGTCAGGGCTGCCGGGGGCCAGACCCTGTGTGCGGGTCAGGGCTGCGGTGGCCAGTCCCTGTGAGAGGGTCAGGGGTGCGGGGGCCAGTCCCTGTCAGTGGGACAAAACTGTGGGGGGCAAGTCCCTGTCGGCGGGACAGGACTGCAGGGGGAAATTCCCTGTCAGCGGTTCAGGGCGGCGGGGGCCAGTCCCTATCTGCGTGACAGGACTGCGGGGGGCAAGTCGCAGTGAGCGGGTCAGGGCTGCGGCGGGCAGTCCCTGTCAGCGTGACAGGACTGCCGGGGGCAAGTCGCAGTGAGCGGGTAAGGGCTGCGGGGGCCAAGTCACAGTGAGCGGGTCAGGGCTGCTGGGGCCAGTCCCTGTGAGCGGGTGAGGGCTGCGGGGGCAGTCCGTCTGAGCGGGTCAGGGCTGTGGGGGCAAGTCCCTGTCAGCGGGACAGGACTGCGGGGGGCAAGTCGCAGTGAGCGGGTCAAGACTGCGGGGCTCAAGTCGCTGTGAGCGGGTCAGGGCTGCGGGGGGCAAGTCGCAGACAGCGGGTGAGGGCTGCGGGGGGCAAGTCGCAGTGACCGTGTCAGGGCTGCGGGGGCCAGTCCCTGTCAGCGGGACAGGACTGCAAGGGGCTCGTGCTTGTCAGCGGGACAGGACTGCAGGGTTCAAGTCCCTGTCAGCGGGTCAGGGCTGCAGGGGCCAGTCCTTGTCAGCGGGACAGGACTGCGGGGGACATGTCGCAGTCAGCGGGTCAGGTCTGCAGGGGGCAAGTCGCAGTGAGCGGGTCAGGGCTGCGGGGGCCAGTCCCAGTCAGAGGGACAGGATTGCAAGGGGCAAGTGCCTGTCAGCGGGACAGGACTGCAAGGGGCAAGTGCCTGTCAGCGGGACAGGACTGCCGGGGGCAAGTCGCAATGAGCGGGTCAGGGCTGCGGGGGCCAGTGCCTGTCAGCGGGACAGGACTGCGGAGGGCAAGTCACAGTGAGCGGGTCAGGTCCGCGGGAGGCAAATCGCAGTGAGCGGGTCAGGACTGCGGTGGGCAAGTCGCATGAGCAGGTCAGGGCTGCGGGGGCCAGTCCCTGTCAGCGGGACAGGACTGCAAGGGGCAAGTGCTTGTCAGCGGGACAGGACTGCAGGGGGCAAGTCCCTGTCAGCGGGTCAGGGCTGCGTGGGCCAGTCCCTGTCAGCGTGACAGGACTGCGGGGAGCAAGTCGCAGTGAGCGGGTCAGGTCTGCGGGGGGCAAGTCGTAGTGAGCGGGTCAGGACTGCGGGGGGCAAGTCGCAGTCAGCGGGTCAGGTCTGCGGGGGGCAAGTCGCAGTGAGCGGGTCAGGACTGCGGGGGGCAGTCCCTGTCAGCGGGACAGGATTGCAAGGGGCGAGTGCTTGTCAGCGGGACAGGACTGCAGGGTGCAAGTGCCTGTCAGCGGGTCACGGCTGCAGGGGCCAGTCCCTGTCAGCGGGACAGGACTGCGGGGGACACGTCGCAGTCAGCGGGTCAGGGCTGCAGGGGGCAAGTCGCAGTGAGCGGGTCAGGGCTGCGGTGGCCAGTCCCTGTGAGCGGGTCAGGGGTACGGGGTCCAGTCCCTGTCAGCGGGACCTAATTGCAAGGGGCAAGTCGCAGTGAGCGTGTCAGGGCTGCGGGGGCCAGTCCCTGTCAGCGGGACAGGACTGCAAGGGGCTAGTGCTTGTCAGCGGGACAGGACTGCAGGGTGCAAGTCCCTGTCAGCGGGTCAGGGCTGCAGGGGCCAGTCCTTGTCAGCGGGACAGGACTGCAGGGGGCCAGTCCCTGTGAGCGGGTCAGGGCAGCGGGGGGCCAGTCCCTGTCAGCGGGACAGGACTGCGGGGGGCAAGTCCCTGTCAGCGGGACAGGACTGCGGGGGGCAAGTCGCAGTGAGCGTGTCAGGACTGGGGGGGGTCAGTCGCAGTGAGCCGTTCAGGTCTGCGGTGGGCAAGTCGCAGTGAGCGGGTCAGGTTTGCGGGGGGTAAGTTGCAGTGAGCCGGTCAGGGCTGCTGGGGGCCAGTCGCAGTGTGCGGGTCAGGGCTGCGGTGGCCAGTCCCTGTGAGAGGGTCAGGGGTGCGGGGGCCAGTCCCTGTCAGCGGGACAGGACAGCGGGAGGCAAGTCCCTGTCAGCGGGACAGGACTGCAGGGGGCAAGTCCCTGTCAGCGGGTCAGGGCTGAGTGGGCCAGTCCCGGTCAGCGGGTCATGGCTGCGGGGGGCAAGTCGCAGTGAGCGGGTCAGGGCTGGGGGGCCCAGTTCCTGTGTGCGGGTCAGGGCTGCAAGAGGCAAGTGCCTGTCAGCGGGACGGGACTGCGGGGGGCAAGTCGCAGTCAGCGGGTCAGGACTGCGGGGGACAATTCGCAGTGAGCGGGTGAGGACTGCGGGGGCCAGTCCCTGTCAGAGGGACAGGACTGCGAGGGAAGATGCAGTGAGCCGGTCAGGGCAGTGGGGGGCCAGACCCTGTGAGCGGGTCAGGGCTGCGGGGGCCAGTCCCTGTGAGCGGGTCAGGGCTGCGGGGGCCAGTGCCTGTCAGCAGGACAGGACTGCGGGGGTCAAGTCCCAGTCAGCGGGACAGGACTGCGGGGGGCAAGTCGCAGTGAGCGGGTCAAGACTGCGGGGATCAGGTCGCTGTGAGCGGGTCAGGGCTGCGGGGGGCAAGTCGCAGAGAGCGGGTCAGGGCTGCGGGGGCAAGTCCCTGTCAGCGGGACAGGACTGCAAGGGGCAAGTGCTTGTCAGCGGGACAGGACTGCAGGGGGCAAGTCCATGTGAGCGGGTCAGGGCTGCGGGGGCCGGTGCCTGTCAGCGGGACATAACTGCGGGGGGCAAGTTGCAGTGAGCGGGTCAGGACTGCGGTGGGCCAGTCCCTGTGTGCGGGTCAGGGTTGCGGGGGCCAGTCCCTGTCAGAGGGACAGGACAGCGGGGGGCAAGTCCCTGTCGGCGGGACAGGACTGCAAGGGGGAAAGTCCCTGTCAGCGGTTCAGGGCGGCGGGGGCCAGTCCCTGTCCGCGTGACAGGACTGCGGGGGGCAAGTCGCAGTGAGCGGGTCAGGGCTGCGGGGGCAAAGTCGCAGTGAGCGGGTCAGGGCTGCGGGTGGCCAGTCCGTGTGAGCGGGTCAGGGCTGCGGGGGCCAGTCCCTGCGATCGGGTCAGGGCTGCAGGCGGAAGTCGCAGTGAGCGGGTAACGGATACGGGGGCCAGTCCCTCTGAGCGGGACAGGACTGAGGGAGGCAAGTCCCTGTCAGCGGGAGAGGACTGCGGGGGGCAAGTCCCTGTCAGCGGGACAGGACTGCGGGGGGCAAGTTGCAGTGAGCGGGTCAGGTCTACGGTGGGCAAGTGGCATTGAGCGGGTCAGGGCTGCGGGGGGCAAGTCGCAGAGAGCGGGTCAGGGCTGCGGTGGCCAGTCCCTGTGAGCGGGTCAGGTGTACGGGGTCCAGTCCCTGTCAGCGGGACATAACAGCAAGGGGCAAGTCGCAGTGAGCGGGTCAGGTCTGCGGGGGGCAAATCGCAGTGAGCGGGTCAGGGCGGCGGGGGGCAAGACGCAGTGAGCGGGTCAGGTCCGCGGGAGGCAAATCGCAGTGAGCGGGTCAGGACTGCGGTGGGCAAGTCGCAGTGAGCGGGTGAGGGCTGCGGGGGCCAGTCCCTCTGAGTGGGTCAGGGCTGTGGGGGCAAGTCCCTGTCAGCGGGACAGGACTGCGGGGGTCAAGTCCCTGTCAGCGGGACAGGACTGCGGGGGGCAAGTCGCAGTGAGCGGGTCAGGGCTGCGGGGGGCAAGTCGCAGTGAGCGGGTCAGGGCTGCGGGGACCAGTCCCTGTCAGCAGGACAGGACTGCAAGGGGCAAGTGCTTGTCAGCGGGACAGGACTGCGGGGGACAAGTCGCAGTCAGCGGGTCAGGGCTGCGGTGGCCAGTCCCTGTGAGCGGGTCAGGGGTACGGGGTCCAGTCCCTGTCAGCGGGACCTAACTGCAAGGGGCAAGTCGCAGTGAGCGGGTCAGGTCTGCGGGGGGCAAGTCGCAGTGAGCGGGTCAGGACTGCGGTGGGCAAGTCGCAGTGAGCGGGTCAGGACTGCGGTGGGCAAGTCGCAGTGAGCGGGTCAGGGCTGCGGGGGCCAATCCCTGTCAGAGGGACAGGACAGCGGGGGGCAAGTCCCTGTCGACGGGACAGGACTGCGGGGGGCAAGTCGCAGTCAGCGGGTCAGGTCTGCGGGGGGCAAGTCGCAGTGAGCGGGTGAGGACTGCGGGGGGCAAGTCGCAGTGAGCGTGTCAGGGCTGCGGGGGCCAGTCCGTGTGAGCGGGTCAGGGCTGCGGGGGCCAGTCCCTGTGATCGGGTCAGGGCTGAGGGAGGCAAGTCCCTGTCAGCGGGACAGGACTGCAAGTGGCAAGTCCATGTCAGCGGGACAGGACTGCGGGGGGCAAGTCGCAGTGAGCGGGTCAGGTCTGCGGGGCGCAAGTCGCAGTGAGCGGGTCAGGGCTGCGGGGGGTAAGTCGCATTGAGCGGGTCAGGGCGGCGGGGGCCAGTCCCTGTCAGAGGGACAGGACTGCAAGTGGCAAGTCCATGTCAGCGGGACAGGACTGCGGGGGGCAAGTCGCAGTGAGCGGGTCAGGTCTGCGGGGCGCAAGTCGCAGTGAGCGGGTCAGGGCTGCTGGGGCCAGTCCCTGTGAGCGGGTGAGGGCTGCGGGGGCAGTCCGTCTGAGCGGGTCAGGGCTGTGGGGGCAAGTCACTGTCAGCGGGACAGGACTGTGGGGGGCAAGTCGCAGTGTGCAGGTCAAGACTGCGGGGCTCAAGTCGCTGTGAGCGGGTCAGGGCTGCGGGGGGCAAGTCGCAGTGAGCGGGTCAGGGCTGCGGGTGGCCAGTCCCTGTGAGCGGGTCAGGGCTGCAGGCGGAAGTCGCAGTGAGCGGGTCAGGGATACGGGGGCCAGTCCCTCTGAGCGGGACAGGACTGAGGGAGGCAAGTCGCAATGAGCGTGTCAGGTCCGCGGGGGGCAGGTCGCAGTGAGCGGGTCAGGGCTGCGGGTGGCCAGTCGCAGTGAGCGGGTCAGGGCTGCGGGGACAAGTCCCTGTCAGCGGGACAGGACTGCGGGGGGCAAGTCGCAGTGAGCAGGTGAGGGCTGCGGTGGCCAGTCCCTGAGAGCGGGTCAGGGCTGCGGGGGCCAGTCCCTCTGTGCGGGTCAGGGCTGCGGGGGCCAGTACCTGTGAGCGGGTCAGGGCTGAGGGGGCCAGTCACTCTGAGCGGCTCAGGGCTGTGGGGGCAAGTCCCTGACAGCGGGACAGGACTGCGGGGGTCAAGTCCCTGTCAGTGGGACAGGACTTTGGGGGGGCAAATCGCTGTGAGCGGGTCAGGGCTGCTGGGGCCAGTACCTGTGAGCGGGTCAGGGCTGAGGGGGCCAATCACTCTGAGCGGCTCAGGGCTGTGGGGGCAAGTCCCTGTCAGCGGGACAGGACTGCGGGGGTCAAGTCCCTGTCAGCGGGACAGGACTTTGGGGGGGCAAGTCGCAGTGAGCGGGTCAGGGCTGCGGGGCGCAAGTCGCAGTGAGCAGGTCAGGGCTGTGGGGGCCAGTCCCTGTCAGCGGGACAGGACTGCGGGGGACACGTCGCAGTCAGCGGGTCAGGTCTGCAGGGGGCAAGTCGCAGTGAGCGGGTCAGGGCTGCGGGGGCCAGTCCCAGTCAGAGGGACAGGACTGCAAGGGGCAAGAGCCTGTCAGCGGGACAGGACTGCCGGGGGCAAGTCGCAGTGAGCGGGTCAGGTCTGCGGGGGCAAAGTCGCAGTGAGCGGGTCAGGGCTGCGGGTGGCCAGTCCGTGTGAGCGGGTCAGGGCTGCGGGGGCCAGTCCCTGCGATCGGGTCAGGGCTGCAGGCGGAAGTCGCAGTGAGCGGGTAACGGATACGGGGGCCAGTCCCTCTGAGCGGGACAGGACTGAGGGAGGCAAGTCCCTGTCAGCGGGAGAGGACTGCGGGGGGCAAGTCCCTGTCAGCGGGACAGGACTGCGGGGGGCAAGTTGCAGTGAGCGGGTCAGGTCTACGGTGGGCAAGTGGCATTGAGCGGGTCAGGGCTGCGGGGGGCAAGTCGCAGAGAGCGGGTCAGGGCTGCGGTGGCCAGTCCCTGTGAGCGGGTCAGGTGTACGGGGTCCAGTCCCTGTCAGCGGGACATAACAGCAAGGGGCAAGTCGCAGTGAGCGGGTCAGGTCTGCGGGGGGCAAATCGCAGTGAGCGGGTCAGGGCGGCGGGGGGCAAGACGCAGTGAGCGGGTCAGGTCCGCGGGAGGCAAATCGCAGTGAGCGGGTCAGGACTGCGGTGGGCAAGTCGCAGTGAGCGGGTGAGGGCTGCGGGGGCCAGTCCCTCTGAGTGGGTCAGGGCTGTGGGGGCAAGTCCCTGTCAGCGGGACAGGACTGCGGGGGTCAAGTCCCTGTCAGCGGGACAGGACTGCGGGGGGCAAGTCGCAGTGAGCGGGTCAGGGCTGCGGGGGGCAAGTCGCAGTGAGCGGGTCAGGGCTGCGGGGACCAGTCCCTGTCAGCAGGACAGGACTGCAAGGGGCAAGTGCTTGTCAGCGGGACAGGACTGCGGGGGACAAGTCGCAGTCAGCGGGTCAGGGCTGCGGTGGCCAGTCCCTGTGAGCGGGTCAGGGGTACGGGGTCCAGTCCCTGTCAGCGGGACCTAACTGCAAGGGGCAAGTCGCAGTGAGCGGGTCAGGTCTGCGGGGGGCAAGTCGCAGTGAGCGGGTCAGGACTGCGGTGGGCAAGTCGCAGTGAGCGGGTCAGGACTGCGGTGGGCAAGTCGCAGTGAGCGGGTCAGGGCTGCGGGGGCCAATCCCTGTCAGAGGGACAGGACAGCGGGGGGCAAGTCCCTGTCGGCGGGACAGGACTGCGGGGGGCAAGTCGCAGTCAGCGGGTCAGGTCTGCGGGGGGCAAGTCGCAGTGAGCGGGTGAGGACTGCGGGGGGCAAGTCGCAGTGAGCGTGTCAGGGCTGCGGGGGCCAGTCCGTGTGAGCGGGTCAGGGCTGCGGGGGCCAGTCCCTGTGATCGGGTCAGGGCTGAGGGAGGCAAGTCCCTGTCAGCGGGACAGGACTGCAAGTGGCAAGTCCATGTCAGCGGGACAGGACTGCGGGGGGCAAGTCGCAGTGAGCGGGTCAGGTCTGGGGGGCGCAAGTCGCAGTGAGCGGGTCAGGGCTGCGGGGGGTAAGTCGCATTGAGCGGGTCAGGGCGGCGGGGGCCAGTCCCTGTCAGAGGGACAGGACTGCAAGTGGCAAGTCCATGTCAGCGGGACAGGACTGCGGGGGGCAAGTCGCAGTGAGCGGGTCAGGTCTGCGGGGCGCAAGTCGCAGTGAGTGGGTCAGGGCTGCGGGGGCAAGTGCTTGTCAGCGGGACAGGTCTGCAGGGGGCAAGTCCATGTGAGCGGGTCAGTGCTGCGGGGGCCAGTGCCTGTCAGCGGGACAGGACTGCGGGGGGCAAGTCGCAGTGAGCGGGTCAGGTCCGCGGGAGGCAAATCGCAGTGAGCGGGTCAGGACTGCGGTGGGCAAGTCGCAGTGAGCGGGTGAGGGCTGCGGGGGCCAGTCCCTGTCAGCGGGACAGGACTGCAAGGGGCCAGTCCTTGTCAGCGGGACAGGACTGCAGGGGGCCAGTCCCTGTGAGCGGGTCAGGGCAGCGGGGGGCCAGTCCCTGTCAGCGGGACAGGACTGCGGGGGGCAAGTCCCTGTCAGCGGGACAGGACTGCGGGGGGCAAGTCGCAGTGAGCGTGTCAGGACTGGGGGGGGTCAGTCGCAGTGAGCCGTTCAGGTCTGCGGTGGGCAAGTCGCAGTGAGCGGGTCAGGTTTGCGGGGGGTAAGTTGCAGTGAGCCGGTCAGGGCTGCTGGGGGCCAGTCGCAGTGTGCGGGTCAGGGCTGCGGTGGCCAGTCCCTGTGAGAGGGTCAGGGGTGCGGGGGCCAGTCCCTGTCAGCGGGACATAACTGCGGGGGGCAAGTCGCAGTGAGCGGTTCAGGTCTGCGGGGGGCAAGTCGCAGTGAGCGGGTCAGGGCTGCGGGGGCAAGTGCCTGTCAGCGGGACAGGACTGCAAGGGGCAAGTGCCTGTCAGCGGGACAGGACTGCCGGGGGCAAGTCGCAGTGAGCGGGTCAGGGCTGCGGGGGCCAAGTCGCAGTGAGCGGGTCAGGGCTGCGGGTGGCCAGTCCATGTGAGCGGGTCAGGGCTGTGGGGGACAGTCCCTGTGATCGGGACAGGGCTGCAGGCGGAAGTCGCAGTGAGCGGGTCAGGGATACGTGGGCCAGTCCCTCTGAGCGGGACAGGAATGAGGGAGGCAAGTCGCAGTGAGCGTGTCAGGTCTGCGGGGGGCAAGTCGCAGTGAGCGGGTCAGGGCTGCGGGGGGCCAGTCGCAGTAAGCGGGTCAGGGCTGCGGGGGCAAGTCCCTCTGTGCGGGTCAGGGCTGCGGGGGCCAGTCCCTCTGAGCGGGTCAGGGATGCAGGCGGAAGTCGCAGTGAGCGGGTCAGGGATACGGGGGCCAGTCCCTCTGAGCGGTTCAGGACTGCGGGAGGCAAGTCACAGTGAGTTGGTCAGTGCAGCGGGGGGCCAGTCCCTGTGAGCGGGTCAGGGCTGCAGGGGCCAGTGCCTGTCAGTGGGACAGGACTGCGGGGGGCAAGTCGCAGTGAGCGGGTCAGGGCTGCGGCGGGCAGTCCCTGTCAGCGTGACAGGACTGCGGGGGGCAAGTCGCAGTGAGCGGGTCAGGGCTGCGGCGGGCAGTCCCTGTCGGCGGGACAGGACTGCAAGGGGGAAAGTCCCTGTCAGCGGTTCAGGGCGGCGGGGGCCAGTCCCTGTCTGCGTGACAGGACTGCGGGGGGCAAGTCGCAGTGAGCGGGTCAGGGCTGCGGCGGGCAGTCCCTGTCAGCGTGACAGGACTGCCGGGGGCAAGTCGCAGTGAGCGGGTAAGGGCTGCGGGGGCCAAGTCGCAGTGAGCGGGTCAGGGCTGCTGGGGCCAGTCCCTGTGAGCGGGTGAGGGCTGCGGGGGCAGTCCGTCTGAGCGGGTCAGGGCTGCGGGGGCAAGTCACTGTCAGCGGGACAGGACTGTGGGGGGCAAGTCGCAGTGTGCAGGTCAAGACTGCGGGGCTCAAGTCGCTGTGAGCGGGTCAGGGCTGCGGGGGGCAAGTCGCAGAGAGCGGGTCAGGGCTGCGGGGCGCAAGTCGCAGTGAGCAGGTCCGGGCTACGGGGGCCAGTCCCTGTCAGCGGGACAGGACTGCAAGGGGCAAGTGCTTGTCAGCGGGACAGGACTGCAGGGGGCAAGTCCATGTGAGCGGGTCAGTGCTGCGGGGGCCAGTGCCTGTCAGCGGGACAGGACTGCGGGGGGCAAGTCCCTGTCAGCAGGACAGGACTGCGGGGGGCAAGTCGCAGTGAGCGGGTCAGGTCTGTGGTGGGCAAGTCGCAGTGAGCGGGTCAGGTCTGCGGGGGGCAAGTTGCAGTGAGCCGGTCAGGGCTGCCGGGGGCCAGTCCCTGTGTGCGCGTCAGGGCTGCGGTGGCCAGTCCCTGTGCGAGGGTCAGGGGTGCGGGGCCCAGTCCCGGTCAGCGGGACATAACTGCGGGGGGGCAAGTCGCAGTGAGCGGGTCAGGTCCGCGGGAGGCAAATCGCAGTGAGCGGGTCAGGACTGCGGTGGGCAAGTCGCAGTGAGCGGGTGAGGGCTGCGGGGGCCAGTCCCTCTGAGCGGGTCAGGGCTGTGGGGGCAAGTCTCTGTCAGCGGGACAGGACTGCGGGGGTCAAGTCCCTGTCAGCGGGACAGGACTGCAGGGGGCAAGTCGCAGTGAGCGGGTGAGGGCTGCGGGGGCCAGTCCCTCTGAGCGGGTCAGGGCTGTGGGGGCAAGTCCCTGTCAGCGGGACAGGACTGCGGGGGTCAAGTCCCTGTCAGCGGGACAGGACTGCGGGGATCAAGTCGCTGTGAGCGGGTCAGGGCTGCGGGGGGCAAGTCGCAGAGAGCGGGTCAGGGCTGCGGGGGGCAAGTCGCAGTGAGCGGGTCAGGGCTGCGGGGGCAAGTCCCTGTCAGCGGGACAGGACTGCGGGGGTCAAGTCCCTGTCAGCGGGACAGGACTGCGGGGATCAAGTCGCTGTGAGCGGGTCAGGTCTGCGGGGGGCAAATCGCAGTGAGCGGGTCAGGACTGCGGTGGGCAGGTCGCAGTGAGCGGGTCAGGGCTGCGGGGGCCAATCACTGTCAGAGGGACAGGACAGCAGGGCCCAAGTCCCTGTCGGCGGGACAGGACTGCGGGGGGCAAGTCGCAGTCAGCGGGTCAGGTCTGTGGGGGGAAAGTCGCAGTGAGCGGGTGAGGACTGCGGGGGGCAAGTCGCAGTGAGCGGGTCAGGGCGGCGGGGGCCAGTCCCTGTCAGAGGGACAGGACTGCAAGGGGCAAGTGCCTGTCAGCGGGTCAGGGCTGCGGGGGCCAGTCCCTCTCCGCCTGACAGGACTGCGGGGCCAAGTCGCAGTGAGCGGGTCAGGTCTGCGGGAGGCAAGTCGCAGTGAGCGGGTCAGGACTGCGGGGGTCAAATCGGGGTGAGCGGGTTAGGGCTGCGGCGGGCAGTCCCTGTCAGCGTGATAGGACTGCGGGGGGCAAGTCGCAGTCAGCGGGTCAGGTCTGCGGGGGGCAAGTCGCAGTGAGCGGGTCATGGCTGCGGGGGGCAAGTCGCAGTGAGCTGGTCAGGGCAGCGGGGGGCCAGTCCCTGTGAGCGGGTCAGGGCTGCGGGGTCCAGTGCCTGTCAGCGGGACAGGACTGCGGGGGGCAAGTCCCTGTCAGCGGGACAGGACTGCGGGGCGCAAGTCGCAGTGAGCGTCTAAGGTCTGCGGTGGGCAAGTCGCAGTGAGCGGGTCAGGTCTGCGGGGGGTCAGTCGCAGTGAGACGGTCAGGGCTGCGGTGGCCAGTCCCTGTGAGCGGGTCAGGGGTGCGGGGGCCAGTCCCTGTCAGCAGGACAGGACTGCAAGGGGCAAGTGCTTGTCAGCGGGACAGGACTGCAGGGGGCCAGTCCCTGTGAGCGGGTCAGGGCAGCGGGGGGCCAGTCCCTGTCAGCGGGACAGGACTGCGGGGGGCAAGTCCCTGTCAGCGGGACAGGACTGCGGGGGGCAAGTCGCAGTGAGCGTGTCAGGACTGGGGGGGGTCAGTCGCAGTGAGCCGTTCAGGTCTGCGGTGGGCAAGTCGCAGTGAGCGGGTCAGGTTTGCGGGGGGTAAGTTGCAGTGAGCCGGTCAGGGCTGCTGGGGGCCAGTCGCAGTGTGCGGGTCAGGGCTGCGGTGGCCAGTCCCTGTGAGAGGGTCAGGGGTGCGGGGGCCAGTCCCTGTCAGCGGGACAGGACAGCGGGAGGCAAGTCCCTGTCAGCGGGACAGGACTGCAGGGGGCAAGTCCCTGTCAGCGGGTCAGGGCTGAGTGGGCCAGTCCCGGTCAGCGGGTCATGGCTGCGGGGGGCAAGTCGCAGTGAGCGGGTCAGGGCTGGGGGGCCCAGTTCCTGTGTGCGGGTCAGGGCTGCAAGAGGCAAGTGCCTGTCAGCGGGACGGGACTGCGGGGGGCAAGTCGCAGTCAGCGGGTCAGGACTGCGGGGGACAATTCGCAGTGAGCGGGTGAGGACTGCGGGGGCCAGTCCCTGTCAGAGGGACAGGACTGCGAGGGAAGATGCAGTGAGCCGGTCAGGGCAGTGGGGGGCCAGACCCTGTGAGCGGGTCAGGGCTGCGGGGGCCAGTCCCTGTGAGCGGGTCAGGGCTGCGGGGGCCAGTGCCTGTCAGCAGGACAGGACTGCGGGGGTCAAGTCCCAGTCAGCGGGACAGGACTGCGGGGGGCAAGTCGCAGTGAGCGGGTCAAGACTGCGGGGATCAAGTCGCTGTGAGCGGGTCAGGGCTGCGGGGGGCAAGTCGCAGAGAGCGGGTCAGGGCTGCGGGGGCAAGTCCCTGTCAGCGGGACAGGACTGCAAGGGGCAAGTGCTTGTCAGCGGGACAGGACTGCAGGGGGCAAGTCCATGTGAGCGGGTCAGGGCTGCGGGGGCCGGTGCCTGTCAGCGGGACATAACTGCGGGGGGCAAGTTGCAGTGAGCGGGTCAGGACTGCGGTGGGCCAGTCCCTGTGTGCGGGTCAGGGTTGCGGGGGCCAGTCCCTGTCAGAGGGACAGGACAGCGGGGGGCAAGTCCCTGTCGGCGGGACAGGACTGCAAGGGGGAAAGTCCCTGTCAGCGGTTCAGGGCGGCGGGGGCCAGTCCCTGTCCGCGTGACAGGACTGCGGGGGGCAAGTCGCAGTGAGCGGGTCAGGGCTGCAGCGGGCAGTCCCTGTCAGCGTGACAGGACTGCCGGGGGCAAGTCGCAGTGAGCGGGTAAGGGCTGCGGGGGCCAAGTCGCAGTGAGCGGGTCAGGGCTGCTGGGGCCAGTCCCTGTGAGCGGGTGAGGGCTGCGGGGGCAGTCCGTCTGAGCGGGTCAGGGCTGTGGGGGCAAGTCCCTGTCAGCGGGACAGGACTGCGGGGGGCAAGTCACAGTGAGCGGGTCAAGACTGCGGGGCTCAAGTCGCTGTGAGCGGGTCAGGGCTGCGGGGGGCAAGTCACAGTGAGTGTGTCAGGGCTGCGGGGGGCAAGTCGCAGTGAGCGTGTCAGGGCTGCGGGGGCCAGTCCCTGTCAGCGGGACAGGACTGCAAGGGGCGAGTGCTTGTCAGCGGGACAGGACTGCAGGGTGCAAGTCCCTGTCAGCGGGTCAGGGCTGCAGGGGCCAGTCCCTGTCAGCGGGACAGGACTGCTGGGGACACGTCGCAGTCAGCGGGTCAGGTCTGCAGGGGGCTAGTCTCAGTGAGCGGGTCAGGGCTGCGGGGGACAGTCCCAGTCAGAGGGACAGGACTGCAAGGGGCAAGTGCCTGTCAGCGGGACAGGACTGCAAGGGGCAAGTCGCAGTGAGAGGGTCAGGGCTGCAGGCGGAAGTCGCAGTGAGCGGGTCACGAATACGGGGGCCAGTCCCTCTGAGCGGGACAGGACTGAGGGAGGCAAGTCCCTGTCAGCGGGACAGGTCTACGGTGCAAGTCGCATTGAGCGGGTCAGGTCTACAGTGGGCAAGTCGCATTGAGCGGGTCAGGTCTACGGTGGGCAAGTCGCATTGAGCGGGTCAGGGCTGCGGTGGCCAGTCCCTGTGAGCGGGTCAGGGCTGCGGGGGCCAGTGCCTGTCAGCGGGACATAACTGCAAGGGGCAAGTCGCAGTGAGCGGGTCAGGACTGCATGTGGTCAGTCGCAGTGAGCGGGTCAGGTCTGCGGGGTGCAAGTTGCAGTGAGCGGGTCAGGACTGCGGTGGGCAAGTCGCAGTGAGCGGGTCAGGGCTGCGGGGGCCAGACCCTGTGTGCGGGTCAGGGCTGCGGTGGCCAGTCCCTGTGAGAGGGTCAGGGGTGCGGGGGCCAGTCCCTGTCAGCGGGACATAACTGCGGGGGTAAGTCGCAGGGAGCGGTTCAGGTCTGCGGGGGGCAAATCGCAGTGAGCGGGTCAGGTCTGCGGTGGGCAAGTCGCAGTGAGCGGGTCAGGGCTGCGGGGGCCAGTCCCCGTCAGAGGGACAGGACAGCGGGGGGCAAGTCCCTGTCGGCGGGACAGGATTGCAGGGGGAAAGTCCCTGTCAGCGGGTCAGGGCTGCGGGGGCCAGTCCCTGTCCGCGTGACAGGACTGCGGGGGGCAAGTCGCAGTGAGCGGGTCAGGGCTGCTGGGGCCAGTCCCTGTGAGCCGGTGAGGGCTGCGGGGGCCAGTCCCTCTGAGCGGGTCAGGGCTGTGGGGGCAAGTCCCTGTCAGCGGGACAGGACTGCGGGGGGCAAGTCGCTGTGAGCGGGTCAGGGCTGCGGGGGGCAAGTCGCAGTGAGCGGGTCAGGGCTGCGGTGGCCAGTCCCTGTGAGCGGGTCAGGGGTACGGGGTCCAGTCCCTGTCAGCGGGACATAACTGCAAGGGGCAAGTCGCAGAGAGCGGGTCAGGACTGCGGTGGGCAAGTCGCAGTGAGCGGGTCAGGGCTGCGGGGGCCAATCACTGTCAGAGGGACAGGACAGCGGGGGGCAAGTCCCTGTCGGCGGGACAGGACTGCGGGGGGCAAGTCGCAGTCAGCGAGTCAGGTCTGCGGGGGGCAAGTCGCAGTGAGCGGGTGAGGACTGCGGGGGGCAAGTCCCAGTGAGCGGGTCAGGGCGGCGGGGGCCAGTCCCTGTCAGAGGGACAGGACTGCAAGGGGCAAGTGCCTGTCAGCGGGTCAGGGCTGCGGGGGCCTGTCCCTGTCCGCGTGACAGGACTGCGGGGGGCACGTCGCAGTGAGCGGGTCAGGTCTGCGGGGGGCAAGTCGCAGTGAGCGGGTCAGGACTGCGGGGGTCAAATCGGGGTGAGCGGGTCAGGGCTGCGGCGGGCAGTCCCTGTCAGCATGACAGGACTGCGGGGGGCAAGTCGCAGTGAGCGGGTCAGGTCTGCGGGGGGCAAGTCGCAGTGAGCGGGTCAGGGCTGCGGGGGGCAAGTCGCAGTGAGCTGGTCAGGGCAGCGGGGGGCCAGTCCCTGTGAGCGGGTCAGGGCTGCGGGGGCCAGTGCCTGTCAGCGGGACAGGACTGCGGGGGGCAAGTCCCTGTCAGCGGGACAGGACTGCGGGGGGCAAGTCGCAGTGAGCGGGTCAGGTCTGTGGGGGTCAAGTCGCAGTGAGCGTGTCAGAACTGCGGGGGGCAAGTCGCAGTGAGCGGGTCAGGTCTGCGGTGGGCAAGTCGCAGTGAGCGGGTCAGGTCTGCGGGGTGCAAGTTGCAGTGAGCCGGTCAGAGCTGCGGTGGCCAGTCCCTGTGAGCGGGTCAGGGATGCGGGGGCCAGTCCCTGTCAGCGGGACATAAGTGCGGGGGGCAAGTCACAGTGAGCGGGTCAGGGCTGCAGGGGGCAAGTCGCAGTGAGCGGGTCAGGGCTGCGGGGGACAAGTCGCAGTGAGCCGGTCAGGGCTGCGGTGGCCAGTCCCTGTGAGCGGGTCAGGGGTGCGGGGGCCAGTCCCTGTCAGCGGCACAGGGCTGTGGGGGGCAAGTCGCAGTGAGCGGGTCAGGTCTGTGGGGGGGCAAATCGCAGTGAGCGGGTCAGGACTGCAGTGGGCAAGTCGCAGTGAGCGGGTCAGGGCTGCGGGGGCCAGTCCCTGTCAGAGGGACAGGACAGCGGGGGGCAAGTCCCTGTCGGCGGGTCAGGGCTGCGGGGGGCAAGTCGCAGTGAGCGGGTCAGGTCTGTGGGGGCCAAGTCGCAGTGAGCGGGTCAGGGCTGCGGGGGGCAAGTCGCAGTGAGCTGGTCAGGGCAGCGGGGGGCCAGTCCCTGTGAGCGGGTCAGGGCTGCGGGGGCCAGTGCCTGTCAGCGGGACAGGACTGCGGGGGGCAAGTCCCTGTCAGCGGGACAGGACTGCGGGGGGCAAGTCGCAGTGAGCGGGTCAGGTCTGTGGGGGTCAAGTCGCAGTGAGCGTGTCAGAACTGCGGGGGGCAAGTCGCAGTGAGCGGGTCAGGACTGCAGTGGGCAAGTCGCAGTGAGCGGGTCAGGGCTGCGGGGGCCAGTCCCTGTGAGCGGGTCAGTGCTGCGGGTGGCCAGTCCCTGTGAGCGGGTCAGGGCTGCGGGGGCCAGTACCTGTGAACGGGTCAGGGCTGCAGGCGGAAGTCGCAGTGAGCGGGTCAGGGATACGGGTGCCATTCCCTCTGAGCGGGACAGGACTGAGGGAGGCAAGTCGCAGTGAGCGGGTCAGGACTGCGGGGGTCAAGTCGGGGTGAGCGGGTCAGGGCTGCGGGGGCCAGTGCCCGTCAGCGGGACAGGACTGCGGGGCGCAAGTCGCAGTGAGCGTGTCAGGGCTGCGGTGGCCAGTCCCTGAGAGCGGGTCAGGGGTGCGGGGCCCAGTCCCTGTCAGCGGGACATAACTGCGGGGGGCAAGTCGCAGTGAGCGGGTCAGGTCTGCAGGAGGCAGTGTCGCAGTTAGCTGGTCAGGGCTGGGGGGGGGAAGTCGCAGTGAGCAGGTCAGGGCTGCAGGAGGCAGTGTCGCAGTTCGCGGGTCAGGGCTGGGGGGGGGGGCAAGTCGCAGTGAGCGGGTCAGGGCTGCGGGGGGTAGTGTCGCAGTTTTTACATCTGTTCTACCGATAAATTTTCCTGTGTTTTATCATAAATGCTTGGTGCATAAAGTAATTACCTGTGCTGTCCCTCACTTTTATTGTCTGGTTATCACCCACCACATCGCTAACCAGCACCTCTGCATCTGCCTTTAATTTTGATGTTCTAAATTCCCCTGCAACTGAACTCTCCCTCCGTGTTTAGTTCAAACACCTGTCTATAGTTCAAGTTATGAGACTCACTGGGTCTCCGGATTTTGTCCAGATTTTGTCCCTTCTGCCTCAGGATTGGTGCCAATGTCCCATGAATTCAAACCCATTTCTCCCACAACAATCCTCAAGTCAAGCATTTACCTGTTCATCTTATTGACGCTGTACCAATTGTCCAGTGGATCTAGTACTAATCAAGAGATTGTTACTATATTTTCTACATTTTCATTTAACTCCTGACTGCCAGTCCCTGTCAGCGGGACAGGACTGCGGGAGAAGTCGCACTGAGTGGGACAGGGCTGCGGGGGCCAGTCGCAGTGAGCAGGTCAGGGCTGCGGGGGCAAGTCCCTGTCAGCGGGTCAGGGGTGCGGGGGGCAAGTCGCAGTGAGCGGGTCAGGTCTGCGGGGCGCAAGTCGCAGTGAGCGGGTCAGGGCTGCGGGGGGTAAGTCGCATTGAGCGGGTCAGGGCGGCGGGGGCCAGTCCCTGTCAGAGGGACAGGACTGCAAGTGGCAAGTCCATGTCAGCGGGACAGGACTGCGGGGGGCAAGTCGCAGTGAGCGGGTCAGGTCTGCGGGGCGCAAGTCGCAGTGAGCGGGTCAGGGCTGCGGGGGCAAGTGCTTGTCAGCGGGACAGGTCTGCAAGGGGGCAAGTCCATGTGAGCGGGTCAGTGCTGCGGGGGCCAGTGCCTGTCAGCGGGACAGGACTGCGGGGGGCAAGTCGCAGTGAGCGGGTCAGGTCCGCGGGAGGCAAATCGCAGTGAGCGGGTCAGGGCTGCGGGGGGCAAGTCGCAGAGAGCGGGTCAGGGCTGCGGGGGGCAAGTCGCAGTGAGCGGGTCAGGTCTGCGGGGGGCAAGTCGCAGTGAGCGGGTCAGGGCTGCGGGGGCCAGTCCCAGTCAGAGGGACTGGACTGCAAGGGGCAAGTGCCTGTCAGCGGGACAGGACTGCCGGGGGCAAGTCGCAGTGAGCGGGTCAGGGCTGCGGGGGGCAAGTCGGAATGAGCGGGTCAGGTCTGCGGGGGCCAAGTCGCAGTGAGCGGTTCAGGGCTGCGGGTGGCCAGTCCATGTGAGCGGGTCAGGGCTGCGGGGGCCAGTCCCTGTGATCGGGTCAGGGCTGCAGGCGGAAGTCGCAGTGAGCGGGTCAGGGATACGGGGGCCAGTCCCTCTGAGCGGGTCAGGGCTGCGGGGGGCAAGTCGCAGTGAGCGGGTCAGGTCTGCGGGGGGAAAATCGCTGTGAGCGGGTCAGGGCTGCGGGGGCCAGTCCCAGTCAGAGGGACTGGACTGCAAGGGGCAAGTGCCTGTCAGCGGGACAGGACTGCCGGGGGCAAGTCGCAGTGAGCGGGTCAGGGCTGCGGGGGGCAAGTCGGAATGAGCGGGTCAGGTCTGCGGGGGCCAAGTCGCAGTGAGCGGTTCAGGGCTGCGGGTGGCCAGTCCATGTGAGCGGGTCAGGGCTGCGGGGGCCAGTCCCTGTGATCGGGTCAGGGCTGCAGGCGGAAGTCGCAGTGAGCGGGTCAGGGATACGGGGGCCAGTCCCTCTGAGCGGGACAGGAATGAAGGAGGCAAGTCGCGGTGAGCGTGTCAGGTCTGCAGGGGGCAAGTCGCAGTGAGCGGGTCAGGGCTGCGGGGGGCCAGTCGCAGTAAGCGGGTCAGGGCTGCGGGGGCAAGTCCCTCTGTGCGGGTCAGGGCTGCGGGGTCCAGTCCCTCTGAGCGGGTCAGGGCTGCAGGCAGAAGTCGCAGTGAGCGGGTCAGGGATACGGGGGCCAGTCCCTCTGAGCGGGTCAGGACTGCGGGGGGCAAGTCACAGTGAGCTGGGCAGCGGGGGGCCAGTCCCTGTGAGCGGGTCAGGGCTGCGGGGGCCAGTGCCTGTCAGCGGGACAGGACTGCGGGGGGCAAGTCCCTGTCAGCGGGACAGGACTGCGGGGGGCAAGTCGCAGTGAGCGTGTCAGGACTGGGGTGGGTCAGTCGCAGTGAGTGGGTCAGGTCTGCGGTGGGCAAGTCGCAGTGAGCGGGTCAGGTCTGCGGGGGGCAAGTTGCAGTGAGCCGGTCAGGGCTGCCGGGGGCCAGACCCTGTGTGCGGGTCAGGGCTGCGGTGGCCAGTCCCTGTGAGAGGGTCAGGGGTGCGGGGGCCAGTCCCTGTCAGTGGGACAAAACTGTGGGGGGCAAGTCCCTGTCGGCGGGACAGGACTGCAGGGGGAAATTCCCTGTCAGCGGTTCAGGGCGGCGGGGGCCAGTCCCTATCTGCGTGACAGGACTGCGGGGGGCAAGTCGCAGTGAGCGGGTCAGGGCTGCGGCGGGCAGTCCCTGTCAGCGTGACAGGACTGCCGGGGGCAAGTCGCAGTGAGCGGGTAAGGGCTGCGGGGGCCAAGTCACAGTGAGCGGGTCAGGGCTGCTGGGGCCAGTCCCTGTGAGCGGGTGAGGGCTGCGGGGGCAGTCCGTCTGAGCGGGTCAGGGCTGTGGGGGCAAGTCCCTGTCAGCGGGACAGGACTGCGGGGGGCAAGTCGCAGTGAGCGGGTCAAGACTGCGGGGCTCAAGTCGCTGTGAGCGGGTCAGGGCTGCGGGGGGCAAGTCGCAGACAGCGGGTGAGGGCTGCGGGGGGCAAGTCGCAGTGACCGTGTCAGGGCTGCGGGGGCCAGTCCCTGTCAGCGGGACAGGACTGCAAGGGGCTCGTGCTTGTCAGCGGGACAGGACTGCAGGGTTCAAGTCCCTGTCAGCGGGTCAGGGCTGCAGGGGCCAGTCCTTGTCAGCGGGACAGGACTGCGGGGGACATGTCGCAGTCAGCGGGTCAGGTCTGCAGGGGGCAAGTCGCAGTGAGCGGGTCAGGGCTGCGGGGGCCAGTCCCAGTCAGAGGGACAGGATTGCAAGGGGCAAGTGCCTGTCAGCGGGACAGGACTGCAAGGGGCAAGTGCCTGTCAGCGGGACAGGACTGCCGGGGGCAAGTCGCAATGAGCGGGTCAGGGCTGCGGGGGCCAGTGCCTGTCAGCGGGACAGGACTGCGGAGGGCAAGTCACAGTGAGCGGGTCAGGTCCGCGGGAGGCAAATCGCAGTGAGCGGGTCAGGACTGCGGTGGGCAAGTCGCATGAGCAGGTCAGGGCTGCGGGGGCCAGTCCCTGTCAGCGGGACAGGACTGCAAGGGGCAAGTGCTTGTCAGCGGGACAGGACTGCAGGGGGCAAGTCCCTGTCAGCGGGTCAGGGCTGCGTGGGCCAGTCCCTGTCAGCGTGACAGGACTGCGGGGAGCAAGTCGCAGTGAGCGGGTCAGGTCTGCGGGGGGCAAGTCGTAGTGAGCGGGTCAGGACTGCGGGGGGCAAGTCGCAGTCAGCGGGTCAGGTCTGCGGGGGGCAAGTCGCAGTGAGCGGGTCAGGACTGCGGGGGGCAGTCCCTGTCAGCGGGACAGGATTGCAAGGGGCGAGTGCTTGTCAGCGGGACAGGACTGCAGGGTGCAAGTGCCTGTCAGCGGGTCACGGCTGCAGGGGCCAGTCCCTGTCAGCGGGACAGGACTGCGGGGGACACGTCGCAGTCAGCGGGTCAGGGCTGCAGGGGGCAAGTCGCAGTGAGCGGGTCAGGGCTGCGGTGGCCAGTCCCTGTGAGCGGGTCAGGGGTACGGGGTCCAGTCCCTGTCAGCGGGGCCTAATTGCAAGGGGCAAGTCGCAGTGAGCGTGTCAGGGCTGCGGGGGCCAGTCCCTGTCAGCGGGACAGGACTGCAAGGGGCTAGTGCTTGTCAGCGGGACAGGACTGCAGGGTGCAAGTCCCTGTCAGCGGGTCAGGGCTGCAGGGGCCAGTCCTTGTCAGCGGGACAGGACTGCAGGGGGCCAGTCCCTGTGAGCGGGTCAGGGCAGCGGGGGGCCAGTCCCTGTCAGCGGGACAGGACTGCGGGGGGCAAGTCCCTGTCAGCGGGACAGGACTGCGGGGGGCAAGTCGCAGTGAGCGTGTCAGGACTGGGGGGGGTCAGTCGCAGTGAGCCGTTCAGGTCTGCGGTGGGCAAGTCGCAGTGAGCGGGTCAGGTTTGCGGGGGGTAAGTTGCAGTGAGCCGGTCAGGGCTGCTGGGGGCCAGTCGCAGTGTGCGGGTCAGGGCTGCGGTGGCCAGTCCCTGTGAGAGGGTCAGGGGTGCGGGGGCCAGTCCCTGTCAGCGGGACAGGACAGCGGGAGGCAAGTCCCTGTCAGCGGGACAGGACTGCAGGGGGCAAGTCCCTGTCAGCGGGTCAGGGCTGAGTGGGCCAGTCCCGGTCAGCGGGTCATGGCTGCGGGGGGCAAGTCGCAGTGAGCGGGTCAGGGCTGGGGGGCCCAGTTCCTGTGTGCGGGTCAGGGCTGCAAGAGGCAAGTGCCTGTCAGCGGGACGGGACTGCGGGGGGCAAGTCGCAGTCAGCGGGTCAGGACTGCGGGGGACAATTCGCAGTGAGCGGGTGAGGACTGCGGGGGCCAGTCCCTGTCAGAGGGACAGGACTGCGAGGGAAGATGCAGTGAGCCGGTCAGGGCAGTGGGGGGCCAGACCCTGTGAGCGGGTCAGGGCTGCGGGGGCCAGTCCCTGTGAGCGGGTCAGGGCTGCGGGGGCCAGTGCCTGTCAGCAGGACAGGACTGCGGGGGTCAAGTCCCAGTCAGCGGGACAGGACTGCGGGGGGCAAGTCGCAGTGAGCGGGTCAAGACTGCGGGGATCAAGTCGCTGTGAGCGGGTCAGGGCTGCGGGGGGCAAGTCGCAGAGAGCGGGTCAGGGCTGCGGGGGCAAGTCCCTGTCAGCGGGACAGGACTGCAAGGGGCAAGTGCTTGTCAGCGGGACAGGACTGCAGGGGGCAAGTCCATGTGAGCGGGTCAGGGCTGCGGGGGCCGGTGCCTGTCAGCGGGACATAACTGCGGGGGGCAAGTTGCAGTGAGCGGGTCAGGACTGCGGTGGGCCAGTCCCTGTGTGCGGGTCAGGGTTGCGGGGGCCAGTCCCTGTCAGAGGGACAGGACAGCGGGGGGCAAGTCCCTGTCGGCGGGACAGGACTGCAAGGGGGAAAGTCCCTGTCAGCGGTTCAGGGCGGCGGGGGCCAGTCCCTGTCCGCGTGACAGGACTGCGGGGGGCAAGTCGCAGTGAGCGGGTCAGGGCTGCAGCGGGCAGTCCCTGTCAGCGTGACAGGACTGCCGGGGGCAAGTCGCAGTGAGCGGGTAAGGGCTGCGGGGGCCAAGTCGCAGTGAGCGGGTCAGGGCTGCTGGGGCCAGTCCCTGTGAGCGGGTGAGGGCTGCGGGGGCAGTCCGTCTGAGCGGGTCAGGGCTGTGGGGGCAAGTCCCTGTCAGCGGGACAGGACTGCGGGGGGCAAGTCACAGTGAGCGGGTCAAGACTGCGGGGCTCAAGTCGCTGTGAGCGGGTCAGGGCTGCGGGGGGCAAGTCGCAGTGAGCGTGTCAGGGCTGCGGGGGCCAGTCCCTGTCAGCGGGACAGGACTGCAAGGGGCGAGTGCTTGTCAGCGGGACAGGACTGCAGGGTGCAAGTCCCTGTCAGCGGGTCAGGGCTGCAGGGGCCAGTCCCTGTCAACGGGACAGGACTGCTGGGGACACGTCGCAGTCAGCGGGTCAGGTCTGCAGGGGGCAAGTCTCAGTGAGCGGGTCAGGGCTGCGGGGGACAGTCCCAGTCAGAGGGACAGGACTGCAAGGGGCAAGTGCCTGTCAGCGGGACAGGACTGCAAGGGGCAAGTCGCAGTGAGAGGGTCAGGGCTGCAGGCGGAAGTCGCAGTGAGCGGGTCACGAATACGGGGGCCAGTCCCTCTGAGCGGGACAGGACTGAGGGAGGCAAGTCCCTGTCAGCGGGACAGGTCTACGGTGGGCAAGTCGCATTGAGCGGGTCAGGTCTACAGTGGGCAAGTCGCATTGAGCGGGTCAGGTCTACGGTGGGCAAGTCGCATTGAGCGGGTCAGGGCTGCGGTGGCCAGTCCCTGTGAGCGGGTCAGGGCTGCGGGGGCCAGTGCCTGTCAGCGGGACATAACTGCAAGGGGCAAGTCGCAGTGAGCGGGTCAGGACTGCATGTGGTCAGTCGCAGTGAGCGGGTCAGGTCTGCGGGGTGCAAGTTGCAGTGAGCGGGTCAGGACTGCGGTGGGCAAGTCGCAGTGAGCGGGTCAGGGCTGCGGGGGCCAGACCCTGTGTGCGGGTCAGGGCTGCGGTGGCCAGTCCCTGTGAGAGGGTCAGGGGTGCGGGGGCCAGTCCCTGTCAGCGGGACATAACTGCGGGGGTAAGTCGCAGGGAGCGGTTCAGGTCTGCGGGGGGCAAATCGCAGTGAGCGGGTCAGGTCTGCGGTGGGCAAGTCGCAGTGAGCGGGTCAGGGCTGCGGGGGCCAGTCCCCGTCAGAGGGACAGGACAGCGGGGGGCAAGTCCCTGTCGGCGGGACAGGATTGCAGGGGGAAAGTCCCTGTCAGCGGGTCAGGGCTGCGGGGGCCAGTCCCTGTCCGCGTGACAGGACTGCGGGGGGCAAGTCGCAGTGAGCGGGTCAGGGCTGCTGGGGCCAGTCCCTGTGAGCCGGTGAGGGCTGCGGGGGCCAGTCCCTCTGAGCGGGTCAGGGCTGTGGGGGCAAGTCCCTGTCAGCGGGACAGGACTGCGGGGGGCAAGTCGCTGTGAGCGGGTCAGGGCTGCGGGGGGCAAGTCGCAGTGAGCGGGTCAGGGCTGCGGTGGCCAGTCCCTGTGAGCGGGTCAGGGGTACGGGGTCCAGTCCCTGTCAGCGGGACATAACTGCAAGGGGCAAGTCGCAGAGAGCGGGTCAGGACTGCGGTGGGCAAGTCGCAGTGAGCGGGTCAGGGCTGCGGGGGCCAATCACTGTCAGAGGGACAGGACAGCGGGGGGCAAGTCCCTGTCGGCGGGACAGGACTGCGGGGGGCAAGTCGCAGTCAGCGAGTCAGGTCTGCGGGGGGCAAGTCGCAGTGAGCGGGTGAGGGCTGCGGGGGGCAAGTCCCAGTGAGCGGGTCAGGGCGGCGGGGGCCAGTCCCTGTCAGAGGGACAGGACTGCAAGGGGCAAGTGCCTGTCAGCGGGTCAGGGCTGCGGGGGCCTGTCCCTGTCCGCGTGACAGGACTGCGGGGGGCACGTCGCAGTGAGCGGGTCAGGTCTGCGGGGGGCAAGTCGCAGTGAGCGGGTCAGGACTGCGGGGGTCAAATCGGGGTGAGCGGGTCAGGGCTGCGGCGGGCAGTCCCTGTCAGCGTGACAGGACTGCGGGGGGCAAGTCGCAGTGAGCGGGTCAGGTCTGCGGGGGGCAAGTCGCAGTGAGCGGGTCAGGGCTGCGGGGGGCAAGTCGCAGTGAGCTGGTCAGGGCAGCGGGGGGCCAGTCCCTGTGAGCGGGTCAGGGCTGCGGGGGCCAGTGCCTGTCAGCGGGACAGGACTGCGGGGGGCAAGTCCCTGTCAGCGGGACAGGACTGCGGGGGGCAAGTCGCAGTGAGCGGGTCAGGTCTGTGGGGGTCAAGTCGCAGTGAGCGTGTCAGAACTGCGGGGGGCAAGTCGCAGTGAGCGGGTCAGGTCTGCGGTGGGCAAGTCGCAGTGAGCGGGTCAGGTCTGCGGGGTGCAAGTTGCAGTGAGCCGGTCAGAGCTGCGGTGGCCAGTCCCTGTGAGCGGGTCAGGGATGCGGGGGCCAGTCCCTGTCAGCGGGACATAAGTGCGGGGGGCAAGTCACAGTGAGCGGGTCAGGGCTGCAGGGGGCAAGTCGCAGTGAGCGGGTCAGGGCTGCGGGGGACAAGTCGCAGTGAGCGGGTCAGGGCTGCGGGGGCCAGTCCCTGTCAGCGGGACAGGACTGCAACGGGCAAGTGCTTGTCAGCGGGACAGGACTGCAGGGGGCAAGTCCCTGTCAGCGGGTCAGGTCTGTGGGGGGCAAGTCGCAGTGAGCGGGTCAGGACTGCGGTGGCAAGTCCCTGTCAGCGGGACAGGACTGCAAGGAGCAAGTCCCTGTCAGCGGGTCAGGGCTGCGGGGGGGCAAGTCGCAGTGAGCGGGTCAGGGTTGCCGGGGGCCAGGTCCCCGTGAGCGGGTCAGGTCTGCGGGGGGCCAGTCCCTCTGAGCGGTTCAGGTCTGCAGGAGGCAAGTTGCAGTGAGCCGGTCAGGGCTGCGGTGGCCAGTCCCTGTGAGCGGGTCAGGGGTGCGGGGGCCAGTCCCTGTCAGCGGCACAGGGCTGTGGGGGGCAAGTCGCAGTGAGCGGGTCAGGTCTGCGGGGGGGCAAATCGCAGTGAGCGGGTCAGGACTGCAGTGGGCAAGTCGCAGTGAGCGGGTCAGGGCTGCGGGGGCCAGTCCCTGTCAGAGGGACAGGACAGCGGGGGGCAAGTCCCTGTCGGCGGGTCAGGGCTGCGGGGGGCAAGTCGCAGTGAGCGGGTCAGGACTGCGGTGGCAAGTCCCTGTCAGCGGGACAGGACTGCAAGGAGCAAGTCCCTGTCAGCGGGTCAGGGCTGCGGGGGGGCAAGTCGCAGTGAGCGGGTCAGGGTTGCCGGGGGCCAGGTCCCCGTGAGCGGGTCAGGTCTGCGGGGGGCCAGTCCCTCTGAGCGGTTCAGGTCTGCGGGAGGCAAGTTGCAGTGAGCCGGTCAGGGCTGCGGTGGCCAGTCCCTGTGAGCGGGTCAGGGGTGCGGGGGCCAGTCCCTGTCAGCGGCACAGGGCTGTGGGGGGCAAGTCGCAGTGAGCGGGTCAGGTCTGCGGGGGGGCAAATCGCAGTGAGCGGGTCAGGACTGCAGTGGGCAAGTCGCAGTGAGCGGGTCAGGGCTGCGGGGGCCAGTCCCTGTCAGAGGGACAGGACAGCGGGGGGCAAGTCCCTGTCGGCGGGTCAGGGCTGCGGGGGGCAAGTCGCAGTGAGCGGGTCAGGTCTGTGGGGGCCAAGTCGCAGTGAGCGGGTCAGGGCTGCGGGGGCCAGTCCCTGTGAGCGGGTCAGTGCTGCGGGTGGCCAGTCCCTGTGAGCGGGTCAGGGCTGCGGGGGCCAGTACCTGTGAACGGGTCAGGGCTGCAGGCGGAAGTCGCAGTGAGCGGGTCAGGGATACGGGTGCCATTCCCTCTGAGCGGGACAGGACTGAGGGAGGCAAGTCGCAGTGAGCGGGTCAGGACTGCGGGGGTCAAGTCGGGGTGAGCGGGTCAGGGCTGCGGGGGCCAGTGCCCGTCAGCGGGACAGGACTGCGGGGCGCAAGTCGCAGTGAGCGTGTCAGGGCTGCGGTGGCCAGTCCCTGAGAGCGGGTCAGGGGTGCGGGGCCCAGTCCCTGTCAGCGGGACATAACTGCGGGGGGCAAGTCGCAGTGAGCGGGTCAGGTCTGCAGGAGGCCGTGTCGCAGTTAGCTGGTCAGGGCTGGGGGGGGGAAAGTCGCAGTGAGCAGGTCAGGGCTGCAGGAGGCAGTGTCGCAGTGAGCGGGTCAGGGCTGCGGGGGGTAGTGTCGCAGTTTTTACATCTGTTCTACCGATAAATTTTCCTGTGTTTTATCATAAATGCTTGGTGCATAAAGTAATTACCTGTGCTGTCCCTCACTTTTATTGTCTGGTTATCACCCACCACATCGCTAACCAGCACCTCTGCATCTGCCTTTAATTTTGATGTTCTAAATTCCCCTGCAACTGAACTCTCCCTCCGTGTTTAGTTCAAACACCTGTCTATAGTTCAAGTTATGAGACTCACTGGGTCTCCGGATTTTGTCCAGATTTTGTCCCTTCTGCCTCAGGATTGGTGCCAATGTCCCATGAATTCAAACCCATTTCTCCCACAACAATCCTCAAGTCAAGCATTTACCTGTTCATCTTATTGACGCTGTACCAATTGTCCAGTGGATCTAGTACTAATCAAGAGATTGTTACTATATTTTATACATTTTCATTTAACTCCTGACTGCCAGTCCCTGTCAGCGGGACAGGACTGCGGGAGAAGTCGCACTGAGTGGGACAGGGCTGCGGGGGCCAGTCGCAGTGAGCAGGTCAGGGCTGCGGGGGCAAGTCCCTGTCAGCGGGTCAGGATTGCAAGGGGCGAGTGCTTGTCAGCGGGACAGGACTGCAGGGTGCAAGTGCCTGTCAGCGGGTCACGGCTGCAGGGGCCAGTCCCTGTCAGCGGGACAGGACTGCGGGGGACACGTCGCAGTCAGCGGGTCAGGGCTGCAGGGGGCAAGTCGCAGTGAGCGGGTCAGGGCTGCGGTGGCCAGTCCCTGTGAGCGGGTCAGGGGTACGGGGTCCAGTCCCTGTCAGCGGGACCTAATTGCAAGGGGCAAGTCGCAGTGAGCGTGTCAGGGCTGCGGGGGCCAGTCCCTGTCAGCGGGACAGGACTGCAAGGGGCTAGTGCTTGTCAGCGGGACAGGACTGCAGGGTGCAAGTCCCTGTCAGCGGGTCAGGGCTGCAGGGGCCAGTCCTTGTCAGCGGGACAGGACTGCAGGGGGCCAGTCCCTGTGAGCGGGTCAGGGCAGCGGGGGGCCAGTCCCTGTCAGCGGGACAGGACTGCGGGGGGCAAGTCCCTGTCAGCGGGACAGGACTGCGGGGGGCAAGTCGCAGTGAGCGTGTCAGGACTGGGGGGGGTCAGTCGCAGTGAGCCGTTCAGGTCTGCGGTGGGCAAGTCGCAGTGAGCGGGTCAGGTTTGCGGGGGGTAAGTTGCAGTGAGCCGGTCAGGGCTGCTGGGGGCCAGTCGCAGTGTGCGGGTCAGGGCTGCGGTGGCCAGTCCCTGTGAGAGGGTCAGGGGTGCGGGGGCCAGTCCCTGTCAGCGGGACAGGACAGCGGGAGGCAAGTCCCTGTCAGCGGGACAGGACTGCAGGGGGCAAGTCCCTGTCAGCGGGTCAGGGCTGAGTGGGCCAGTCCCGGTCAGCGGGTCATGGCTGCGGGGGGCAAGTCGCAGTGAGCGGGTCAGGGCTGGGGGGCCCAGTTCCTGTGTGCGGGTCAGGGCTGCAAGAGGCAAGTGCCTGTCAGCGGGACGGGACTGCGGGGGGCAAGTCGCAGTCAGCGGGTCAGGACTGCGGGGGACAATTCGCAGTGAGCGGGTGAGGACTGCGGGGGCCAGTCCCTGTCAGAGGGACAGGACTGCGAGGGAAGATGCAGTGAGCCGGTCAGGGCAGTGGGGGGCCAGACCCTGTGAGCGGGTCAGGGCTGCGGGGGCCAGTCCCTGTGAGCGGGTCAGGGCTGCGGGGGCCAGTGCCTGTCAGCAGGACAGGACTGCGGGGGTCAAGTCCCAGTCAGCGGGACAGGACTGCGGGGGGCAAGTCGCAGTGAGCGGGTCAAGACTGCGGGGATCAAGTCGCTGTGAGCGGGTCAGGGCTGCGGGGGGCAAGTCGCAGAGAGCGGGTCAGGGCTGCGGGGGCAAGTCCCTGTCAGCGGGACAGGACTGCAAGGGGCAAGTGCTTGTCAGCGGGACAGGACTGCAGGGGGCAAGTCCATGTGAGCGGGTCAGGGCTGCGGGGGCCGGTGCCTGTCAGCGGGACATAACTGCGGGGGGCAAGTTGCAGTGAGCGGGTCAGGACTGCGGTGGGCCAGTCCCTGTGTGCGGGTCAGGGTTGCGGGGGCCAGTCCCTGTCAGAGGGACAGGACAGCGGGGGGCAAGTCCCTGTCGGCGGGACAGGACTGCAAGGGGGAAAGTCCCTGTCAGCGGTTCAGGGCGGCGGGGGCCAGTCCCTGTCCGCGTGACAGGACTGCGGGGGGCAAGTCGCAGTGAGCGGGTCAGGGCTGCAGCGGGCAGTCCCTGTCAGCGTGACAGGACTGCCGGGGGCAAGTCGCAGTGAGCGGGTAAGGGCTGCGGGGGCCAAGTCGCAGTGAGCGGGTCAGGGCTGCTGGGGCCAGTCCCTGTGAGCGGGTGAGGGCTGCGGGGGCAGTCCGTCTGAGCGGGTCAGGGCTGTGGGGGCAAGTCCCTGTCAGCGGGACAGGACTGCGGGGGGCAAGTCACAGTGAGCGGGTCAAGACTGCGGGGCTCAAGTCGCTGTGAGCGGGTCAGGGCTGCGGGGGGCAAGTCGCAGTGAGCGTGTCAGGGCTGCGGGGGCCAGTCCCTGTCAGCGGGACAGGACTGCAAGGGGCGAGTGCTTGTCAGCGGGACAGGACTGCAGGGTGCAAGTCCCTGTCAGCGGGTCAGGGCTGCAGGGGCCAGTCCCTGTCAACGGGACAGGACTGCTGGGGACACGTCGCAGTCAGCGGGTCAGGTCTGCAGGGGGCAAGTCTCAGTGAGCGGGTCAGGGCTGCGGGGGACAGTCCCAGTCAGAGGGACAGGACTGCAAGGGGCAAGTGCCTGTCAGCGGGACAGGACTGCAAGGGGCAAGTCGCAGTGAGAGGGTCAGGGCTGCAGGCGGAAGTCGCAGTGAGCGGGTCACGAATACGGGGGCCAGTCCCTCTGAGCGGGACAGGACTGAGGGAGGCAAGTCCCTGTCAGCGGGACAGGTCTACGGTGGGCAAGTCGCATTGAGCGGGTCAGGTCTACAGTGGGCAAGTCGCATTGAGCGGGTCAGGTCTACGGTGGGCAAGTCGCATTGAGCGGGTCAGGGCTGCGGTGGCCAGTCCCTGTGAGCGGGTCAGGGCTGCGGGGGCCAGTGCCTGTCAGCGGGACATAACTGCAAGGGGCAAGTCGCAGTGAGCGGGTCAGGACTGCATGTGGTCAGTCGCAGTGAGCGGGTCAGGTCTGCGGGGTGCAAGTTGCAGTGAGCGGGTCAGGACTGCGGTGGGCAAGTCGCAGTGAGCGGGTCAGGGCTGCGGGGGCCAGACCCTGTGTGCGGGTCAGGGCTGCGGTGGCCAGTCCCTGTGAGAGGGTCAGGGGTGCGGGGGCCAGTCCCTGTCAGCGGGACATAACTGCGGGGGTAAGTCGCAGGGAGCGGTTCAGGTCTGCGGGGGGCAAATCGCAGTGAGCGGGTCAGGTCTGCGGTGGGCAAGTCGCAGTGAGCGGGTCAGGGCTGCGGGGGCCAGTCCCCGTCAGAGGGACAGGACAGCGGGGGGCAAGTCCCTGTCGGCGGGACAGGATTGCAGGGGGAAAGTCCCTGTCAGCGGGTCAGGGCTGCGGGGGCCAGTCCCTGTCCGCGTGACAGGACTGCGGGGGGCAAGTCGCAGTGAGCGGGTCAGGGCTGCTGGGGCCAGTCCCTGTGAGCCGGTGAGGGCTGCGGGGGCCAGTCCCTCTGAGCGGGTCAGGGCTGTGGGGGCAAGTCCCTGTCAGCGGGACAGGACTGCGGGGGGCAAGTCGCTGTGAGCGGGTCAGGGCAGCGGGGGGCAAGTCGCAGTGAGCGGGTCAGGGCTGCGGTGGCCAGTCCCTGTGAGCGGGTCAGGGGTACGGGGTCCAGTCCCTGTCAGCGGGACATAACTGCAAGGGGCAAGTCGCAGAGAGCGGGTCAGGACTGCGGTGGGCAAGTCGCAGTGAGCGGGTCAGGGCTGCGGGGGCCAATCACTGTCAGAGGGACAGGACAGCGGGGGGCAAGTCCCTGTCGGCGGGACAGGACTGCGGGGGGCAAGTCGCAGTCAGCGAGTCAGGTCTGCGGGGGGCAAGTCGCAGTGAGTGGGTGAGGGCTGCGGGGGGCAAGTCCCAGTGAGCGGGTCAGGGCGGCGGGGGCCAGTCCCTGTCAGAGGGACAGGACTGCAAGGGGCAAGTGCCTGTCAGCGGGTCAGGGCTGCGGGGGCCTGTCCCTGTCCGCGTGACAGGACTGCGGGGGGCACGTCGCAGTGAGCGGGTCAGGTCTGCGGGGGGCAAGTCGCAGTGAGCGGGTCAGGACTGCGGGGGTCAAATCGGGGTGAGCGGGTCAGGGCTGCGGCGGGCAGTCCCTGTCAGCGTGACAGGACTGCGGGGGGCAAGTCGCAGTGAGCGGGTCAGGTCTGCGGGGGGCAAGTCGCAGTGAGCGGGTCAGGGCTGCGGGGGGCAAGTCGCAGTGAGCTGGTCAGGGCAGCGGGGGGCCAGTCCCTGTGAGCGGGTCAGGGCTGCGGGGGCCAGTGCCTGTCAGCGGGACAGGACTGCGGGGGGCAAGTCCCTGTCAGCGGGACAGGACTGCGGGGGGCAAGTCGCAGTGAGCGGGTCAGGTCTGTGGGGGTCAAGTCGCAGTGAGCGTGTCAGAACTGCGGGGGGCAAGTCGCAGTGAGCGGGTCAGGTCTGCGGTGGGCAAGTCGCAGTGAGCGGGTCAGGTCTGCGGGGTGCAAGTTGCAGTGAGCCGGTCAGAGCTGCGGTGGCCAGTCCCTGTGAGCGGGTCAGGGATGCGGGGGCCAGTCCCTGTCAGCGGGACATAAGTGCGGGGGGCAAGTCACAGTGAGCGGGTCAGGGCTGCAGGGGGCAAGTCGCAGTGAGCGGGTCAGGGCTGCGGGGGACAAGTCGCAGTGAGCGGGTCAGGGCTGCGGGGGCCAGTCCCTGTCAGCGGGACAGGACTGCAACGGGCAAGTGCTTGTCAGCGGGACAGGACTGCAGGGGGCAAGTCCCTGTCAGCGGGTCAGGTCTGTGGGGGGCAAGTCGCAGTGAGCGGGTCAGGACTGCGGTGGCAAGTCCCTGTCAGCGGGACAGGACTGCAAGGAGCAAGTCCCTGTCAGCGGGTCAGGGCTGCGGGGGGGCAAGTCGCAGTGAGCGGGTCAGGGTTGCCGGGGGCCAGGTCCCCGTGAGCGGGTCAGGTCTGCGGGGGGCCAGTCCCTCTGAGCGGTTCAGGTCTGCAGGAGGCAAGTTGCAGTGAGCCGGTCAGGGCTGCGGTGGCCAGTCCCTGTGAGCGGGTCAGGGGTGCGGGGGCCAGTCCCTGTCAGCGGCACAGGGCTGTGGGGGGCAAGTCGCAGTGAGCGGGTCAGGTCTGCGGGGGGGCAAATCGCAGTGAGCGGGTCAGGACTGCAGTGGGCAAGTCGCAGTGAGCGGGTCAGGGCTGCGGGGGCCAGTCCCTGTCAGAGGGACAGGACAGCGGGGGGCAAGTCCCTGTCGGCGGGTCAGGGCTGCGGGGGGCAAGTCGCAGTGAGCGGGTCAGGACTGCGGTGGCAAGTCCCTGTCAGCGGGACAGGACTGCAAGGAGCAAGTCCCTGTCAGCGGGTCAGGGCTGCGGGGGGGCAAGTCGCAGTGAGCGGGTCAGGGTTGCCGGGGGCCAGGTCCCCGTGAGCGGGTCAGGTCTGCGGGGGGCCAGTCCCTCTGAGCGGTTCAGGTCTGCGGGAGGCAAGTTGCAGTGAGCCGGTCAGGGCTGCGGTGGCCAGTCCCTGTGAGCGGGTCAGGGGTGCGGGGGCCAGTCCCTGTCAGCGGCACAGGGCTGTGGGGGGCAAGTCGCAGTGAGCGGGTCAGGTCTGCGGGGGGGCAAATCGCAGTGAGCGGGTCAGGACTGCAGTGGGCAAGTCGCAGTGAGCGGGTCAGGGCTGCGGGGGCCAGTCCCTGTCAGAGGGACAGGACAGCGGGGGGCAAGTCCCTGTCGGCGGGTCAGGGCTGCGGGGGGCAAGTCGCAGTGAGCGGGTCAGGTCTGTGGGGGCCAAGTCGCAGTGAGCGGGTCAGGGCTGCGGGGGCCAGTCCCTGTGAGCGGGTCAGTGCTGCGGGTGGCCAGTCCCTGTGAGCGGGTCAGGGCTGCGGGGGCCAGTACCTGTGAACGGGTCAGGGCTGCAGGCGGAAGTCGCAGTGAGCGGGTCAGGGATACGGGTGCCATTCCCTCTGAGCGGGACAGGACTGAGGGAGGCAAGTCGCAGTGAGCGGGTCAGGACTGCGGGGGTCAAGTCGGGGTGAGCGGGTCAGGGCTGCGGGGGCCAGTGCCCGTCAGCGGGACAGGACTGCGGGGCGCAAGTCGCAGTGAGCGTGTCAGGGCTGCGGTGGCCAGTCCCTGAGAGCGGGTCAGGGGTGCGGGGCCCAGTCCCTGTCAGCGGGACATAACTGCGGGGGGCAAGTCGCAGTGAGCGGGTCAGGTCTGCAGGAGGCCGTGTCGCAGTTAGCTGGTCAGGGCTGGGGGGGGGAAAGTCGCAGTGAGCAGGTCAGGGCTGCAGGAGGCAGTGTCGCAGTGAGCGGGTCAGGGCTGCGGGGGGTAGTGTCGCAGTTTTTACATCTGTTCTACCGATAAATTTTCCTGTGTTTTATCATAAATGCTTGGTGCATAAAGTAATTACCTGTGCTGTCCCTCACTTTTATTGTCTGGTTATCACCCACCACATCGCTAACCAGCACCTCTGCATCTGCCTTTAATTTTGATGTTCTAAATTCCCCTGCAACTGAACTCTCCCTCCGTGTTTAGTTCAAACACCTGTCTATAGTTCAAGTTATGAGACTCACTGGGTCTCCGGATTTTGTCCAGATTTTGTCCCTTCTGCCTCAGGATTGGTGCCAATGTCCCATGAATTCAAACCCATTTCTCCCACAACAATCCTCAAGTCAAGCATTTACCTGTTCATCTTATTGACGCTGTACCAATTGTCCAGTGGATCTAGTACTAATCAAGAGATTGTTACTATATTTTATACATTTTCATTTAACTCCTGACTGCCAGTCCCTGTCAGCGGGACAGGACTGCGGGAGAAGTCGCACTGAGTGGGACAGGGCTGCGGGGGCCAGTCGCAGTGAGCAGGTCAGGGCTGCGGGGGCAAGTCCCTGTCAGCGGGTCAGGGGTGCGGGGGGCAAGTCGTAGTGAGCGGGTCAGGGCTGCGAGGGGTAGTGTCGCAGTGATCGGGTCAGTGCTGCGGGGGGCCGGACCCCGTGAGCGGGTCAGGGCAGTGGGGGGCAGTGTCGCAGTGAGCGGGTCAGAGCAGCGGGGGGCCGGTCCCCGTGAGCGGGTCAGGGCTGCGGGAGCAAGTCCCTGTCAGCGGGACAGGGCTGCGGGGGACAAGTTGCAGTGAGCGGGTCAGGGCTGCGGGGGGCAAATCGCAGTGAGCGGGTCAGGGCGGTTTGGGGCCAGTCGCAGTGAGCGGGTCAGGGCTGCGGGGGCAAATCCCTGTCAGCGGGACAGGACTGCGGGGGGGCAAGTCGCAGTGTGCGGGTTAGGGCTGTGGTGGGCAGTGTCGCAGTGAGCGGGTCAGGGCTGCGGGGGGGCCAGTGGCAGTGAGCGGGTCAGGGCTGCGGGGGCCAGTCCCTGTCAGCAGGACAGGACTGCGGGAGAAGTCGCAGTGAGTGGGTCAGGGCTGTGGGGGGCAGTCCCTGTGAGCTGGTCAGGGCTGCGGGGGCCAGTTACTGTCACCGGGTCAGGGCTGCGGGGGGCAAGTCGCAGTGAGCGGGTCAGGACTGCGGGGGGCAAATCGCAGTGAGCGGGTCAGGGCGGTTTGGGGCCAGTCGCAGTGAGCGGGTCAGGGCTGCGGGGGCAAATCCCTGTCAGCGGGACAGGACTGCGGGGGGGCAAGTCGCAGTGTGCGGGTTAGGGCTGTGGTGGGCAGTCCCTGTGAGCTGGTCAGGGCTGCGGGGGGCCGGTTCCCCTGAGCGGGTCAGGGCTGCGGGGGGCAGTGTCGCAGTGAGCGGGTCAGGGCTGCGGGGGCAAGTCGCAGTGAGCGGGTCAGGTCTGCGGGGGTCAAGTCCCTGTCAGCGGGACAGGACTGCGGGGGGCAAGTCGCAGTGAGCGGGTTAGGACTGCGGGGGGCAAGTCGCTGTGAGCGGGTCAGGGCTGCGGGGGACAAGTCGCAGTGAGCGGGTCAGGGCTGCGGGGGCCAATCCCTGTCAGCGGGTCAGGACTGCGGTGGCAAGTCCCTGTCAGCGGGACAGGACTGCAAGGAGCAAGTCCCTGTCAGCGGGTCAGGGCTGCGGGGGGGCAAGTCGCAGTGAGCGGGTCAGGGTTGCCAGGGGCCAGGTCCCCGTGAGCGGGTCAGGTCTGCGGGGGGCCAGTCCCTCTGAGCGGGTCAGGTCTGCGGGAGGCAAGTTGCAGTGAGCCGGTCAGGGCTGCGGTGGCCAGTCCCTGTGAGCGGGTCAGGGGTGCGGGGGCCAGTCCCTGTCAGCGGGACAGGGCTGCGGGGGGCAAGTCGCAGTGAGCGGGTCAGGTCTGCAGGGGGCAAGTCGCAGTGAGCGGGTGAGGACTCCGGGGGGGTAGGTCGCAGTGAGCGGGTCAGGGCTGCGGGGGCCAGTCCCTGTCAGAGGGACAGGACTGCGGGGGGCAAGTTGCTGTGAGCGGGTCAGGGCTGCCGGGGGCAAGTCGCAGTGAGCGGGTCAGGGCTGCGGGGGGCAAGTCGCAGTGAGCGGGTCAGGGCTGCCGGGGCCAGTCCATGTGAGCGGGTCAGGGCTGCGGGGTACAGTCCCTCTGAGCGGGTCAGGGCTGTGGGGGCAAGTCCCTGTCTGCGGGACAGGACTGCGGGGGACATGTCCCTGTCAGCGGGACAGGACTGCGGGGGGCAAGTCGCAGTCAGCGGGTCAGTCTGCGGGGGGCAAGTCGCATTGAGCGGGGCAGGACTGCGGGAGGCAAGTCGCAGTCAGCAGGTCAGGGCGGCGGGAGCCAGTCCCTGTGAGCGAGTCAGGGCTGAGAGGGCCAGTCCCTGTGAGCGGGTCAGGGCTGAGAGGGCGAGTTGCTGTCAGCTGGACAGGGCTGCAGGGGCCAGTCCCTGTTAGCGTGTCAGGGCTGCGGGGGGCAAGTCGCAGTGAGCGGGTCAGGGCAGCGGGGTGCAGTGTCGCAGTGAGCGGGTCAGGGCTGCGGGGGCCAGTCCCTGTGAGCGGGACAGGACTGCAAGGGGCAAGTGCTTGTCAGCGGGACAGGACTGCAGGGGGCAAGTCCCTGTCAGCGGGTCAGGTCTGTGGGGAGCAAGTGGCAGTGAGCGGGTCAGGGCTGCGGGGGGCAAGTCGCAGTGAGCGGGTCAGGGCTGCGGTGGCCTGTCCCTGTGAGCGGGTCAGGGGTACGGGGTCCAGTCCCTGTCAGCGGGACATAACTGCAAGGGGCAAGTCGCAGTGAGCGGGTCAGGTCTGCGGGGGGCAAATCGCAGTGAGCGGGTCAGGGCTGCGGGGGCCAATCCCTGTCAGAGGGACAGGACAGCGGGGAGCAAGTCCCTGTCGGCGGGACAGGACTGCGGGGGGCAAGTCGCAGTCAGAGGGACAAGACTGCAAGGGGCAAGTGCCTGTCAGCGGGACAGGACTGCAAGGGGCAAGTGCCTGTCAGCGGGACAGGACTGCCGGGGGCAAGTCGCAGTGAGCGGGTCAGGGCTGCGGGGGGCAAGTCGCAGTGAGCGGGTCAGGTCTGCGGGGGCCAAGTCGCAGTGTGCGGGTCAGTGCTGCGGGTGGCCAGTCCCTGTGAGCGGGTCAGGGCTGCGGGGGCCAGTCCCTGTGATCGGGTCAGGGCTGCAGGCGGAAGTCGCAGTGAGCGGGTCAGGGATACGGGTGCCATTCCCTCTGAGCGGGACAGGACTGAGGGAGGCAAGTCGCAGTGAGCGTGTCAGGTCTGCGGGGGGCAAGTCGCAGTGAGCGGGTCAGGACTGAGGGAGGCAAGTCGCAGTGAGCGGGTCAGGACTGCGGGGGGAAAGCCGCAGTGAGCGGGTCAGGACTGCGGGGCCAAGTCGCAGAGGGCGGGTCAGGGCTGCGGGGGGCAAATCGCAGTGAGCGGGTCAGGTCTGCGGGGAGCAAGTCGTAGTGAGCGGGTCAGGGCTGCGGGGGGCCGGACCCCGTGAGCGGTTCAGGGCAGCGGGGGGCAGTGTCGCAGTGAGCGGGTCAGGGCAGTGGGGGGCAAGTCCCTGTCAGCGGGACAGGGCTGCGGGGGGCAAGTTGCAGTGAGCGGGTCAGGGCTGCGGGGGGAAAATCGCAGTGAGCGGGTCAGGGCGGTTTGGGGCCAGTCGCAGTGAGCAGGTCAGGGCTGCGGGGGCAAATCCCTGTCAGCGGGACAGGACTGCGGGGGGGGGGCAAGTCGCAGTGTGCGGGTTAGGGCTGTGGTGGGCAGTCCCTGTGAGCTGGTCAGGGCTGCGGGGGGCCGGTTCCCCTGAGCGGGTCAGGGCTGCGGGGGGCAGTGTCGCAGTGAGCGGGTCAGGGCTGCGGGGGCAAGTCGCAGTGAGCGGGTCAGGGCTGAGGAGGGCAGTGTCGCAGTGAGCGGGTCAGGACTGCGGGGGTCAAATCGGGGTGAGCGGGTCAGGGCTGCGGCGGGCAGTCCCTGTCAGCGTGACAGGACTGCGGGGGGCAAGTCGCAGTGAGCGGGTCAGGTCTGCGGGGGGGCAAGTCGCAGTGAGCGGGTCAGGGCTGCGGGGGGCAAGTCGCAGTGAGCTGGTCAGGGCAGCGGGGGGCCAGTCCCTGTGAGCGGGTCAGGGCTGCGGGGGCCAGTGCCTGTCAGCGGGACAGGACTGCGGGGGGCAAGTCCCTGTCAGCGGGACAGGACTGCGGGGGGCAAGTCGCAGTGAGCGGGTCAGAACTGCGGGGGGCAAGTCGCAGTGAGCGGGTCAGGTCTGCGGTGGGCAAGTCGCAGTGAGCGGGTCAGGTCTGCGGGGTGCAAGTTGCAGTGAGCCGGTCAGAGCTGCGGTGGCCAGTCCCTGTGAGCGGGTCAGGGATGCGGGGGCCAGTCCCTGTCAGCGGGACATAAGTGCGGGGGGCAAGTCACAGTGAGCGGGTCAGGGCTGCAGGGGGCAAGTCGCAGTGAGCGGGTCAGGGCTGCGGGGGACAAGTCGCAGTGAGCGGGTCAGGGCTGCGGGGGCCAGTCCCTGTCAGCGGGACAGGACTGCAACGGGCAAGTGCTTGTCAGCGGGACAGGACTGCAGGGGGCAAGTCCCTGTCAGCGGGTCAGGTCTGTGGGGGGCAAGTCGCAGTGAGCGGGTCAGGACTGCGGTGGCAAGTCCCTGTCAGCGGGACAGGACTGCAAGGAGCAAGTCCCTGTCAGCGGGTCAGGGCTGCGGGGGGGCAAGTCGCAGTGAGCGGGTCAGGGTTGCCGGGGGCCAGGTCCCCGTGAGCGGGTCAGGTCTGCGGGGGGCCAGTCCCTCTGAGCGGTTCAGGTCTGCAGGAGGCAAGTTGCAGTGAGCCGGTCAGGGCTGCGGTGGCCAGTCCCTGTGAGCGGGTCAGGGGTGCGGGGGCCAGTCCCTGTCAGCGGCACAGGGCTGTGGGGGGCAAGTCACAGTGAGCGGGTCAGGTCTGCGGGGGGGCAAATCGCAGTGAGCGGGTCAGGACTGCAGTGGGCAAGTCGCAGTGAGCGGGTCAGGGCTGCGGGGGCCAGTCCCTGTCAGAGGGACAGGACAGCGGGGGGCAAGTCCCTGTCGGCGGGTCAGGGCTGCGGGGGGCAAGTCGCAGTGAGCGGGTCAGGTCTGTGGGGGCCAAGTCGCAGTGAGCGGGTCAGGGCTGCGGGGGGCAAGTCGCAGTGAGCTGGTCAGGGCAGCGGGGGGCCAGTCCCTGTGAGCGGGTCAGGGCTGCGGGGGCCAGTGCCTGTCAGCGGGACAGGACTGCGGGGGGCAAGTCCCTGTCAGCGGGACAGGACTGCGGGGGGCAAGTCGCAGTGAGCGGGTCAGGTCTGTGGGGGTCAAGTCGCAGTGAGCGTGTCAGAACTGCGGGGGGCAAGTCGCAGTGAGCGGGTCAGGTCTGCGGTGGGCAAGTCGCAGTGAGCGGGTCAGGTCTGCGGGGTGCAAGTTGCAGTGAGCCGGTCAGAGCTGCGGTGGCCAGTCCCTGTGAGCGGGTCAGGGATGCGGGGGCCAGTCCCTGTCAGCGGGACATAAGTGCGGGGGGCAAGTCACAGTGAGCGGGTCAGGGCTGCAGGGGGCAAGTCGCAGTGAGCGGGTCAGGGCTGCGGGGGACACGTCGCAGTGAGCGGGTCAGGGCTGCGGGGGCCAGTCCCTGTCAGCGGGACAGGACTGCAACGGGCAAGTGCTTGTCAGCGGGACAGGACTGCAGGGGGCAAGTCCCTGTCAGCGGGTCAGGTCTGTGGGGGGCAAGTCGCAGTGAGCGGGTCAGGACTGCGGTGGCAAGTCCCTGTCAGCGGGACAGGACTGCAAGGAGCAAGTCCCTGTCAGCGGGTCAGGGCTGCGGGGGGGCAAGTCGCAGTGAGCGGGTCAGGGTTGCCGGGGGCCAGGTCCCCGTGAGCGGGTCAGGTCTGCGGGGGGCCAGTCCCTCTGAGCGGTTCAGGTCTGCAGGAGGCAAGTTGCAGTGAGCCGGTCAGGGCTGCGGTGGCCAGTCCCTGTGAGCGGGTCAGGGGTGCGGGGGCCAGTCCCTGTCAGCGGCACAGGGCTGTGGGGGGCAAGTCGCAGTGAGCGGGTCAGGTCTGCGGGGGGGCAAATCGCAGTGAGCGGGTCAGGACTGCAGTGGGCAAGTCGCAGTGAGCGGGTCAGGGCTGCGGGGGCCAGTCCCTGTCAGAGGGACAGGACAGCGGGGGGCAAGTCCCTGTCGGCGGGTCAGGGCTGCGGGGGGCAAGTCGCAGTGAGCGGGTCAGGTCTGTGGGGGCCAAGTCGCAGTGAGCGGGTCAGGGCTGCGGGGGCCAGTCCCTGTGAGCGGGTCAGTGCTGCGGGTGGCCAGTCCCTGTGAGCGGGTCAGGGCTGCGGGGGCCAGTACCTGTGAACGGGTCAGGGCTGCAGGCGGAAGTCGCAGTGAGCGGGTCAGGGATACGGGTGCCATTCCCTCTGAGCGGGACAGGACTGAGGGAGGCAAGTCGCAGTGAGCGGGTCAGGACTGCGGGGGTCAAGTCGGGGTGAGCGGGTCAGGGCTGCGGGGGCCAGTGCCCGTCAGCGGGACAGGACTGCGGGGCGCAAGTCGCAGTGAGCGTGTCAGGGCTGCGGTGGCCAGTCCCTGAGAGCGGGTCAGGGGTGCGGGGCCCAGTCCCTGTCAGCGGGACATAACTGCGGGGGGCAAGTCGCAGTGAGCGGGTCAGGTCTGCAGGAGGCAGTGTCGCAGTTAGCTGGTCAGGGCTGGGGGGGGAAAGTCGCAGTGAGCAGGTCAGGGCTGCAGGAGGCAGTGTCGCAGTTCGCGGGTCAGGGCTGGGTGGGGGGGCAAGTCGCAGTGAGCGGGTCAGGGCTGCGGGGGGTAGTGTCGCAGTTTTTACATCTGTTCTACCGATAAATTTTCCTGTGTTTTATCATAAATGCTTGGTGCATAAAGTAATTACCTGTGCTGTCCCTCACTTTTATTGTCTGGTTATCACCCACCACATCGCTAACCAGCACCTCTGCATCTGCCTTTAATTTTGATGTTCTAAATTCCCCTGCAACTGAACTCTCCCTCCGTGTTTAGTTCAAACACCTGTCTATAGTTCAAGTTATGAGACTCACTGGGTCTCCGGATTTTGTCCAGATTTTGTCCCTTCTGCCTCAGGATTGGTGCCAATGTCCCATGAATTCAAACCCATTTCTCCCACAACAATCCTCAAGTCAAGCATTTACCTGTTCATCTTATTGACGCTGTACCAATTGTCCAGTGGATCTAGTACTAATCAAGAGATTGTTACTATATTTTATACATTTTCATTTAACTCCTGACTGCCAGTCCCTGTCAGCGGGACAGGACTGCGGGAGAAGTCGCACTGAGTGGGACAGGGCTGCGGGGGCCAGTCGCAGTGAGCAGGTCAGGGCTGCGGGGGCAAGTCCCTGTCAGCGGGTCAGGGGTGCGGGGGGCAAGTCGTAGTGAGCGGGTCAGGGCTGCGAGGGGTAGTGTCGCAGTGATCGGGTCAGTGCTGCGGGGGGCCGGACCCCGTGAGCGGGTCAGGGCAGCGGGGGGCAGTGTCGCAGTGAGCGGGTCAGGGCAGCGGGGGGCCGGTCCCCGTGAGCGGGTCAGGGCTGCGGGAGCAAGTCCCTGTCAGCGGGACAGGGCTGCGGGGGACAAGTTGCAGTGAGCGGGTCAGGGCTGCGGGGGGCAAATCGCAGTGAGCGGGTCAGGGCGGTTTGGGGCCAGTCGCAGTGAGCGGGTCAGGGCTGCGGGGGCAAATCCCTGTCAGCGGGACAGGACTGCGGGGGGGCAAGTCGCAGTGTGCGGGTTAGGGCTGTGGTGGGCAGTGTCGCAGTGAGCGGGTCAGGGCTGCGGGGGGGCCAGTGGCAGTGAGCGGGTCAGGGCTGCGGGGGCCAGTCCCTGTCAGCAGGACAGGACTGCGGGAGAAGTCGCAGTGAGTGGGTCAGGGCTGTGGGGGGCAGTCCCTGTGAGCTGGTCAGGGCTGCGGGGGCCAGTTACTGTCACCGGGTCAGGGCTGCGGGGGGCAAGTCGCAGTGAGCGGGTCAGGACTGCGGGGGGCAAATCGCAGTGAGCGGGTCAGGGCGGTTTGGGGCCAGTCGCAGTGAGCGGGTCAGGGCTGCGGGGGCAAATCCCTGTCAGCGGGACAGGACTGCGGGGGGGCAAGTCGCAGTGTGCGGGTTAGGGCTGTGGTGGGCAGTCCCTGTGAGCTGGTCAGGGCTGCGGGGGGCCGGTTCCCCTGAGCGGGTCAGGGCTGCGGGGGGCAGTGTGGCAGTGAGCGGGTCAGGGCTGCGGGGGCAAGTCGCAGTGAGCGGGTCAGGTCTGCGGGGGTCAAGTCCCTGTCAGCGGGACAGGACTGCGGGGGGCAAGTCGCAGTGAGCGGGTTAGGACTGCGGGGGGCAAGTCGCTGTGAGCGGGTCAGGGCTGCGGGGGACAAGTCGCAGTGAGCGGGTCAGGGCTGCGGGGGCCAATCCCTGTCAGCGGGTCAGGACTGCGGTGGCAAGTCCCTGTCAGCGGGACAGGACTGCAAGGAGCAAGTCCCTGTCAGCGGGTCAGGGCTGCGGGGGGCAAGTCGCAGTGAGCGGGTCAGGACTGCGGGGGGCAAATCGCAGTGAGCGGGTCAGGGCGGTTTGGGGCCAGTCGCAGTGAGCGGGTCAGGGCTGCGGGGGCAAATCCCTGTCAGCGGGACAGGACTGCGGGGGGGCAAGTCGCAGTGTGCGGGTTAGGGCTGTGGTGGGCAGTCCCTGTGAGCTGGTCAGGGCTGCGGGGGGCCGGTTCCCCTGAGCGGGTCAGGGCTGCGGGGGGCAGTGTCGCAGTGAGCGGGTCAGGGCTGCGGGGGCAAGTCGCAGTGAGCGGGTCAGGTCTGCGGGGGTCAAGTCCCTGTCAGCGGGACAGGACTGCGGGGGGCAAGTCGCAGTGAGCGGGTTAGGACTGCGGGGGGCAAGTCGCAGTGAGCGGGTCAGGGCTGCGGGGGCCAATCCCTGTCAGCGGGTCAGGACTGCGGTGGCAAGTCCCTGTCAGCGGGACAGGACTGCAAGGAGCAAGTTCCTGTCAGCGGGTCAGGGCTGCGGGGGGGCAAGTCGCAGTGAGCGGGTCAGGGTTGCCAGGGGCCAGGTCCCCGTGAGCGGGTCAGGTCTGCGGGGGGCCAGTCCCTCTGAGCGGGTCAGGTCTGCGGGAGGCAAGTTGCAGTGAGCCGGTCAGGGCTGCGGTGGCCAGTCCCTGTGAGCGGGTCAGGGGTGCGGGGGCCAGTCCCTGTCAGCGGGACAGGGCTGCGGGGGGCAAGTCGCAGTGAGCGGGTCAGGTCTGCAGGGGGCAAGTCGCAGTGAGCGGGTGAGGACTCCGGGGGGTAGGTCGCAGTGAGCGGGTCAGGGCTGCGGGGGCCAGTCCCTGTCAGAGGGACAGGACTGCGGGGGGCAAGTTGCTGTGAGCAGGTCAGGGCTGCCGGGGGCAAGTCGCAGTGAGCGGGTCAGGGCTGCGGGGGGCAAGTCGCAGTGAGCGGGTCAGGGCTGCCGGGGCCAGTCCATGTGAGCGGGTCAGGGCTGCGGGGTACAGTCCCTCTGAGCGGGTCAGGGCTGTGGGGGCAAGTCCCTGTCTGCGGGACAGGACTGCGGGGGACATGTCCCTGTCAGCGGGACAGGACTGCGGGAGGCAAGTCGCAGTCAGCAGGTCAGGGCGGCGGGAGCCAGTCCCTGTGAGCGAGTCAGGGCTGAGAGGGCCAGTCCCTGTGAGCGGGTCAGGGCTGAGAGGGCGAGTTGCTGTCAGCTGGACAGGGCTGCAGGGGCCAGACCCTGTTAGCGTGTCAGGGCTGCGGGGGGCAAGTCGCAGTGAGCGGGTCAGGGCAGCGGGGTGCAGTGTCGCAGTGAGCGGGTCAGGGCTGCGGGGGCCAGTCCCTGTGAGCGGGACAGGACTGCAAGGGGCAAGTGCTTGTCAGCGGGACAGGACTGCAGGGGGCAAGTCCCTGTCAGCGGGTCAGGTCTGTGGGGAGCAAGTGGCAGTGAGCGGGTCAGGGCTGCGGGGGGCAAGTCGCAGTGAGCGGGTCAGGGCTGCGGTGGCCTGTCCCTGTGAGCGGGTCAGGGGTACGGGGTCCAGTCCCTGTCAGCGGGACATAACTGCAAGGGGCAAGTCGCAGTGAGCGGGTCAGGTCTGCGGGGGGCAAATCGCAGTGAGCGGGTCAGGGCTGCGGGGGCCAATCCCTGTCAGAGGGACAGGACAGAGGGGAGCAAGTCCCTGTCGGCGGGACAGGACTGCGGGGGGCAAGTCGCAGTCAGAGGGACAGGACTGCAAGGGGCAAGTGCCTGTCAGCGGGACAGGACTGCAAGGGGCAAGTGCCTGTCAGCGGGACAGGACTGCCGGGGGCAAGTCGCAGTGAGCGGGTCAGGGTTGCGGGGGGCAAGTCGCAGTGAGCGGGTCAGGTCTGCGGGGGCCAAGTCGCAGTGTGCGGGTCAGTGCTGCGGGTGGCCAGTCCCTGTGAGCGGGTCAGGGCTGCGGGGGCCAGTCCCTGTGATCGGGTCAGGGCTGCAGGCGGAAGTCGCAGTGAGCGGGTCAGGGATACGGGTGCCATTCCCTCTGAGCGGGACAGGACTGAGGGAGGCAAGTCGCAGTGAGCGTGTCAGGTCTGCGGGGGGCAAGTCGCAGTGAGCGGGTCAGGACTGAGGGAGGCAAGTCGCAGTGAGCGGGTCAGGACTGCGGGGGGAAAGCCGCAGTGAGCGGGTCAGGACTGCGGGGCCAAGTCGCAGTGAGCGGGTCAGGGCTGCGGGGGGCAAATCGCAGTGAGCGGGTCAGGTCTGCGGGGAGCAAGTCGTAGTGAGCGGGTCAGGGCTGCGGGGGGCCGGACCCCGTGAGCGGTTCAGGGCAGCGGGGGGCAGTGTCGCAGTGAGCGGGTCAGGGCAGTGGGGGGCAAGTCCCTGTCAGCGGGACAGGGCTGCGGGGGGCAAGTCCCTGTCAGCGGGACAGGGCTGCGGGGGGCAAGTTGCAGTGAGCGGGTCAGGGCTGCGGGGGGAAAATCGCAGTGAGCGGGTCAGGGCGGTTTGGGGCCAGTCGCAGTGAGCAGGTCAGGGCTGCGGGGGCAAATCCCTGTCAGCGGGACAGGACTGCGGGGGGGGGGCAAGTCGCAGTGTGCGGGTTAGGGCTGTGGTGGGCAGTCCCTGTGAGCTGGTCAGGGCTGCGGGGGGCCGGTTCCCCTGAGCGGGTCAGGGCTGCGGGGGGCAGTGTCGCAGTGAGCGGGTCAGGGCTGCGGGGGCAAGTCGCAGTGAGCGGGTCAGGGCTGAGGAGGGCAGTGTCGCAGTGAGCGGGTCAGGACTGCGGGGGTCAAATCGGGGTGAGCGGGTCAGGGCTGCGGCGGGCAGTCCCTGTCAGCGTGACAGGACTGCGGGGGGCAAGTCGCAGTGAGCGGGTCAGGTCTGCGGGGGGCAAGTCGCAGTGAACGGGTCAGGGCTGCGGGGGGCAAGTCGCAGTGAGCTGGTCAGGGCAGCGGGGGGCCAGTCCCTGTGAGCGGGTCAGGGCTGCGGGGGCCAGTGCCTGTCAGCGGGACAGGACTGCGGGGGGCAAGTCCCTGTCAGCGGGACAGGACTGCGGGGGGCAAGTCGCAGTGAGCGGGTCAGGTCTGTGGGGGTCAAGTCGCAGTGAGCGTGTCAGAACTGCGGGGGGCAAGTCGCAGTGAGCGGGTCAGGTCTGCGGTGGGCAAGTCGCAGTGAGCGGGTCAGGTCTGCGGGGTGCAAGTTGCAGTGAGCCGGTCAGAGCTGCGGTGGCCAGTCCCTGTGAGCGGGTCAGGGATGCGGGGGCCAGTCCCTGTCAGCGGGACATAAGTGCGGGGGGCAAGTCACAGTGAGCGGGTCAGGGCTGCAGGGGGCAAGTCGCAGTGAGCGGGTCAGGGCTGCGGGGGACAAGTCGCAGTGAGCGGGTCAGGGCTGCGGGGGCCAGTCCCTGTCAGCGGGACAGGACTGCAACGGGCAAGTGCTTGTCAGCGGGACAGGACTGCAGGGGGCAAGTCCCTGTCAGCGGGTCAGGTCTGTGGGGGGCAAGTCGCAGTGAGCGGGTCAGGACTGCGGTGGCAAGTCCCTGTCAGCGGGACAGGACTGCAAGGAGCAAGTCCCTGTCAGCGGGTCAGGGCTGCGGGGGGGCAAGTCGCAGTGAGCGGGTCAGGGTTGCCGGGGGCCAGGTCCCCGTGAGCGGGTCAGGTCTGCGGGGGGCCAGTCCCTCTGAGCGGTTCAGGTCTGCAGGAGGCAAGTTGCAGTGAGCCGGTCAGGGCTGCGGTGGCCAGTCCCTGTGAGCGGGTCAGGGGTGCGGGGGCCAGTCCCTGTGAGCGGCACAGGGCTGTGGGGGGCAAGTCGCAGTGAGCGGGTCAGGTCTGCGGGGGGGCAAATCGCAGTGAGCGGGTCAGGACTGCAGTGGGCAAGTCGCAGTGAGCGGGTCAGGGCTGCGGGGGCCAGTCCCTGTCAGAGGGACAGGACAGCGGGGGGCAAGTCCCTGTCGGCGGGTCAGGGCTGCGGGGGGCAAGTCGCAGTGAGCGGGTCAGGTCTGTGGGGGCCAAGTCGCAGTGAGCGGGTCAGGGCTGCGGGGGGCAAGTCGCAGTGAGCTGGTCAGGGCAGCGGGGGGCCAGTCCCTGTGAGCGGGTCAGGGCTGCGGGGGCCAGTGCCTGTCAGCGGGACAGGACTGCGGGGGGCAAGTCCCTGTCAGCGGGACAGGACTGCGGGGGGCAAGTCGCAGTGAGCGGGTCAGGTCTGTGGGGGTCAAGTCGCAGTGAGCGTGTCAGAACTGCGGGGGGCAAGTCGCAGTGAGCGGGTCAGGTCTGCGGTGGGCAAGTCGCAGTGAGCGGGTCAGGTCTGCGGGGTGCAAGTTGCAGTGAGCCGGTCAGAGCTGCGGTGGCCAGTCCCTGTGAGCGGGTCAGGGATGCGGGGGCCAGTCCCTGTCAGCGGGACAGAAGTGCGGGGGGCAAGTCACAGTGAGCGGGTCAGGGCTGCAGGGGGCAAGTCGCAGTGAGCGGGTCAAGGCTGCGGGGGACAAGTCGCAGTGAGCGGGTCAGGGCTGCGGGGGCCAGTCCCTGTCAGCGGGACAGGACTGCAACGGGCAAGTGCTTGTCAGCGGGACAGGACTGCAGGGGGCAAGTCCCTGTCAGCGGGTCAGGTCTGTGGGGGGCAAGTCGCAGTGAGCGGGTCAGGACTGCGGTGGCAAGTCCCTGTCAGCGGGACAGGACTGCAAGGAGCAAGTCCCTGTCAGCGGGTCAGGGCTGCGGGGGGGCAAGTCGCAGTGAGCGGGTCAGGGTTGCCGGGGGCCAGGTCCCCGTGAGCGGGTCAGGTCTGCGGGGGGCCAGTCCCTCTGAGCGGTTCAGGTCTGCAGGAGGCAAGTTGCAGTGAGCCGGTCAGGGCTGCGGTGGCCAGTCCCTGTGAACGGGTCAGGGGTGCGGGGGCCAGTCCCTGTGAGCGGCACAGGGCTGTGGGGGGCAAGTCGCAGTGAGCGGGTCAGGTCTGCGGGGGGGCAAATCGCAGTGAGCGGGTCAGGACTGCAGTGGGCAAGTCGCAGTGAGCGGGTCAGGGCTGCGGGGGCCAGTCCCTGTCAGAGGGACAGGACAGCGGGGGGCAAGTCCCTGTCGGCGGGTCAGGGCTGCGGGGGGCAAGTCGCAGTGAGCGGGTCAGGTCTGTGGGGGCCAAGTCGCAGTGAGCGGGTCAGGGCTGCGGGGGCCAGTCCCTGTGAGCGGGTCAGTGCTGCGGGTGGCCAGTCCCTGTGAGCGGGTCAGGGCTGCGGGGGCCAGTACCTGTGAACGGGTCAGGGCTGCAGGCGGAAGTCGCAGTGAGCGGGTCAGGGATACGGGTGCCATTCCCTCTGAGCGGGACAGGACTGAGGGAGGCAAGTCGCAGTGAGCGGGTCAGGACTGCGGGGGTCAAGTCGGGGTGAGCGGGTCAGGGCTGCGGGGGCCAGTGCCCGTCAGCGGGACAGGACTGCGGGGCGCAAGTCGCAGTGAGCGTGTCAGGGCTGCGGTGGCCAGTCCCTGAGAGCGGGTCAGGGGTGCGGGGCCCAGTCCCTGTCAGCGGGACATAACTGCGGGGGGCAAGTCGCAGTGAGCGGGTCAGGTCTGCAGGAGGCAGTGTCGCAGTTAGCTGGTCAGGGCTGGGGGGGGAAAGTCGCAGTGAGCAGGTCAGGGCTGCAGGAGGCAGTGTCGCAGTTCGCGGGTCAGGGCTGGGTGGGGGGGCAAGTCGCAGTGAGCGGGTCAGGGCTGCGGGGGGTAGTGTCGCAGTTTTTACATCTGTTCTACCGATAAATTTTCCTGTGTTTTATCATAAATGCTTGGTGCATAAAGTAATTACCTGTGCTGTCCCTCACTTTTATTGTCTGGTTATCACCCACCACATCGCTAACCAGCACCTCTGCATCTGCCTTTAATTTTGATGTTCTAAATTCCCCTGCAACTGAACTCTCCCTCCGTGTTTAGTTCAAACACCTGTCTATAGTTCAAGTTATGAGACTCACTGGGTCTCCGGATTTTGTCCAGATTTTGTCCCTTCTGCCTCAGGATTGGTGCCAATGTCCCATGAATTCAAACCCATTTCTCCCACAACAATCCTCAAGTCAAGCATTTACCTGTTCATCTTATTGACGCTGTACCAATTGTCCAGTGGATCTAGTACTAATCAAGAGATTGTTACTATATTTTCTACATTTTCATTTAACTCCTGACTGCCAGTCCCTGTCAGCGGGACAGGACTGCGGGAGAAGTCGCACTGAGTGGGACAGGGCTGCGGGGGCCAGTCGCAGTGAGCAGGTCAGGGCTGCGGGGGCAAGTCCCTGTCAGCGGGACAGGACTGCGGGGGGCAAGTCGCAGTGAGCGGGTTAGGACTGCGGGGGGCAAGTCGCTGTGAGCGGGTCAGGGCTGCGGGGGACAAGTCGCAGTGAGCGGGTCAGGGCTGCGGGGGCCAATCCCTGTCAGCGGGTCAGGACTGCGGTGGCAAGTCCCTGTCAGCGGGACAGGACTGCAAGGAGCAAGTCCCTGTCAGCGGGTCAGGGCTGCGGGGGGGCAAGTCGCAGTGAGCGGGTCAGGGTTGCCGGGGGCCAGGTCCCCGTGAGCGGGTCAGGTCTGCGGGGGGCCAGTCCCTCTGAGCGGTTCAGGTCTGCAGGAGGCAAGTTGCAGTGAGCCGGTCAGGGCTGCGGTGGCCAGTCCCTGTGAACGGGTCAGGGGTGCGGGGGCCAGTCCCTGTGAGCGGCACAGGGCTGTGGGGGGCAAGTCGCAGTGAGCGGGTCAGGTCTGCGGGGGGGCAAATCGCAGTGAGCGGGTCAGGGCTGCCGGGGCCAGTCCATGTGAGCGGGTCAGGGCTGCGGGGTACAGTCCCTCTGAGCGGGTCAGGGCTGTGGGGGCAAGTCCCTGTCTGCGGGACAGGACTGCGGGGGACATGTCCCTGTCAGCGGGACAGGACTGCGGGAGGCAAGTCGCAGTCAGCAGGTCAGGGCGGCGGGAGCCAGTCCCTGTGAGCGAGTCAGGGCTGAGAGGGCCAGTCCCTGTGAGCGGGTCAGGGCTGAGAGGGCGAGTTGCTGTCAGCTGGACAGGGCTGCAGGGGCCAGACCCTGTTAGCGTGTCAGGGCTGCGGGGGGCAAGTCGCAGTGAGCGGGTCAGGGCAGCGGGGTGCAGTGTCGCAGTGAGCGGGTCAGGGCTGCGGGGGCCAGTCCCTGTGAGCGGGACAGGACTGCAAGGGGCAAGTGCTTGTCAGCGGGACAGGACTGCAGGGGGCAAGTCCCTGTCAGCGGGTCAGGTCTGTGGGGAGCAAGTGGCAGTGAGCGGGTCAGGGCTGCGGGGGGCAAGTCGCAGTGAGCGGGTCAGGGCTGCGGTGGCCTGTCCCTGTGAGCGGGTCAGGGGTACGGGGTCCAGTCCCTGTCAGCGGGACATAACTGCAAGGGGCAAGTCGCAGTGAGCGGGTCAGGTCTGCGGGGGGCAAATCGCAGTGAGCGGGTCAGGGCTGCGGGGGCCAATCCCTGTCAGAGGGACAGGACAGAGGGGAGCAAGTCCCTGTCGGCGGGACAGGACTGCGGGGGGCAAGTCGCAGTCAGAGGGACAGGACTGCAAGGGGCAAGTGCCTGTCAGCGGGACAGGACTGCAAGGGGCAAGTGCCTGTCAGCGGGACAGGACTGCCGGGGGCAAGTCGCAGTGAGCGGGTCAGGGTTGCGGGGGGCAAGTCGCAGTGAGCGGGTCAGGTCTGCGGGGGCCAAGTCGCAGTGTGCGGGTCAGTGCTGCGGGTGGCCAGTCCCTGTGAGCGGGTCAGGGCTGCGGGGGCCAGTCCCTGTGATCGGGTCAGGGCTGCAGGCGGAAGTCGCAGTGAGCGGGTCAGGGATACGGGTGCCATTCCCTCTGAGCGGGACAGGACTGAGGGAGGCAAGTCGCAGTGAGCGTGTCAGGTCTGCGGGGGGCAAGTCGCAGTGAGCGGGTCAGGACTGAGGGAGGCAAGTCGCAGTGAGCGGGTCAGGACTGCGGGGGGAAAGCCGCAGTGAGCGGGTCAGGACTGCGGGGCCAAGTCGCAGTGAGCGGGTCAGGGCTGCGGGGGGCAAATCGCAGTGAGCGGGTCAGGTCTGCGGGGAGCAAGTCGTAGTGAGCGGGTCAGGGCTGCGGGGGGCCGGACCCCGTGAGCGGTTCAGGGCAGCGGGGGGCAGTGTCGCAGTGAGCGGGTCAGGGCAGTGGGGGGCAAGTCCCTGTCAGCGGGACAGGGCTGCGGGGGGCAAGTCCCTGTCAGCGGGACAGGGCTGCGGGGGGCAAGTTGCAGTGAGCGGGTCAGGGCTGCGGGGGGAAAATCGCAGTGAGCGGGTCAGGGCGGTTTGGGGCCAGTCGCAGTGAGCAGGTCAGGGCTGCGGGGGCAAATCCCTGTCAGCGGGACAGGACTGCGGGGGGGGGGCAAGTCGCAGTGTGCGGGTTAGGGCTGTGGTGGGCAGTCCCTGTGAGCTGGTCAGGGCTGCGGGGGGCCGGTTCCCCTGAGCGGGTCAGGGCTGCGGGGGGCAGTGTCGCAGTGAGCGGGTCAGGGCTGCGGGGGCAAGTCGCAGTGAGCGGGTCAGGGCTGAGGAGGGCAGTGTCGCAGTGAGCGGGTCAGGACTGCGGGGGTCAAATCGGGGTGAGCGGGTCAGGGCTGCGGCGGGCAGTCCCTGTCAGCGTGACAGGACTGCGGGGGGCAAGTCGCAGTGAGCGGGTCAGGTCTGCGGGGGGCAAGTCGCAGTGAACGGGTCAGGGCTGCGGGGGGCAAGTCGCAGTGAGCTGGTCAGGGCAGCGGGGGGCCAGTCCCTGTGAGCGGGTCAGGGCTGCGGGGGCCAGTGCCTGTCAGCGGGACAGGACTGCGGGGGGCAAGTCCCTGTCAGCGGGACAGGACTGCGGGGGGCAAGTCGCAGTGAGCGGGTCAGGTCTGTGGGGGTCAAGTCGCAGTGAGCGTGTCAGAACTGCGGGGGGCAAGTCGCAGTGAGCGGGTCAGGTCTGCGGTGGGCAAGTCGCAGTGAGCGGGTCAGGTCTGCGGGGTGCAAGTTGCAGTGAGCCGGTCAGAGCTGCGGTGGCCAGTCCCTGTGAGCGGGTCAGGGATGCGGGGGCCAGTCCCTGTCAGCGGGACATAAGTGCGGGGGGCAAGTCACAGTGAGCGGGTCAGGGCTGCAGGGGGCAAGTCGCAGTGAGCGGGTCAGGGCTGCGGGGGACAAGTCGCAGTGAGCGGGTCAGGGCTGCGGGGGCCAGTCCCTGTCAGCGGGACAGGACTGCAACGGGCAAGTGCTTGTCAGCGGGACAGGACTGCAGGGGGCAAGTCCCTGTCAGCGGGTCAGGTCTGTGGGGGGCAAGTCGCAGTGAGCGGGTCAGGACTGCGGTGGCAAGTCCCTGTCAGCGGGACAGGACTGCAAGGAGCAAGTCCCTGTCAGCGGGTCAGGGCTGCGGGGGGGCAAGTCGCAGTGAGCGGGTCAGGGTTGCCGGGGGCCAGGTCCCCGTGAGCGGGTCAGGTCTGCGGGGGGCCAGTCCCTCTGAGCGGTTCAGGTCTGCAGGAGGCAAGTTGCAGTGAGCCGGTCAGGGCTGCGGTGGCCAGTCCCTGTGAGCGGGTCAGGGGTGCGGGGGCCAGTCCCTGTGAGCGGCACAGGGCTGTGGGGGGCAAGTCGCAGTGAGCGGGTCAGGTCTGCGGGGGGGCAAATCGCAGTGAGCGGGTCAGGACTGCAGTGGGCAAGTCGCAGTGAGCGGGTCAGGGCTGCGGGGGCCAGTCCCTGTCAGAGGGACAGGACAGCGGGGGGCAAGTCCCTGTCGGCGGGTCAGGGCTGCGGGGGGCAAGTCGCAGTGAGCGGGTCAGGTCTGTGGGGGCCAAGTCGCAGTGAGCGGGTCAGGGCTGCGGGGGGCAAGTCGCAGTGAGCTGGTCAGGGCAGCGGGGGGCCAGTCCCTGTGAGCGGGTCAGGGCTGCGGGGGCCAGTGCCTGTCAGCGGGACAGGACTGCGGGGGGCAAGTCCCTGTCAGCGGGACAGGACTGCGGGGGGCAAGTCGCAGTGAGCGGGTCAGGTCTGTGGGGGTCAAGTCGCAGTGAGCGTGTCAGAACTGCGGGGGGCAAGTCGCAGTGAGCGGGTCAGGTCTGCGGTGGGCAAGTCGCAGTGAGCGGGTCAGGTCTGCGGGGTGCAAGTTGCAGTGAGCCGGTCAGAGCTGCGGTGGCCAGTCCCTGTGAGCGGGTCAGGGATGCGGGGGCCAGTCCCTGTCAGCGGGACAGAAGTGCGGGGGGCAAGTCACAGTGAGCGGGTCAGGGCTGCAGGGGGCAAGTCGCAGTGAGCGGGTCAAGGCTGCGGGGGACAAGTCGCAGTGAGCGGGTCAGGGCTGCGGGGGCCAGTCCCTGTCAGCGGGACAGGACTGCAACGGGCAAGTGCTTGTCAGCGGGACAGGACTGCAGGGGGCAAGTCCCTGTCAGCGGGTCAGGTCTGTGGGGGGCAAGTCGCAGTGAGCGGGTCAGGACTGCGGTGGCAAGTCCCTGTCAGCGGGACAGGACTGCAAGGAGCAAGTCCCTGTCAGCGGGTCAGGGCTGCGGGGGGGCAAGTCGCAGTGAGCGGGTCAGGGTTGCCGGGGGCCAGGTCCCCGTGAGCGGGTCAGGTCTGCGGGGGGCCAGTCCCTCTGAGCGGTTCAGGTCTGCAGGAGGCAAGTTGCAGTGAGCCGGTCAGGGCTGCGGTGGCCAGTCCCTGTGAACGGGTCAGGGGTGCGGGGGCCAGTCCCTGTGAGCGGCACAGGGCTGTGGGGGGCAAGTCGCAGTGAGCGGGTCAGGTCTGCGGGGGGGCAAATCGCAGTGAGCGGGTCAGGACTGCAGTGGGCAAGTCGCAGTGAGCGGGTCAGGGCTGCGGGGGCCAGTCCCTGTCAGAGGGACAGGACAGCGGGGGGCAAGTCCCTGTCGGCGGGTCAGGGCTGCGGGGGGCAAGTCGCAGTGAGCGGGTCAGGTCTGTGGGGGCCAAGTCGCAGTGAGCGGGTCAGGGCTGCGGGGGCCAGTCCCTGTGAGCGGGTCAGTGCTGCGGGTGGCCAGTCCCTGTGAGCGGGTCAGGGCTGCGGGGGCCAGTACCTGTGAACGGGTCAGGGCTGCAGGCGGAAGTCGCAGTGAGCGGGTCAGGGATACGGGTGCCATTCCCTCTGAGCGGGACAGGACTGAGGGAGGCAAGTCGCAGTGAGCGGGTCAGGACTGCGGGGGTCAAGTCGGGGTGAGCGGGTCAGGGCTGCGGGGGCCAGTGCCCGTCAGCGGGACAGGACTGCGGGGCGCAAGTCGCAGTGAGCGTGTCAGGGCTGCGGTGGCCAGTCCCTGAGAGCGGGTCAGGGGTGCGGGGCCCAGTCCCTGTCAGCGGGACATAACTGCGGGGGGCAAGTCGCAGTGAGCGGGTCAGGTCTGCAGGAGGCAGTGTCGCAGTTAGCTGGTCAGGGCTGGGGGGGGAAAGTCGCAGTGAGCAGGTCAGGGCTGCAGGAGGCAGTGTCGCAGTTCGCGGGTCAGGGCTGGGTGGGGGGGCAAGTCGCAGTGAGCGGGTCAGGGCTGCGGGGGGTAGTGTCGCAGTTTTTACATCTGTTCTACCGATAAATTTTCCTGTGTTTTATCATAAATGCTTGGTGCATAAAGTAATTACCTGTGCTGTCCCTCACTTTTATTGTCTGGTTATCACCCACCACATCGCTAACCAGCACCTCTGCATCTGCCTTTAATTTTGATGTTCTAAATTCCCCTGCAACTGAACTCTCCCTCCGTGTTTAGTTCAAACACCTGTCTATAGTTCAAGTTATGAGACTCACTGGGTCTCCGGATTTTGTCCAGATTTTGTCCCTTCTGCCTCAGGATTGGTGCCAATGTCCCATGAATTCAAACCCATTTCTCCCACAACAATCCTCAAGTCAAGCATTTACCTGTTCATCTTATTGACGCTGTACCAATTGTCCAGTGGATCTAGTACTAATCAAGAGATTGTTACTATATTTTCTACATTTTCATTTAACTCCTGACTGCCAGTCCCTGTCAGCGGGACAGGACTGCGGGAGAAGTCGCACTGAGTGGGACAGGGCTGCGGGGGCCAGTCGCAGTGAGCAGGTCAGGGCTGCGGGGGCAAGTCCCTGTCAGCGGGACAGGACTGCGGGGGGCAAGTCGCAGTGAGCGGGTTAGGACTGCGGGGGGCAAGTCGCTGTGAGCGGGTCAGGGCTGCGGGGGACAAGTCGCAGTGAGCGGGTCAGGGCTGCGGGGGCCAATCCCTGTCAGCGGGTCAGGACTGCGGTGGCAAGTCCCTGTCAGCGGGACAGGACTGCAAGGAGCAAGTCCCTGTCAGCGGGTCAGGGCTGCGGGGGGGCAAGTCGCAGTGAGCGGGTCAGGGTTGCCAGGGGCCAGGTCCCCGTGAGCGGGTCAGGTCTGCGGGGGGCCAGTCCCTCTGAGCGGGTCAGGTCTGCGGGAGGCAAGTTGCAGTGAGCCGGTCAGGGCTGCGGTGGCCAGTCCCTGTGAGCGGGTCAGGGGTGCGGGGGCCAGTCCCTGTCAGCGGGACAGGGCTGCGGGGGGGCAAGTCGCAGTGAGCGGGTCAGGTCTGCAGGGGGCAAGTCGCAGTGAGCGGGTGAGGACTCCGGGGGGTAGGTCGCAGTGAGCGGGTCAGGGCTGCGGGGGCCAGTCCCTGTCAGAGGGACAGGACTGCGGGGGGCAAGTTGCTGTGAGCGGGTCAGGGCTGCCGGGGGCAAGTCGCAGTGAGCGGGTCAGGGCTGCGGGGGTCAAGTCGCAGTGAGCGGGTCAGGGCTGCGGGGGGCAAGTCCATGTGAGCGGGTCAGGGCTGCGGGGTACAGTCCCTCTGAGCGGGTCAGGGCTGTGGGGGCAAGTCCCTGTCTGCGGGACAGGACTGCGGGGGACATGTCCCTGTCAGCGGGACAGGACTGCGGGGGGCAAGTCGCAGTCAGCGGGTCAGTCTGCGGGGGGCAAGTCGCATTGAGCGGGGCAGGACTGCGGGAGGCAAGTCGCAGTCAGCAGGTCAGGGCGGCGGGAGCCAGTCCCTGTGAGCGAGTCAGGGCTGAGAGGGCCAGTCCCTGTGAGCGGGTCAGGGCTGAGAGGGCGAGTTGCTGTCAGCTGGACAGGGCTGCAGGGGCCAGTCCCTGTTAGCGTGTCAGGGCTGCGGGGGGCAAGTCGCAGTGAGCGGGTCAGGGCAGCGGGGTGCAGTGTCGCAGTGAGCGGGTCAGGGCTGCGGGGGCCAGTCCCTGTGAGCGGGACAGGACTGCAAGGGGCAAGTGCTTGTCAGCGGGACAGGACTGCAGGGGGCAAGTCCCTGTCAGCGGGTCAGGTCTGTGGGGAGCAAGTGGCAGTGAGCGGGTCAGGGCTGCGGGGGGCAAGTCGCAGTGAGCGGGTCAGGGCTGCGGTGGCCTGTCCCTGTGAGCGGGTCAGGGGTACGGGGTCCAGTCCCTGTCAGCGGGACATAACTGCAATGGGCAAGTCGCAGTGAGCGGGTCAGGTCTGCGGGGGGCAAATCGCAGTGAGCGGGTCAGGGCTGCGGGGGCCAATCCCTGTCAGAGGGACAGGACAGCGGGGAGCAAGTCCCTGTCGGCGGGACAGGACTGCGGGGGGCAAGTCGCAGTCAGAGGGACAAGACTGCAAGGGGCAAGTGCCTGTCAGCGGGACAGGACTGCAAGGGGCAAGTGCCTGTCAGCGGGACAGGACTGCCGGGGGCAAGTCGCAGTGAGCGGGTCAGGGCTGCGGGGGGCAAGTCGCAGTGAGCGGGTCAGGTCTGCGGGGGCCAAGTCGCAGTGTGCGGGTCAGTGCTGCGGGTGGCCAGTCCCTGTGAGCGGGTCAGGGCTGCGGGGGCCAGTCCCTGTGATCGGGTCAGGGCTGCAGGCGGAAGTCGCAGTGAGCGGGTCAGGGATACGGGTGCCATTCCCTCTGAGCGGGACAGGACTGAGGGAGGCAAGTCGCAGTGAGCGTGTCAGGTCTGCGGGGGGCAAGTCGCAGTGAGCGGGTCAGGACTGAGGGAGGCAAGTCGCAGTGAGCGGGTCAGGACTGCGGGGGGAAAGCCGCAGTGAGCGGGTCAGGACTGCGGGGCCAAGTCGCAGTGAGCGGGTCAGGGCTGCGGGGGGCAAATCGCAGTGAGCGGGTCAGGTCTGCGGGGAGCAAGTCGTAGTGAGCGGGTCAGGGCTGCGGGGGGCCGGACCCCGTGAGCGGTTCAGGGCAGCGGGGGGCAGTGTTGCAGTGAGCGGGTCAGGGCAGTGGGGGGCAAGTCCCTGTCACGGGACAGGGCTGCGGGGGGCAAGTTGCAGTGAGCGGGTCAGGGCTGCGGGGGGAAAATCGCAGTGAGCGGGTCAGGGCGGTTTGGGGCCAGTCGCAGTGAGCAGGTCAGGGCTGCGGGGGCAAATCCCTGTCAGCGGGACAGGACTGCGGGGGGGGGGGCAAGTCGCAGTGTGCGGGTTAGGGCTGTGGTGGGCAGTCCCTGTGAGCTGGTCAGGGCTGCGGGGGGCCGGTTCCCCTGAGCGGGTCAGGGCTGCGGGGGGCAGTGTCGCAGTGAGCGGGTCAGGGCTGCGGGGGCAAGTCGCAGTGAGCGGGTCAGGGCTGAGGAGGGCAGTGTCGCAGTGTGTGGGTCAGGGCTGCCGGGGGCAAGTCGCAGTGAGCGGGTAAGGGCTGCCGGGGCCGGGCCCCCTGAGCGTGTCAGGGCGGCGGTGGGCCAGTCGCAGTGAGCGGGTCAGGGCTGCGGGGGGCAAGTCGCAATGAGCGGGTCAGGGGTGCGGGGGGCCAGTCGCAGTGAGCGGGTCAGGGCAGCGGGGGGCCAGTCCCTGTGAGCGGGTCAGGGCTGCGGGTACCAGTCCCTGTCAGCAGGACAGGACTGCGGGGGGCAAGTCGCAGTGAGCGGGTCAGGACTGCGGGGAGCAAGTCGCAGTCAGCGGGTCAGGGCTGCGGGGGGCAAGTCGCAGTGAGCGGGTCAGGGCTGTGGGAGGCAGTGTCGCAGTGAGCGGGTCAGGGCTGCGGGGGGTCAGTACCTGTGAGCGAGTCAGGGCTGCGGGGGGTCAGTACCTGTGAGCGAGTCAGGGCTGCGGCGGCCAGTCCCTGTGAGCGGGTCAGGGCTGCGGGGGGCAGTGTCGCAGTGAGTGGGTCAGGACCGCGGGGGGCAAATGGCACTGAGCGGGTCAGGTCTGCGGGGAACAAGTCGCAGTGAGCGGGTCACGGCTGCGGGGGCCAGTCCCTGTGAGCGGGTCAGGGCTGCGGGGGGCAGTGTCGCAGTGAGCGGGTCAGGGCTGCGGGGGGCAGGTCGCAGTGAGCGGGTCAGGGCTGCGAGGGGCAGGTCGCAGTGAGCGGGTCAGGGCTGCGGGGGGCAGTGTCGCAGTGAGCGGGTCAGGACCGCGGGTGGCAAATGGCACTGAGCGGGTCAGGTCTGCGGGGAACAAGTCTCAGTGAGCGGGTCAGGGCTGTGGGGGGCAGTGTCGCAGTGAGCGGGTCAGGGCTGTGGGGGGCAGTGTCGCAGTGAGCGGGTCAGGGCTGCGAGGGGCAGTCCCTGTCAGCGGGACAGAACTGCGGGAACAAGTCGCAGTCAGCGGGTCAGGACTGCGGGGAACAAATCGCAGTGAGCGGGTCAGGGCTGCGGGGGGCAAGTCGCAGTGAGCAGGTCAGGGCTGCGGGGGGTAGTGGGGCAGTGAGCGTGTCAGGTCTGCGGCTGGCCAGTCCCTGTCAGCGGGACAGGACTGCGGGAGAAGTCGCACTGAGTGGGACAGGGCTGCGGGGGACCAGCGGCAGTGAGCGGGTCAGGGCTGCGGGGGCCAGTCCCTGTCAGCGGGACAGGACTGCGGGAGAAGTCGCAGTGAGTGGATCAGGGCTGTGGGGGGCAGTCCCTGTGAGCTGGTCAGGGCTGTGGGGGCCAGTTCCTGTCACCGGGTCAGGGCTGCCGGGGGCAAGTCGCAGTGAGCGGGTCAGGGCTGCGAGGGCCAGTCCCTGTGAGTGGGTCAGGGCTGCGAGGGCCAGTTCCTGTGAGTGGGTCAGGGCTGCGAGGGCCAGTCCCTGTCAGCTGGACAGGACTGCGGGGGGCAAGTCGCAGTAAGGGGGTCAGGACTGCGGGGGGCAAATCGTAGTGAGCGAGTCAGGTCTGCGGGGAGCAAGTCGCAGTGAGCGGGTCAGGGCTGCGGGGGTCAGTGTCGCAGTGAGCGGGTCAGGGCTGCGAGGGCCAGTCCCTGTCAGCGGGACAGGACTGCGGGAGAAGTCGCAGTGAGTGGGTCAGGGCTGTGGGGGGCAGTCACTGTTAGCTGGTCAGGGCTGCGGGGGCCAGTTACTGTCACCGGGTCAGGGCTGTGGGGGGCAAGTCGCAGTGAGCGGGTCAGGACTGCGGGGGGCAAATCGTAGTGAGCGAGTCAGGTCTGCGGGGAGCAAGTCGCAGTGAGCGGGTCAGGGCTGCGGGGGTCAGTGTCGCAGTGAGCGGGTCAGGGCTGCAGGGGGGCCAGTGGCAGTGAGCGGGTCAGGGCTGCGGGGGCCAGTCCCTGTCAGCGGGACAGGACTGCGGGAGAAGTCGCAGTGAGTGGGTCAGGGCTGTGGGGGGCAGTCCCTGTTAGCTGGTCAGGGCTGCGGGGGCCAGTTACTGTCACCGGGTCAGGGCTGCGGGGGGCAAGTCGCAGTGAGCGGGTCAGGGCTGCAGGGGACCAGTCCATGTCAGCGGGACAGGACTGCGGGGGCCAGTCGCAGTGAGCAGGTTAGGGCTGCGGGGGCAAGTCCCTGTCAGCGGGTCAGGGGTGCGGGGGGCAAGTCGTAGTGAGCGGGTCAGGGCTGAGAGGGGTAGTGTCGCAGTGATCGGGTCAGTGCCGCTGGGGGCCGGACCCCGTGAGCGGTTCAGGGCAGCGGGGGGCAGTGTCGCAGTGAGCGGGTCAGGACAGCGGGGGGCCGGTCCCCGTGAGCGGGTCAGGGCTGCGGGGGCAAGTCGCTGTCAGCGGGACAGGGCTGCGGGGGGCAAGTTGCAGTGAGCGGGTCAGGGCTGCGGGGGCAAATCCCTGTCAGCGGGACAGGACTGCGGGGGGGCAAGTCGCAGTGTGCGGGTCAGGGCTGAGGAGGGCAGTGTCGCAGTGAGCGGGTCAGGGCTGCGGGGGGCAAGACGCAGTGAGCTGGTCAGGGCTGCGGGGGGCCGGTTCCCCTGAGCGGGTCAGGGCTGCGGGGGGCAGTGTCGCAGTGAGCGGGTCAGGACCGCGGGGGGCAAATGGCACTGAGCGGGTCAGGTCTGCGGGGAACAAGTCGCAGTGAGCGGGTCAGGGCTGCGGCAGGCCAGTCCCTGTGAGCGGGTCAGGGCTGCGGGGGGCAAGACGCAGTGAGCGGGTCAGGGCGGCCGGGGGCAAGTCACAGTGAGCGGGTCAGGGCTGCCGGGGCCGGGCCCCCTGAGCGTGTCAGGGCGGCGGTGGGCCAGTCGCAGTGAGCGGGTCAGGGGTGCGGGGGGCCAGTTGCAGTGAGCGGGTCAGGGCTGCGGGGGGCCAGTCCCTGTGAGCGGGTCAGGGCTGCGGGTACCAGTCCCTGTCAGCAGGACAGGACTGCGGGGGGCAAGTCGCAGTGAGCGGGTCAGGACTGCGGGGAGCAAGTCGCAGTCAGCGGGTCAGGGCTGCGGGGGGCAAGTCGCAGTGAGCGGGTCAGGGCTGTGGGAGGCAGTGTCGCAGTGAGCGGGTCAGGGCTGCGGGGTGTCAGTACCTGTGAGCGAGTCAGGGCTGCGGCGGCCAGTCCCTGTGAGCGGGTCAGGGCTGCGGGGGGCAGTGTCGCAGTGAGCGGGTCAGGGCTGCGGGGGGCAGTGTCGCAGTGAGCGGGTCAGGACCGCGGGGGGCAAATGGCACTGAGCAGGTCAGGTCTGCGGGGAACAAGTCGCAGTGAGCGGGTCAGGGCTGCGGCAGGCCAGTCCCTGTGAGCGGGTCAGGGCGGCGGGGGACAGTGTCGCAGTGAGCGGGTCACGGCTACGGGGGGCAGGTTGCAGTGAGCGGGTCAGGGTTGTGGGGGGCAGGTCGCAGTGAGTGGGTCAGGGCTGTGGGGGGCAATCCCTGTGAGCGGGTCAGGGCTGCGAGGGCCAGTCCCTGTCAGCGGGACAGAACTGCGGGGGCAAGTCGCAGTGAGCGGGTCAGGGCTGCGGGGGGCAAGTCGCAGTGAGCGGGTCAGGGCTGCGGGGGGCAAGTCGCAGTGAGCAGGTCAGGGCTGCGGGGGGCCGGTCGCAGTGAGCGGGACAGGGCTGCGGGGAGCCATTTGCATTGAGCGGGTCAGGGCTGCGGGTGGCAGTGTCGCAGTGAGCGGGTCAGGACTGCAAGGGGCAGGTCCCTGTCAGCGGGACAGGACTGCAGGGGGGCAGGTCGCAGTGAGCGGGTCAGGACAGCGGGGGGCCGGTCCCCGTGAACGGGTCATGGCTGCTGGGGGTCGGTCCCCCTGAGCAGGTGAGGACTGCGGGGGCAAGTCGCAGTGAGCGGGTCAGGTCTGCGGGGGGCAAGTGGCAGTGTGCGGGTCAGGGCTGTGGGGGGCAGTGTCGCACTGAGCGGGTCAGGGCTGCGGGGGGCAAGTCCCTGTCAGCGGGTCTGGGTGCGGGGGGCAAGTCGCAGTGAGCGGGTCAGGGCTGAGGGGGGCCAGTCCCCGTGTGCGGGTCAGGGCTGGGGGGGGCAGTGTCGCAGTGAGCGGGTCAGGACTGCGGAGAGCAAGTCACAGTGAGCAGGTCAGGGCTGCGGGGGGCAAGTCCCTGTCAGCGGGACAGGACTGCAAGGGGCAGGTCCCTGTCAGCGGGTCAGGACTGCGGGCAGCAAGTCGCAGTGAGCGGGTCAGGGCAGCGGGGGGCAAGTCGCAGTGGGCGGGTCAGGGCTGGGGGGGGCAGTGTCGCAGTGAGCGGGTCAGGTCGCCGTGAGCGGCTCTGCGGGGGGCCATTCGCAGTGAGCGGGTCAGGGCTGCGGGGGGCAGTGTCGCAGTGAGCGGGTCAGGACTGCGGGGGGCAAGTCGCAGTGAGCAGGTCAGGGCTGCGGGGGGCAAGTCCCTATCAGCGAGACAGGACTGCGGGGGGCAGGTGGCAGTGAGCGGGTCAGGGCTGCGGGGGGCAAGTCGCAGTGAGCGGGTCAGGGCTGCGGGGGCCAGTCCATGTGAGCGGGTCAGGGGGGCGGAGGCCAGTCCCTCTGATCGGGTCAGAGCTGCGGGAGAAGTCGCACTGAGTGGGTCAGGGCTGTGGGGGGCAGTCCCTGTCACCAGGTCAGGGCAGCAGGGGGCCAGTCCCTGTGAGCGGGTCAGGGCTGCGAGGGCAAGTCCCTGTCAGCGGGACAGGACTGCGGGGGACAAGTCGCAGTGAGCGGGTCAGGACTGCAGGGGGCAAATCGCAGTGAGGGTTTCAGGTCTGCGGGGAGCAAGTCGCAGTGAGCGGGTCAGGGCTGCGGCAGGCCAGTCCCTGTGAGCGGGTCAGGGCTGCGGGTGGCAAGACGCAGTGAGCGGGTCAGGGCTGCGGGGGGCAAGTTACAGTGAGCGGGTAAGGGCTGCCGGGGCCGGGCCCCCTGAGCGTGTCAGGGCGGCGGTGGGCTAGTCGCAGTGAGCGGGTCAGGGCTGTGGGGGGCAAGTCGCAGTGAGCGGGTCAGGGGTGCGGGGGGGCCAGTCGCAGTGAGCGGGTCAGGGCTGCGGGGGGCCAGACCCTGTGAGCGGGTCAGGGCTGCGGGTACCAGTCCCTGTCAGCAGGACAGGACTGCGGGGGGCAAGTCGCAGTGAGCGGGTCAGGACTGCGGGGAGCAAGTCGCAGTCAGCGGGTCAGGGCTGCGGGGGGCAAGTCGCAGTGAGCGGGTCAGGGCTGTGGGAGGCAGTGTCGCAGTGAGCGGGTCAGGGCTGCGGGGGGTCAGCACCTGTGAGCGAGTCAGGGCTGCGGGGGGCCAGTCCCTGTCAGCGGGACAGGACTGCGGGGGGCAAGTCACAGTGAGCGGGTCAGGACTGCGGGGGTCAAATCGCAGTGAGCGGGTCAGGGCTGCGGGGGGCAAGTCGCAGTGAGCAGGTCAGGGCTGCGAGGGCCAGTCCCTGTCAGCGGGACAGGACTGCGGGGGGCAAGTCGCAGTGAGCGGGTCAGGACTGCGGGGGACAAATCGCAGTGAGCGGGTCAGGGCTGCGGGGGGCAAGTCGCAGAGAGCAGGTCAGGGCTGCGGGGGGCCAGTCCCTGTCAGCGGGACAGGACTGCGGGGGGCAAGTCGCAGTGAGCAGGTCAGAGCTGCGGGGGGCCAGTCCCTGTCAGCGGGACAGGACTGCAGGGGGCAAGTCGCAGTGAGCAGGTCAGGGCTGCGGGGGGCCGGTCGCAGTGAGCGGGACAGGGCTGCGGGGAGCCATTTGCATTGAGCGGGTCAGGGCTGCGGGTGGCAGTGTCGCAGTGAGCGGGTCAGGACTGCGGGGGTGCCGGTCCCCCTGAGCAGGTGAGGACTGCGGGGGCCAGTCGCAGTGAGCGGGTCAGGTCTGCGGGGGGCAAGTGGCAGTGTGCGGGTCAGGGCTGTGGGGGGCAAGTCGCAGTGAGCGGGTCAGGGCTGCGGGGGGCCGGTCCCCGTGAGCGGGTCAGGGCTGGGGGGGGCAGTGTCGCAGTGAGCGGGTCAGGACTGCGGGGAGCAAGTCGCAGTCAGCGGGTCAGGGCTGCGGGGGGCAAGTCGCAGTGAGCGGGTCAGGGCTGTGGGAGGCAGTGTCGCAGTGAGCGGGTCAGGGCTGCGGGGGGTCAGCACCTGTGAGCGAGTCAGGGCTGCGGGGGGCAGTGTCGCAGTGAGCGGGTCAGGGCTGCGGGGGGCAGTGTCGCAGTGAGCGGGTCAGGGCTGCGGGGGGCAGTGTCGCAGTGAGCGGGTCAGGGCTGCGGTGGGCAGTGTCGCAGTGAGCGGGTCAGGACCGCGGGGGGCAAATGGCACTGAGCGGGTCAGGTCTGCGGGGAACAAGTCGCAGTGAGCGGGTCAGGGCTGCGGCAGGCCAGTCCCTGTGAGCGGGTCAGGGCTGCGGGGGGCAAGACGCAGTGAGCGGGTCAGGGCTGCCGGGGGCAAGTCACAGTGAGCGGGTCAGGGCTGCGGGGGACAGTGTCGCAGTGAGCGGGTCACGGCTGCGGGGGGCAGGTTGCAGTGAGCGGGTCAGGGTTGTGGGGGGAAGGTCGCAGTGAGTGGGTCAGGGCTGCGGGGGGCCATTCGCAGTGAGCGGGTCAGGGCTGCGGGGGCCAGTCCCTGTCAGCGGGACAGGACTGCGGGAGAAGTCGCAGTGAGTGGGTCAGGGCTGTGGGGTCAATCCCTGTGAGCGGGTCAGGGTTGCGAGGGCCAGTCCCTGTCAGCGGGACAGAACTGCGGGGGGCAAGTCGCAGTGAGCGGGTCAGGTCTGCGGGGGGCAAGTGGCAGTGTGCGGGTCAGGGCTGTGGGGGGCAAGTCGCAGTGAGCGGGTCAGGGCTGCGGGGGGCCGGTCCCCGTGAGCGGGTCAGGGCTGGGGGGGGGCAGTGTCGCAGTGAGCGGGTCAGGGCTGCGGGGAGCAAGTCCCTGTCAGCGGGACAGGGCTGCGGGGGGCAGGTCCCTGTCAGCAGGACAAGACTGCGGGGGGCAGGTGGCAGTGAGCGGGTCAGGGCTGCGAGGGCCAGTCCCAGTCAGCGGGACAGAACTGCGGGGGGCAAGTCGCAGTGAGCGGGTCAGGACTGCGGGGGTCAAATCGCAGTGAGCGGGTCAGGGCTGCGGGGGGCAAGTCGCAGTGAGCAGGTCAGGGCTGCGGGGGGCCCGTCCCTGTCAGCGGGTGAGGTCTGCGACGTGTAGTGTCGCAGTGAGCGGGTCAGGGCTGCGGCGGGCCAGTCCCTGTGAGCGGGTCAGGGCTGGGCAGGGGGGCAAGTCGCAGTGAGCGGGTCAGGGCTGGGGGGGGCAAGTCGCAATGAGCGGGTCAGGACTGCAAGGGGCAGGTCCCTGTCAGCGGGACAGGACTGCAGGGGGGGCAGGTCGCAGTGAGCGGGTCAGGGCTGCGGGGGGCCGGTCCCCGTGAGCGGGTCAGGGCTGCTGGGGGCCGGTCCCCCTGGGCGGGTGACGACTGCGGGGGCAAGTCGCAGTGAGCGGGTCAGGTCTGCGGGGCGCAAGTCGCAGTGTGCGGGACAGGGCTGCGGGGGGCCAGTCGCAGTGAGCGGGTCAGGGCTGCGGGGGCAAGTCCCTGTCAGCGGGTCAGGGTGCGGGGGGCAAGTCCCTGTCAGCGGGACATGACTGCGGGGGGCAGGTGGCAGTGAGCGGGTCAGGACTGCGGGCAGCAAGTCGCAGTGAGCGGGTCAGGGCTGCGGGGGCCAGTCCATGTGAGCGGGTCAGGGGGGCGGAGGCCAGTCCCTCTGATCGGGTCAGAGCTGCGGGAGAAGTCGCACTGAGTGGGCCAGGGCTGTGGGGGACAGTCCCTGTCACCGGGTCAGGGCTGCGAGGGCAAGTCCCTGTCAGCGGGACAGGACTGCGGGGGGCAAATCGCAGTGAGCGGGTCAGGGCTGCCGGGGGCAAGTCACAGTGAGCGGGTAAAGGCTGCCGGGGCCGGGCCCCCTGAGCGTGTCAGGGCGGCGGTGGGCCAGTCGCAGTGAGCGGGTCAGGGCTGCGGGGGGCAAGTCGCAGTGAGCGGGTCAGGGCTGCGGGGGGCCAGTCCCTGTGAGCGGGTGAGGTCTGCGACGTGTAGTGTCGCAGTGAGCGGGTCAGGGCTGCGGCGGGCCAGTCCCTGTGAGCGGGTCAGGGCTGGGCGGGGGGGCAAGTCGCAGTGAGCGGGTCAGGGCTGGGGGGGGCAAGTCGCAATGAGCGGGTCAGGACTGCAAGGGGCAGGTCCCTGTCAGCGGGACAGGACTGCAGGGGGGGCAGGTCGCAGTGAGCGGGTCAGGGCTGCGGGGGGCCGGTCCCCGTGAGCGGGTCAGGGCTGCTGGGGGCCGGTCCCCCTGGGCGGGGTGACGACTGCGGGGGCAAGTCGCAGTGAGCGGGTCAGGGCTGCGGGGGGCAAGTCGCAGTGAGCGGGTCAGGGCTGCGGGGGGCAAGTCGCAGTGAGCAGGTCAGGGCTGCGGGGGGCCGGTCGCAGTGAGCGGGACAGGGCTGCGGGGAGCCATTTGCATTGAGCGGGTCAGGGCTGCGGGTGGCAGTGTCGCAGTGAGCGGGTCAGGACTGCAAGGGGCAGGTCCCTGTCAGCGGGACAGGACTGCAGGGGGGCAGGTCGCAGTGAGCGGGTCAGGACAGCGGGGGGCCGGTCCCCGTGAGCGGGTCATGGCTGCTGGGGGTCGGTCCCCCTGAGCAGGTGAGGACTGCGGGGGCAAGTCGCAGTGAGCGGGTCAGGTCTGCGGGGGGCAAGTGGCAGTGTGCGGGTCAGGGCTGTCGGGGGCAGTGTCGCACTGAGCGGGTCAGGGCTGCGGGGGGCAAGTCCCTGTCAGCGGGTCTGGGTGCGGGGGGCAAGTCGCAGTGAGCGGGTCAGGGCTGAGGGGGGCCAGTCCCCGTGTGCGGGTCAGGGCTGGGGGGGGCAGTGTCGCAGTGAGCGGGTCAGGACTGCGGAGAGCAAGTCACAGTGAGCAGGTCAGGGCTGCGGGGGGCAAGTCCCTGTCAGCGGGACAGGACTGCAAGGGGCAGGTCCCTGTCAGCGGGTCAGGACTGCGGGCAGCAAGTCGCAGTGAGCGGGTCAGGGCAGCGGGGGGCAAGTCGCAGTGGGCGGGTCAGGGCTGGGGGGGGGCCAGTCGCAGTGAGCGGGTCAGGGCTGCGGGGGGCCAGTCCCTGTGAGCGGGTCAGGGCTGCGGGTACCAGTCCCTGTCAGCAGGACAGGACTGCGGGGGGCAAGTCGCAGTGAGCGGGTCAGGACTGCGGGGAGCAAGTCGCAGTCAGCGGGTCAGGGCTGCGGGGGGCAAGTCGCAGTGAGCGGGTCAGGGCTGTGGGAGGCAGTGTCGCAGTGAGCGGGTCAGGGCTGCGGGGGGTCAGCACCTGTGAGCGAGTCAGGGCTGCGGGGGGCAGTGTCGCAGTGAGCGGGTCAGGGCTGCGGGGGGCAGTGTCGCAGTGAGCGGGTCAGGGCTGCGGGGGGCAGTGTCGCAGTGAGCGGGTCAGGGCTGCGGTGGGCAGTGTCGCAGTGAGCGGGTCAGGACCGCGGGGGGCAAATGGCACTGAGCGGGTCAGGTCTGCGGGGAACAAGTCGCAGTGAGCGGGTCAGGGCTGCGGCAGGCCAGTCCCTGTGAGCGGGTCAGGGCTGCGGGGGGCAAGACGCAGTGAGCGGGTCAGGGCTGCCGGGGGCAAGTCACAGTGAGCGGGTCAGGGCTGCGGGGGACAGTGTCGCAGTGAGCGGGTCACAGCTGCGGGGGGCAGGTTGCAGTGAGCGGGTCAGGGTTGTGGGGGGAAGGTCGCAGTGAGTGGGTCAGGGCTGCGGGGGGCCATTCGCAGTGAGCGGGTCAGGGCTGCGGGGGCCAGTCCCTGTCAGCGGGACAGGACTGCGGGAGAAGTCGCAGTGAGTGGGTCAGGGCTGTGGGGTCAATCCCTGTGAGCGGGTCAGGGTTGCGAGGGCCAGTCCCTGTCAGCGGGACAGAACTGCGGGGGGCAAGTCGCAGTGAGCGGGTCAGGTCTGCGGGGGGCAAGTGGCAGTGTGCGGGTCAGGGCTGTGGGGGGCAAGTCGCAGTGAGCGGGTCAGGGCTGCGGGGGGCCGGTCCCCGTGAGCGGGTCAGGGCTGGGGGGGGGCAGTGTCGCAGTGAGCGGGTCAGGGCTGCGGGGAGCAAGTCCCTGTCAGCGGGACAGGGCTGCGGGGGGCAGGTCCCTGTCAGCAGGACAAGACTGCGGGGGGCAGGTGGCAGTGAGCGGGTCAGGGCTGCGAGGGCCAGTCCCAGTCAGCGGGACAGAACTGCGGGGGGCAAGTCGCAGTGAGCGGGTCAGGACTGCGGGGGTCAAATCGCAGTGAGCGGGTCAGGGCTGCGGGGGGCAAGTCGCAGTGAGCAGGTCAGGGCTGCGGGGGGCCCGTCCCTGTCAGCGGGTGAGGTCTGCGACGTGTAGTGTCGCAGTGAGCGGGTCAGGGCTGCGGCGGGCCAGTCCCTGTGAGCGGGTCAGGGCTGGGCGGGGGGGCAAGTCGCAGTGAGCGGGTCAGGGCTGGGGGGGGCAAGTCGCAATGAGCGGGTCAGGACTGCAAGGGGCAGGTCCCTATCAGCGGGACAGGACTGCAGGGGGGGCAGGTCGCAGTGAGCGGGTCAGGGCTGCGGGGGGCCGGTCCCCGTGAGCGGGTCAGGGCTGCTGGGGGCCGGTCCCCCTGGGCGGGTGACGACTGCGGGGGCAAGTCGCAGTGAGCGGGTCAGGTCTGCGGGGCGCAAGTCGCAGTGTGCGGGACAGGGCTGCGGGGGGCCAGTCGCAGTGAGCGGGTCAGGGCTGCGGGGGCAAGTCCCTGTCAGCGGGTCAGGGTGCGGGGGGCAAGTCCCTGTCAGCGGGACATGACTGCGGGGGGCAGGTGGCAGTGAGCGGGTCAGGACTGCGGGCAGCAAGTCGCAGTGAGCGGGTCAGGGCTGCGGGGGCCAGTCCATGTGAGCGGGTCAGGGGGGCGGAGGCCAGTCCCTCTGATCGGGTCAGAGCTGCGGGAGAAGTCGCACTGAGTGGGCCAGGGCTGTGGGGGGCAGTCCCTGTCACCGGGTCAGGGCTGCGAGGGCAAGTCCCTGTCAGCGGGACAGGACTGCGGGGGGCAAATCGCAGTGAGCGGGTCAGGGCTGCCGGGGGCAAGTCACAGTGAGCGGGTAAAGGCTGCCGGGGCCGGGCCCCCTGAGCGTGTCAGGGCGGCGGTGGGCCAGTCACAGTGAGCGGGTCAGGGCTGCGGGGGGCAAGTCGCAGTGAGCGGGTCAGGGCTGCGGGGGGCCAGTCCCTGTGAGCGGGTGAGGTCTGCGACGTGTAGTGTCGCAGTGAGCGGGTCAGGGCTGCGGCGGGCCAGTCCCTGTGAGCGGGTCAGGGCTGGGCGGGGGGGCAAGTCGCAGTGAGCGGGTCAGGGCTGGGGGGGGCAAGTCGCAATGAGCGGGTCAGGACTGCAAGGGGCAGGTCCCTGTCAGCGGGACAGGACTGCAGGGGGGGCAGGTCGCAGTGAGCGGGTCAGGGCTGCGGGGGGCCGGTCCCCGTGAGCGGGTCAGGGCTGCTGGGGGCCGGTCCCCCTGGGCGGGTGACGACTGCGGGGGCAAGTCGCAGTGAGCGGGTCAGGGCTGCGGGGGGCAAGTCGCAGTGAGCGGGTCAGGGCTGCGGGGGGCAAGTCGCAGTGAGCAGGTCAGGGCTGCGGGGGGCCGGTCGCAGTGAGCGGGACAGGGCTGCGGGGAGCCATTTGCATTGAGCGGGTCAGGGCTGCGGGTGGCAGTGTCGCAGTGAGCGGGTCAGGACTGCAAGGGGCAGGTCCCTGTCAGCGGGACAGGACTGCAGGGGGGCAGGTCGCAGTGAGCGGGTCAGGACAGCGGGGGGCCGGTCCCCGTGAGCGGGTCATGGCTGCTGGGGGTCGGTCCCCCTGAGCAGGTGAGGACTGCGGGGGCAAGTCGCAGTGAGCGGGTCAGGTCTGCGGGGGGCAAGTGGCAGTGTGCGGGTCAGGGCTGTCGGGGGCAGTGTCGCACTGAGCGGGTCAGGGCTGCGGGGGGCAAGTCCCTGTCAGCGGGTCTGGGTGCGGGGGGCAAGTCGCAGTGAGCGGGTCAGGGCTGAGGGGGGCCAGTCCCCGTGTGCGGGTCAGGGCTGGGGGGGGCAGTGTCGCAGTGAGCGGGTCAGGACTGCGGAGAGCAAGTCACAGTGAGCAGGTCAGGGCTGCGGGGGGCAAGTCCCTGTCAGCGGGACAGGACTGCAAGGGGCAGGTCCCTGTCAGCGGGTCAGGACTGCGGGCAGCAAGTCGCAGTGAGCGGGTCAGGGCAGCGGGGGGCAAGTCGCAGTGGGCGGGTCAGGGCTGGGGGGGGGCCAGTCGCAGTGAGCGGGTCAGGGCTGCGGGGGGCCAGTCCCTGTGAGCGGGTCAGGGCTGCGGGTACCAGTCCCTGTCAGCAGGACAGGACTGCGGGGGGCAAGTCGCAGTGAGCGGGTCAGGACTGCGGGGAGCAAGTCGCAGTCAGCGGGTCAGGGCTGCGGGGGGCAAGTCGCAGTGAGCGGGTCAGGGCTGTGGGAGGCAGTGTCGCAGTGAGCGGGTCAGGGCTGCGGGGGGTCAGCACCTGTGAGCGAGTCAGGGCTGCGGGGGGCAGTGTCGCAGTGAGCGGGTCAGGGCTGCGGGGGGCAGTGTCGCAGTGAGCGGGTCAGGGCTGCGGGGGGCAGTGTCGCAGTGAGCGGGTCAGGGCTGCGGTGGGCAGTGTCGCAGTGAGCGGGTCAGGACCGCGGGGGGCAAATGGCACTGAGCGGGTCAGGTCTGCGGGGAACAAGTCGCAGTGAGCGGGTCAGGGCTGCGGCAGGCCAGTCCCTGTGAGCGGGTCAGGGCTGCGGGGGGCAAGACGCAGTGAGCGGGTCAGGGCTGCCGGGGGCAAGTCACAGTGAGCGGGTCAGGGCTGCGGGGGACAGTGTCGCAGTGAGCGGGTCACGGCTGCGGGGGGCAGGTTGCAGTGAGCGGGTCAGGGTTGTGGGGGGAAGGTCGCAGTGAGTGGGTCAGGGCTGCGGGGGGCCATTCGCAGTGAGCGGGTCAGGGCTGCGGGGGCCAGTCCCTGTCAGCGGGACAGGACTGCGGGAGAAGTCGCAGTGAGTGGGTCAGGGCTGTGGGGTCAATCCCTGTGAGCGGGTCAGGGTTGCGAGGGCCAGTCCCTGTCAGCGGGACAGAACTGCGGGGGGCAAGTCGCAGTGAGCGGGTCAGGTCTGCGGGGGGCAAGTGGCAGTGTGCGGGTCAGGGCTGTGGGGGGCAAGTCGCAGTGAGCGGGTCAGGGCTGCGGGGGGCCGGTCCCCGTGAGCGGGTCAGGGCTGGGGGGGGGCAGTGTCGCAGTGAGCGGGTCAGGGCTGCGGGGAGCAAGTCCCTGTCAGCGGGACAGGGCTGCGGGGGGCAGGTCCCTGTCAGCAGGACAAGACTGCGGGGGGCAGGTGGCAGTGAGCGGGTCAGGGCTGCGAGGGCCAGTCCCAGTCAGCGGGACAGAACTGCGGGGGGCAAGTCGCAGTGAGCGGGTCAGGACTGCGGGGGTCAAATCGCAGTGAGCGGGTCAGGGCTGCGGGGGGCAAGTCGCAGTGAGCAGGTCAGGGCTGCGGGGGGCCCGTCCCTGTCAGCGGGTGAGGTCTGCGACGTGTAGTGTCGCAGTGAGCGGGTCAGGGCTGCGGCGGGCCAGTCCCTGTGAGCGGGTCAGGGCTGGGCGGGGGGGCAAGTCGCAGTGAGCGGGTCAGGGCTGGGGGGGGCAAGTCGCAATGAGCGGGTCAGGACTGCAAGGGGCAGGTCCCTGTCAGCGGGACAGGACTGCAGGGGGGGCAGGTCGCAGTGAGCGGGTCAGGGCTGCGGGGGGCCGGTCCCCGTGAGCGGGTCAGGGCTGCTGGGGGCCGGTCCCCCTGGGCGGGTGACGACTGCGGGGGCAAGTCGCAGTGAGCGGGTCAGGGCTGCGGGGGGCAAGTCGCAGTGAGCGGGTCAGGGCTGCGGGGGGCAAGTCGCAGTGAGCAGGTCAGGGCTGCGGGGGGCCGGTCGCAGTGAGCGGGACAGGGCTGCGGGGAGCCATTTGCATTGAGCGGGTCAGGGCTGCGGGTGGCAGTGTCGCAGTGAGCGGGTCAGGACTGCAAGGGGCAGGTCCCTGTCAGCGGGACAGGACTGCAGGGGGGCAGGTCGCAGTGAGCGGGTCAGGACAGCGGGGGGCCGGTCCCCGTGAGCGGGTCATGGCTGCTGGGGGTCGGTCCCCCTGAGCAGGTGAGGACTGCGGGGGCAAGTCGCAGTGAGCGGGTCAGGTCTGCGGGGGGCAAGTGGCAGTGTGCGGGTCAGGGCTGTCGGGGGCAGTGTCGCACTGAGCGGGTCAGGGCTGCGGGGGGCAAGTCCCTGTCAGCGGGTCTGGGTGCGGGGGGCAAGTCGCAGTGAGCGGGTCAGGGCTGAGGGGGGCCAGTCCCCGTGTGCGGGTCAGGGCTGGGGGGGGCAGTGTCGCAGTGAGCGGGTCAGGACTGCGGAGAGCAAGTCACAGTGAGCAGGTCAGGGCTGCGGGGGGCAAGTCCCTGTCAGCGGGACAGGACTGCAAGGGGCAGGTCCCTGTCAGCGGGTCAGGACTGCGGGCAGCAAGTCGCAGTGAGCGGGTCAGGGCAGCGGGGGGCAAGTCGCAGTGGGCGGGTCAGGGCTGGGGGGGGGCCAGTCGCAGTGAGCGGGTCAGGGCTGCGGGGGGCCAGTCCCTGTGAGCGGGTCAGGGCTGCGGGTACCAGTCCCTGTCAGCAGGACAGGACTGCGGGGGGCAAGTCGCAGTGAGCGGGTCAGGACTGCGGGGAGCAAGTCGCAGTCAGCGGGTCAGGGCTGCGGGGGGCAAGTCGCAGTGAGCGGGTCAGGGCTGTGGGAGGCAGTGTCGCAGTGAGCGGGTCAGGGCTGCGGGGGGTCAGCACCTGTGAGCGAGTCAGGGCTGCGGGGGGCAGTGTCGCAGTGAGCGGGTCAGGGCTGCGGGGGGCAGTGTCGCAGTGAGCGGGTCAGGGCTGCGGGGGGCAGTGTCGCAGTGAGCGGGTAAGGGCTGCGGTGGGCAGTGTCGCAGTGAGCGGGTCAGGACCGCGGGGGGCAAATGGCACTGAGCGGGTCAGGTCTGCGGGGAACAAGTCGCAGTGAGCGGGTCAGGGCTGCGGCAGGCCAGTCCCTGTGAGCGGGTCAGGGCTGCGGGGGGCAAGACGCAGTGAGCGGGTCAGGGCTGCCGGGGGCAAGTCACAGTGAGCGGGTCAGGGCTGCGGGGGACAGTGTCGCAGTGAGCGGGTCACGGCTGCGGGGGGCAGGTTGCAGTGAGCGGGTCAGGGTTGTGGGGGGAAGGTCGCAGTGAGTGGGTCAGGGCTGCGGGGGGCCATTCGCAGTGAGCGGGTCAGGGCTGCGGGGGCCAGTCCCTGTCAGCGGGACAGGACTGCGGGAGAAGTCGCAGTGAGTGGGTCAGGGCTGTGGGGTCAATCCCTGTGAGCGGGTCAGGGTTGCGAGGGCCAGTCCCTGTCAGCGGGACAGAACTGCGGGGGGCAAGTCGCAGTGAGCGGGTCAGGTCTGCGGGGGGCAAGTGGCAGTGTGCGGGTCAGGGCTGTGGGGGGCAAGTCGCAGTGAGCGGGTCAGGGCTGCGGGGGGCCGGTCCCCGTGAGCGGGTCAGGGCTGGGGGGGGGCAGTGTCGCAGTGAGCGGGTCAGGGCTGCGGGGAGCAAGTCCCTGTCAGCGGGACAGGGCTGCGGGGGGCAGGTCCCTGTCAGCAGGACAAGACTGCGGGGGGCAGGTGGCAGTGAGCGGGTCAGGGCTGCGAGGGCCAGTCCCAGTCAGCGGGACAGAACTGCGGGGGGCAAGTCGCAGTGAGCGGGTCAGGACTGCGGGGGTCAAATCGCAGTGAGCGGGTCAGGGCTGCGGGGGGCAAGTCGCAGTGAGCAGGTCAGGGCTGCGGGGGGCCCGTCCCTGTCAGCGGGTGAGGTCTGCGACGTGTAGTGTCGCAGTGAGCGGGTCAGGGCTGCGGCGGGCCAGTCCCTGTGAGCGGGTCAGGGCTGGGCGGGGGGGCAAGTCGCAGTGAGCGGGTCAGGGCTGGGGGGGGCAAGTCGCAATGAGCGGGTCAGGACTGCAAGGGGCAGGTCCCTGTCAGCGGGACAGGACTGCAGGGGGGGCAGGTCGCAGTGAGCGGGTCAGGGCTGCGGGGGGCCGGTCCCCGTGAGCGGGTCAGGGCTGCTGGGGGCCGGTCCCCCTGGGCGGGTGACGACTGCGGGGGCAAGTCGCAGTGAGCGGGTCAGGGCTGCGGGGGGCAAGTCGCAGTGAGCGGGTCAGGGCTGCGGGGGGCAAGTCGCAGTGAGCAGGTCAGGGCTGCGGGGGGCCGGTCGCAGTGAGCGGGACAGGGCTGCGGGGAGCCATTTGCATTGAGCGGGTCAGGGCTGCGGGTGGCAGTGTCGCAGTGAGCGGGTCAGGACTGCAAGGGGCAGGTCCCTGTCAGCGGGACAGGACTGCAGGGGGGCAGGTCGCAGTGAGCGGGTCAGGACAGCGGGGGGCCGGTCCCCGTGAGCGGGTCATGGCTGCTGGGGGTCGGTCCCCCTGAGCAGGTGAGGACTGCGGGGGCAAGTCGCAGTGAGCGGGTCAGGTCTGCGGGGGGCAAGTGGCAGTGTGCGGGTCAGGGCTGTCGGGGGCAGTGTCGCACTGAGCGGGTCAGGGCTGCGGGGGGCAAGTCCCTGTCAGCGGGTCTGGGTGCGGGGGGCAAGTCGCAGTGAGCGGGTCAGGGCTGAGGGGGGCCAGTCCCCGTGTGCGGGTCAGGGCTGGGGGGGGCAGTGTCGCAGTGAGCGGGTCAGGACTGCGGAGAGCAAGTCACAGTGAGCAGGTCAGGGCTGCGGGGGGCAAGTCCCTGTCAGCGGGACAGGACTGCAAGGGGCAGGTCCCTGTCAGCGGGTCAGGACTGCGGGCAGCAAGTCGCAGTGAGCGGGTCAGGGCAGCGGGGGGCAAGTCGCAGTGGGCGGGTCAGGGCTGGGGGGGGGCCAGTCGCAGTGAGCGGGTCAGGGCTGCGGGGGGCCAGTCCCTGTGAGCGGGTCAGGGCTGCGGGTACCAGTCCCTGTCAGCAGGACAGGACTGCGGGGGGCAAGTCGCAGTGAGCGGGTCAGGACTGCGGGGAGCAAGTCGCAGTCAGCGGGTCAGGGCTGCGGGGGGCAAGTCGCAGTGAGCGGGTCAGGGCTGTGGGAGGCAGTGTCGCAGTGAGCGGGTCAGGGCTGCGGGGGGTCAGCACCTGTGAGCGAGTCAGGGCTGCGGGGGGCAGTGTCGCAGTGAGCGGGTCAGGGCTGCGGGGGGCAGTGTCGCAGTGAGCGGGTCAGGGCTGCGGGGGGCAGTGTCGCAGTGAGCGGGTAAGGGCTGCGGTGGGCAGTGTCGCAGTGAGCGGGTCAGGACCGCGGGGGGCAAATGGCACTGAGCGGGTCAGGTCTGCGGGGAACAAGTCGCAGTGAGCGGGTCAGGGCTGCGGCAGGCCAGTCCCTGTGAGCGGGTCAGGGCTGCGGGGGGCAAGACGCAGTGAGCGGGTCAGGGCTGCCGGGGGCAAGTCACAGTGAGCGGGTCAGGGCTGCGGGGGACAGTGTCGCAGTGAGCGGGTCACGGCTGCGGGGGGCAGGTTGCAGTGAGCGGGTCAGGGTTGTGGGGGGAAGGTCGCAGTGAGTGGGTCAGGGCTGCGGGGGGCCATTCGCAGTGAGCGGGTCAGGGCTGCGGGGGCCAGTCCCTGTCAGCGGGACAGGACTGCGGGAGAAGTCGCAGTGAGTGGGTCAGGGCTGTGGGGTCAATCCCTGTGAGCGGGTCAGGGTTGCGAGGGCCAGTCCCTGTCAGCGGGACAGAACTGCGGGGGGCAAGTCGCAGTGAGCGGGTCAGGTCTGCGGGGGGCAAGTGGCAGTGTGCGGGTCAGGGCTGTGGGGGGCAAGTCGCAGTGAGCGGGTCAGGGCTGCGGGGGGCCGGTCCCCGTGAGCGGGTCAGGGCTGGGGGGGGGCAGTGTCGCAGTGAGCGGGTCAGGGCTGCGGGGAGCAAGTCCCTGTCAGCGGGACAGGGCTGCGGGGGGCAGGTCCCTGTCAGCAGGACAAGACTGCGGGGGGCAGGTGGCAGTGAGCGGGTCAGGGCTGCGAGGGCCAGTCCCAGTCAGCGGGACAGAACTGCGGGGGGCAAGTCGCAGTGAGCGGGTCAGGACTGCGGGGGTCAAATCGCAGTGAGCGGGTCAGGGCTGCGGGGGGCAAGTCGCAGTGAGCAGGTCAGGGCTGCGGGGGGCCCGTCCCTGTCAGCGGGTGAGGTCTGCGACGTGTAGTGTCGCAGTGAGCGGGTCAGGGCTGCGGCGGGCCAGTCCCTGTGAGCGGGTCAGGGCTGGGCGGGGGGGCAAGTCGCAGTGAGCGGGTCAGGGCTGGGGGGGGCAAGTCGCAATGAGCGGGTCAGGACTGCAAGGGGCAGGTCCCTGTCAGCGGGACAGGACTGCAGGGGGGGCAGGTCGCAGTGAGCGGGTCAGGGCTGCGGGGGGCCGGTCCCCGTGAGCGGGTCAGGGCTGCTGGGGGCCGGTCCCCCTGGGCGGGTGACGACTGCGGGGGCAAGTCGCAGTGAGCGGGTCAGGTCTGCGGGGCGCAAGTCGCAGTGTGCGGGACAGGGCTGCGGGGGGCCAGTCGCAGTGAGCAGGTCAGGGCTGCGGGGGCAAGTCCCTGTCAGCGGGTCAGGGTGCGGGGGGCAAGTCGCAGTGAGCGGGTCAGGGCTGCGAGGGCCAGTGTCGCAGTGAACGGGTCAGGGCTGCGAGGGCCAGTCCCTGTCAGCGGGACACAACTGCGGGGGGCAAGTCGCAGTGAGCGGGTCAGGACTGCGGGGGGCAAGTCGCAGTGAGCGGGTCAGGGCTGCGAGGGCCAGTCCCAGTCAGCGGGACAGAACTGCGGGGGGCAAGTCGCAGTGAGCGGGTCAGGACTGCGGGGGTCAAATCGCAGTGAGCGGGTCAGGGCTGCGGGGGGCAAGTCGCAGTGAGCAGGTCAGGGCTGCGGGGGGCCAGTCCCTGTCAGCGGGACAGGACTGCGGGGGGCAAGACGCAGTGAGCGGGTCAGGACTGCGGGGGACAAATCGCAGTGAGCGGGTCAGGGCTGCGGGGGGCCATTCGCAGTGAGCGGGTCAGGGCTGCGGGGGCCAGTCCCTGTCAGCGGGACAGGACTGCGGGAGAAGTCGCAGTGAGTGGGTCAGGGCTGTGGGGTCAATCCCTGTGAGCGGGTCAGGGTTGCGAGGGCCAGTCCCTGTCAGCGGGACAGAACTGCGGGGGGCAAGTCGCAGTGAGCGGGTCAGGTCTGCGGGGGGCAAGTGGCAGTGTGCGGGTCAGGGCTGTGGGGGGCAAGTCGCAGTGAGCGGGTCAGGGCTGCGGGGGGCCGGTCCCCGTGAGCGGGTCAGGGCTGGGGGGGGGCAGTGTCGCAGTGAGCGGGTCAGGGCTGCGGGGAGCAAGTCCCTGTCAGCGGGACAGGGCTGCGGGGGGCAGGTCCCTGTCAGCAGGACAAGACTGCGGGGGGCAGGTGGCAGTGAGCGGGTCAGGGCTGCGAGGGCCAGTCCCAGTCAGCGGGACAGAACTGCGGGGGGCAAGTCGCAGTGAGCGGGTCAGGACTGCGGGGGTCAAATCGCAGTGAGCGGGTCAGGGCTGCGGGGGGCAAGTCGCAGTGAGCAGGTCAGGGCTGCGGGGGGCCCGTCCCTGTCAGCGGGTGAGGTCTGCGACGTGTAGTGTCGCAGTGAGCGGGTCAGGGCTGCGGCGGGCCAGTCCCTGTGAGCGGGTCAGGGCTGGGCGGGGGGGCAAGTCGCAGTGAGCGGGTCAGGGCTGGGGGGGGCAAGTCGCAATGAGCGGGTCAGGACTGCAAGGGGCAGGTCCCTGTCAGCGGGACAGGACTGCAGGGGGGGCAGGTCGCAGTGAGCGGGTCAGGGCTGCGGGGGGCCGGTCCCCGTGAGCGGGTCAGGGCTGCTGGGGGCCGGTCCCCCTGGGCGGGTGACGACTGCGGGGGCAAGTCGCAGTGAGCGGGTCAGGTCTGCGGGGCGCAAGTCGCAGTGTGCGGGACAGGGCTGCGGGGGGCCAGTCGCAGTGAGCAGGTCAGGGCTGCGGGGGCAAGTCCCTGTCAGCGGGTCAGGGTGCGGGGGGCAAGTCGCAGTGAGCGGGTCAGGGCTGCGAGGGCCAGTGTCGCAGTGAACGGGTCAGGGCTGCGAGGGCCAGTCCCTGTCAGCGGGACACAACTGCGGGGGGCAAGTCGCAGTGAGCGGGTCAGGACTGCGGGGGGCAAGTCGCAGTGAGCGGGTCAGGGCTGCGAGGGCCAGTCCCAGTCAGCGGGACAGAACTGCGGGGGGCAAGTCGCAGTGAGCGGGTCAGGACTGCGGGGGTCAAATCGCAGTGAGCGGGTCAGGGCTGCGGGGGGCAAGTCGCAGTGAGCAGGTCAGGGCTGCGGGGGGCCAGTCCCTGTCAGCGGGACAGGACTGCGGGGGGCAAGACGCAGTGAGCGGGTCAGGACTGCGGGGGACAAATCGCAGTGAGCGGGTCAGGGCTGCGGGGGGCAAGTCGCAGTGAGCAGGTCAGGGCTGCGGGGGGCCAGTCCCTGTCAGCGGGACAGGACTGCGGGGGGCAAGTCGCAGTGAGCAGGTCAGGGCTGCGGGGGGCCAGTCCCTGTCAGCGGGACAGGACTGCGGGGGGCAAGTCGCAGTGAGCAGGTCAGGGCTGCGGGGGGCCGGTCGCAGTGAGCGGGACAGGGCTGCGGGGAGCCATTTGCATTGAGCGGGTCAGGGCTGCGGGTGGCAGTGTCGCAGTGAGCGGGTCAGGACTGCGGGGGGCCGGTCCCCCTGAGCAGGTGAGGACTGCGGGGGCAAGTCGCAGTGAGCGGGTCAGGTCTGCGGGGGGCAAGTGGCAGTGTGCGGGTCAGGGCTGTGGGGGGCAAGTCGCAGTGAGCGGGTCAGGGCTGCGGGGGGCCGGTCCCCGTGAGCGGGTCAGGGCTGGGGGGGACAGTGTCGCAGTGAGCGGGTCAGGGCTGCGGGGAGCAAGTCCCTGTCAGCGGGACAGGGCTGCGGGGGGCAGGTCCCTGTCAGTGGGACAAGACTGCGGGGGGCAGGTGGCAGTGAGCGGGTCAGGACTGCGGGCAGCAAGTCGCAGTGAGCGGGTCAGGGCTGGGGGGGGCAGTGTCGCAGTGAGCGGGTCAGGGCTGGGGGGGCAGTTCGCCGTGAGCGGCTCTGCGGGGGGCCATTCGCAGTGAGTGGGTCAGGGCTGCGGGGGGCAGTGTCGCAGTGAGCGGGTCAGGACTGCGGGGGGCAAGTCGCAGTGAGCAGGTCAGGGCTGCGGGGGGCAAGTCCCTGTCAGCGGGACATGACTGCGGGGGGCAGGTGGCAGTGAGCGGGTCAGGACTGCGGGCAGCAAGTCGCAGTGAGCGGGTCAGGGCTGCGGGGGGCAAGTCGCAGTGAGCGGGTCAGGGCTGCGGGGGCCAGTCCATGTGAGCGGGTCAGGGGGGCGGAGGCCAGTCCCTCTGATCGGGTCAGAGCTGCGGGAGAAGTCGCACTGAGTGGGTCAGGGCTGTGGGGGGCAGTCCCTGTCACCGGGTCAGGGCTGCGAGGGCAAGTCCCTGTCAGCGGGACAGGACTGCGGGGGGCATGTCGCAGTGAGCGGGTCAGGACTGCAGGGGGCAAATCGCAGTGAGCGGGTCAGGGCGGCGGTGGGCCAGTCGCAGTGAGCGGGTCAGGGCTGCGAGGGCCAGTGTCGCAGTGAACGGGTCAGGGCTGCGGGCGGCAAGTCGCAGTGAGCGGGTGAGGTCTGCGGGGAGCAAGTCGCAGTCAGCCGGTCAGGGCTGTGTGGGGCCAGTCCCTGTGAGCGGGTCAGGGCTGCGGGGGCCAGTCCCTGTGAGCGGGTCAGGGCAGCGGGGGCCAGTCGCTGTCAGCAGGACAGGGCTGCAGGGGAGCAAGTCGCAGTGAGCGGTTCAGGGCTGCGGGGGCCAGTCCCTGTGAGCGGGTCAGGGCTGCAGGCGCAGGCCCTCTTAGCAGGTCAGGGCTGCCGGGGCCATTCCCTGTGAGCGGGTCAGGGCTGCAGGGGCAGGCCCTCTTAGCGGGTCAGGGCTGCGGGGGGCAAGTCGCACTGAGCGGGTCAGGGTTGCGGGGGGGCCTGTCCCTGTGAGCGGGTAAGTGCTGCGGGGGCCAGTCGGTGTGAGCGGGTCAGGGCTGCGGGCGCATGTCCCTGTCAGCGGGACAGGACTGCAGGGGGGCAGGGCCCTGTCAGCGGGACAGGACTGCAGGGGGGCAGGTCCCTGTCAGCGGGTCAGGGCTGCGGAAGTCCAGTCCCTTGTGAGCGGGTCAGGGCTGCGGGGCCAGTCCCTGTGAGCGGTTTCGGCTGCGGGGGCCAGTCCCTGTGAGCGGGTCAGGGCTGCGGGGGGCAAGTCACAGTGAGCGGGTCAGGGCAGCGAGGGGCCAGTCCCCGTGAGTGGGAGGGGCTGCGGGGGGCAGTGTCGCAGTGAGCGGGTCGGGGCTGCGGGGGGCCGGTCCCCGTGAGCGCGTCAGGGCTGCGGGGGGCCGGTCCCCCTGAGCGGGTCAGGGCTGCCGGGGGCAAGCCGCAGTGAGCGGGTCAGGGCTGCAGGGTCCAGACGCACTGAGTGGGTCAGGGCTGCGGGGGCAAGTCCCTGTCAGCGGGACAGGACTGCGGGGGGGCAATTCGCAGTGAGTGGGTCAGGGCTGTGGGGGCCAGTCCCTGTGAGCTGGTCAGGGCTGCAGGGGCCAGTCCCTGTCACCGGGTCAGGGCTGCGGGGGGCAAGTTGCATTGAGCGGGTCAGGGCTGTCGGGGGCCGGTCCCCGTGAGCAGGTCAGGGCTGCGGAGGGCCGGTCCCCCTGAGCGGGTCAGGACTGCGGGGGGCAAGTCACAGTGAGTGGGTCAGGTGTGCGGGGGGCAAGTCGCAGTGTGCGGGACAGGGCTGCTGGGGCCCGGTCCCCCTGGGCGGGTGACGACTGCGGGGGCAAGTCGCAGTGAGCGGGTCAGGTCTGCGGGGAGCAAGTCGCAGTGTGCGGGACAGGGCTGCGGGGGGCCAGTCGCAGTGAGCGGGTCAGGGCTGCGGGGGCAAGTCCCTGTCAGCGGGTCAGGGTGCGGGGGGCAAGTTGCAGTGAGCGGGTCAGGGCTGCGAGGGCCAGTGTCGCAGTGAGCGGGTCAGGACTGCGGGGGGCAAGTCGCAGTGAGCTGGTCAGGGCTGCGGGGGGCAAGTCCCTGTCAGCGGGACAGGACTGCAACGGGCAGGTCCCTGTCAGTGGGACAGGACTGCGGAGGGCAGGTGGCAGTGAGCAGGTCACGGCTGCGGGGGGCAGTGTCGCAGAGAGCGGGTCAGGGCTGTGGGGGCCAGTCCATGTGAGCGTGTCAGTGGGGCGGGGGCCAGTCCCTCGGTGCGGTTCAGAGCTGCGGGGGGCAAGTCGCAGTGAGCGGGTCAGGGCTGCGGAGGTCAGTGTCGCAGTGAGCGGGTCAGGGCTGCGGGGAGCAGGTCGCAGTGAGCGGGTCAGGGCTGCGGGGGGCCATTCGCAGTGAGCGGGTCAGGGCTGCGGCAGGGCAAGTCGCAGTGAGCGTGCCTGCGGTGCGGGGAGCAATGTCGGAGTGAGCGGGCAGGGCTGCGGGGGGCCAGTCCATGTGAGCAGGTCAGGGCTGCGGGGGCATGTCACTGTCAGCGGGATAGGACTGCAGGGGGGCAGGTCCCTGTCAGCGGGACAGGACTGCAGGGGGGCAGGACGCAGTGAGCGGGTCAGTGCTGCGGGGTGCCGGTACCCGTGAGCAGGTGAGGGCTGCGAGGGGCCCGTCCCCCTGAGCGCGTGAGGACTGCGGGGGTCAGTGTCGCAGTGAGCGGGTCAGGGCTGCGGGGGGGCCATTCGCAGTGAGCGGGTCAGGGCTGCGGGGGGCAGGTCGCAGTGAGCGGGTCAGGGCTGCGGGGGGCCATTCGCAGTGAGCGGGTCAGGACTGCGGGCGGCGAGTCCCTGTCAGCGGGACAGGACTGCAATGGGCAAGTCCCAATCAGCGGGACAGGACTGCGGGGGACAGGTGGCAGTGAGCGGGTCAGGACTGCGGGGGGGCAGGTCGCAGTGAGAGGGTCAGGACTGCAAGGGGCAAGTCCCTGTGAGCGGGTCAGGGCTGCGGGGGGCAAGTCGCAGTGAGCGGCTCAGGGATGCGTGGGGCAAGTCGCAGTGAGCGGTTCAGGGATGCGGGGGCCAGTCCCTGTGAGTGGGTCAGGGCTGCGGGGGCCAGTACCTCTTAGCGGGTCAGGGCTGCCAGACAAAGTCCCAGTCAGCGAGACAGGACTGCAAGGGACAGGTCACTGTGAGCGGGTCAGGTCCGCGGGAGTCACGTTGCAGTGAGCGGGACAGGGCTGCGAGGGGGCAGTGTCGCAGTGAGCGGGTCAGGGCTGCGGGGGCCAGTCCCTGTGAGCGGGTCAGGGCTGCGGGGTCCAGTACCTCTGAGCGGGTCAGGGCTGCCGGGGGAAGTCCCTGTCAGCGGGACAGGACTGCAAGGGACAGGTCACTGTGCGCGGGTCAGGACTGCGGGGAGCAGGTCGCAGTGCGAGGGTCAGGACTGCAAGGGGCAAGTCCCTGTGAGCGGGTCAGGGCTGCGGGGGGCAAGTCGCAGTCAGCGGCTCAGGGATGCGTGGGGCAAGTCACAGTGAGCGGTTCAGGGCTGCGGGGGCCAGTACCTCTGAGCGGGTCAGGGCTGCCGGGGGAAGTCCCTGTCAGCGGGACAGGACTGCAAGGGACAGGTCACTGTGCGCGGGTCAGGACTGCGGGGAGCAGGTCGCAGTGCGAGGGTCAGGACTGCAAGGGGCAACTCCCTGTGAGCGGGTCAGGTCCGCGGGAGTCAAGTTGCAGTGAGCGGGTCAGGGCAGCGGGGGGCAGGTCGCAGTGAGCGGGACAGGGCTGCGGGGGGCAAGTCGCACTGAGTGGGTCAGGGTTGCGGGGGGCCAGTCCCTGTGAGCGGGTAAGGGCTGCGGGGGCCAGTCGGTGTGAGCGGGTCAGGGCTGCGGGCGCATGTCCCTGTCAGCGGGACAGGACTGCAGGGGGGCAGGTCCCTGTCAGCGGGACAGGACTGCAGGGGGGCAGGTCCCTGTCAGCGGATCAGGGCTGCGGCAGGCCAGTCCCTTGTGAGCGGGTCAGGGCTGCGGGGCCAGTCCCTGTGAGCGGTTTCGGCTGCGGGGGCCAGTCCCTGTGAGTGGGTCAGGGCTGCGGGGGGCAAGTCACAGTGAGTGGGTCAGGGCAACGAGGGGCCGGTCCCCGTGAGTGGGAGGTGCTGCGGGGGGCAGTGTCGCAGTGAGCGGGTCAGGGCTGCGGGAGGCCGGACCCCTGAGCGGGTCAGGGCTGCAGGGGGCAAGCCACAGTGAGTGGGTCAGGGCTGCGGGGGACCAGACGCAGTGAGCGGGTCAGGGCTGCGGGGGTCAAGTCGCAGTGAGCGGGTCAGGGCTGTGGGGGGGCAAGTCGCAGTGAGCGGGTCAGGGCTGCGGGGGCCAGTCCCTGTCACCGGGTCAGGGCTGCGGGGGTCAAGTCGCAGTGAGCGGGTCAGGGCTGTGGGGGGTCGGTCCCCGTGAGCAGGTCAGGGCTACGGGGGGCCGGTCCCCCTGAGCGGGTCAGGGCGGCGGGGTGCCAGTCGCAGTGAGCGGGTCAGGGCTGTGGGGGGGCAAGTCGCAGTGAGCGGGTCAGGGCTGTGGGGGCCAGTCCCTGTCACCGGGTCAGGGCTGCGGGGGTCAAGTCGCAGTGAGCGGGTCAGGGCTGCGGGGGCCAGTCCCTGTCACCGGGTCAGGGCTGCGGGGGTCAAGTCGCAGTGAGCGGGTCAGGGCTGTGGGGGGTCGGTCCCCGTGAGCAGGTCAGGGCTACGGGGGGCCGGTCCCCCTGAGCGGGTCAGGGCGGCGGGGTGCCAGTCGCAGTGAGTGGGTCAGGACTGCGGGGGGCAAGTCGCAGTGAGCGGGTCAGGTGTGCGGGCGGCAAGTCGCAGTGAGCGGGTCAGGGCTGCGGGTGGCCAGTCGCAGTGAGCGGATCAGGGCTGCGGGGGGCAAGTCGCAGTGAGTGGGTCTGCGGTGCGGGGGGCAAGTCGCAGTGAGCGGATCAGGGCTGCGGGGGGCAAGTCGCAGTGAGTGGGTCAGGGCTGCAGGGGGCAAGTCGCAGTGAGCGGGTCAGGGCTGCGGGGGGCAAGTCGCAGTGAGCGGGTCTGCGGTGCGGGGGGCAAGTCCCCGTGAGCCTGTCAGGGCTGCGGGGCCAGGACCTCTTAGCGGGTCAGGGCTGCGGGGGCATGTCCCTGTCAGCGGGACAGGACTGCAGGGGGGCAGGTCGCAGTGAGCGGGCCAGGGCTGTGGGGGGCCGGTCCCCGTGTGCAGGTCAGGGCTGCGGGGGGCCGGGCACCCTGAGCGGGTCAGGGCGGCGGGGGGCCAGTCGCAGTGAGTGGGTCAGGGCTGCAGGGGCCAGTCCCTGTCAGCGGGACAGGACTGCGGGGGGGCAGGTGGAAATGAGCGGGTCAGTGCTGCGGGGTGCTGGTTTGCGTGAGCGGGTGAGGGCTGCGAGGGGCCGGTCCCCCTGAGCGGGTGAGGACTGCGGGGGTCAGTGTTGCAGTGAGCGGGTCAGGGCTGTGGGGGGCAGGTCGCAGTGAGCGGGTCAGGGCTGCGGGGGGCCATTAGCAGTGAGCAGGTCAGGGGTGCGGGGGGCAGTGTCGCAGTGAGCGGGTCAGGACTGCGGGGGGCAAGTCGCAGTGAGCGGGTCAGGGCTGCGGGGGGCAAGTCCCTGTCAGCGGGACAGGACTGCAATGGGCATGTCCCTATCAGCGGGACAGGAGTGCGGGGGCAGGTGGCAGTGAGCGGGTCAGGGCTGAGGGGGGCAGTGTCTCAGTGAGCGGGTCAGGGCTGAGGGAGGCAGTGTCACAGTGAGCGGGTCAGGGCTGCGGGGGGCAAGTCGCAGTGAGCGGGTCAGGGCTGTGGGGCGCCGGGACCCCTGAGCGGGTCAGGGCTGCGGGGGGGCAGGTCGCAGTGAGCGGGTCAGGGCTGCGGGGGGCAAGTCGCAGTGAGCGGGTCAGGGCTGCGGGGGGCAGGTCACAGTGAGCGGGTCAGGGCACCGGGGGGCCAGTCCCTGTCAGCGGGACAGGGCTGCGGGGGGCAAGTTGCTGTGAGCGGGTCAGGGCTAGGGGGGGCCGGTCCCCCTGAGCGGGTGACGACTGCGTGGGGCAAGTCGCAATAAGCGGGTCAGGGCTGCAGGGGGCAAGTCGCAGTGAGCGGGTCAGGACTGCGGGGGGGCAGGTCGCAGTCAGCGGCTCAGGGATGCGTGGGGCAAGTCACAGTGAGCGGTTCAGGGCTGTGTGGGCCAGTCCCTGTGAGTGGGTCAGGGCCGCGGGGGCCAGTACCTCTGAGCGGGTCAGGGCTGCCGGGGGAAGTCCCTGTCAGCGGGACAGGACTGCAAGGGGCAGGTCACTGTGAGCGGGTCAGGACTGCGGGGAGCAGGTCGCAGTGCGAGGGTCAGGACTGCAAGGGGCAAGTCCCTGTGAGCGGGTCAGTTCCGCGGGGGTCAAGTTGCAGTGAGCGGGTCAGGGCAGCGGGGGGCAGGTTGCAGTGAGGGGGACAGGGCTGCGGGGGGCCGGTCCCCCTGAGCGGGTCAGGGCTGCGGGGGGCCGGTCCCACTGAGCGGGTCAGGGCTGCGGGGGGCAAGTCGCAGTGAGCGGGTCAGGGCTGCGGGGGGCACGTCCCTGTCAGCGGGACAGGACTGCGGGGGGCAAGGCGCAGTGATCGGGTCAGGGCTTTGGGGTGCAGTCCCTGTGAGCTGGTCAGGGCTGCGGGGTCCAGTCCCTGTCACCGGGTCAGGGCTGTGGGGGGCAAGTCGCAGTGAGCGGATCAGGGCTGTGGGGGGCCGGTCCCCGTGAGCTGGTCAGGGCTGCGCGGGGCCGGACCCCGAGCGGGTCAGGGCAGCGGGGGTCAGTCGCAGTGATCGGAACAGGGCTGCCAGGGGCAAGTCGCAGTGAGCGGGTCAGGGCTGAGGGGGGCAGTGTCCCAGTCAGCGGGTCAGGGCTGCGGAGGCAAGTCGCAGTGTGCGGGTCAGGGCTGCGGGGGGCAAGTCGCAGTGAGCCGGTCAGGGCTGCGTGGGGCCGGTCCCCCTGAGCGGGTCAGGGCTGCGGGGGGCAAGTAGCAGTGAGCGGGTCAGGGCTGCGAGGGGCCGGTCCCTGTGAGCGGGTCAGGGCTGAGGGGGGCAGTGTCGCAGTGAGCGGGTCAGGGCTGCGGGGGGAGGAGTCGCAGTGAGCGGGTCAGGGCTGCGGGGGGCCGGTCCCCAAGAGTGGGTCAGGGCTGCGGGGGGCAAGTCGCAGTGAGCGGGTCAGTGCTGCGGGGGGCCAGTCGCAGTGAGCGGGTCAGGGCTGCGGGGGGCCAGTCGCAGTGAGCGGGTCAGGGCTGCGGGGGGAGGAGTCGCAGTGAGCGGGTCAGGGCTGCGGGGGGCTGGTCCCCAAGAGCGGGTCAGGGCTGCGGGGGGCAAGTCGCAGTGAGCGGGTCAGGGCGGCGGGGGCCAGTCCCTGTCAGCGGGACAGGGCTGCAGGGGGCAAGTCCCTGACAGCGGGACAGGGCTGCAGGGGGCAAGTCCCTGACAGCGGGACAGGACTGCGGGCGGCAAGTCGCAGTGAGCGGTTGAGGTCTGCGGGGAGCAAGTCGCAGTCAGCCGGTCAGGGCTGTGTGGGGCCAGTCCCTGTGAGCGGGTCAGGGCTGCGGGGGCCAGTCCCTGTGAGCAGGTCACGGCAGAGGGGGCCAGTCCCTGTCAGCAGGACAGGGCTGCGGGGGGGCAAGTCGCAGTGAGCCGGTCAGGGCTGCGTGGGGCCGGTCCCCCTGAGCGGGTCAGGGCTGCGGGGGGGCAAGTCGCAGTGAGCAGGTCAGGGCTGTGGGGGCCTGTCCCTGTGAGCTGCTCAGGGCTGCCGGGGCCAGCCCCTGTCAGCGGGTCAGGGCTGCGGGGGGCCAGTCGCAGTGAGCGGGCCAGGGCTGCGGGGAGCAGGTCCCCAAGAGCGGGTCAGGGCTGCGGGGGGAAGAGTCGCAGTGAGCGGGCCAGGGCTGCGGGGAGCAGGTCCCCAAGAGCGGGTCAGGGCTGCGGGGGGCAAGTCGCAGTGAGCGGGTCTTGGCTGCGGGGGGCGAGTCCCTGTCAGCGGGACTGGGCTGCGGGGGGCAAGTCGCAGTGTACGGGTCAGGGCTGTGGGGGCCAGTCCCTGTGAGCTGCTCAGGGCTGCCGGGGCCAGCCCCTGTCAGCGGGTCAGGGCTGCGGGGGGCCAGTCGCAGTGAGCGTGTCTTGGCTGCGGGGGCAAGTCCCTGTCAGCGGGTCAGGGGTGCGGGGGGCAAGTCGCAGTGAGCGGGTCAGGGCTGCGGGGGGCCGGTCCCCGTGAGCGGGTCAGGGCTGCAGGGGGCCGGTCCCCGTGAGCGGGTCAGGGTTGCGCGGGGCCGGACCCCGAGCGGGTCAGGGCTGCGGGGGGCCAGTCGCAGTCAGTGGAACAGGGCTGCGGGGGTCAAGTCGCAGTGAGCGGGTCATGGCTGAGGGGAGCAGTGTCGCAGAGAGCGGGTCAGGGCTGCGGGGGGCCGGTCCCCGTGAGCTGTCAGGGCTGCGGGGGGCTGGTGCCCCTGAGCGGGTCAGGGCTGAGGGGGGGCAGTGTCGCAGAGAGCGGGTCAGGGCTGCGGGGGGCCGGTCCCCGTGAGCTGTCAGGGCTGCGGGGGGCCGATGCCCCTGAGCGGGTCAGGGCTGAGGGGGGCAGTGTCGCAGTGAGCGGGTCAGGGCTGCGGGGGGACAAGTAGCAGTGAGCGGGTCAGGTCTGCGGGGGGCAAGTCGCAGTGAGCGGGTCAGAGCTGCGGGGGGCAGGTCGCAGTGAGCGGGTCAGTGCTGCGGAGGCCCAGTCCCTGTGAGCGGGTCAAGGCTGTGTGGGGCCAGTCCCTGTGAGCGGGTCAAGGCTGCGGGGGGCAAGTCCCTGTGAGCGGGTCAAGTCTGCGGGGGGCAAGTCCCTGTCAGCGGGACTGGGCTGCGGGGGGCAAGTCGCAGTGAGCGGGTCAGAGCTGCGGGGGGCAGGTCGCAGTGAGCGGGTCAGTGCTGCGGAGGCCCAGTCCCTGTGAGCGGGTCAAGGCTGTGTGGGGCCAGTCCCTGTGAGCGGGTCAAGGCTGTGTGGGGCCAGTCCCTGTGAGCGGGTCAAGGCTGCGGGGGGCAAGTCCCTGTCAGCGGGACTGGGCTGCGGGGGACAAGTCGCAGTGAGCGGGTCAGGGCTGCGGCAGGCAAGTCGCAGTGAGCGGGTCAGGGCTGCTGGGGCAAGTCCCTGTCAGTGGGACAGGACTGCGGGGGGCAAGCCGCAGTGAGCGGGTCAGGGCTGTGGGGGCCAGTCCCTGTCACCGGGTCAGGGCTGCACAGGCCCAATCCCTGTGAGCGGGTCAGGGCTGCGGGGGGCAAGACGCAGTGAGCGGGTCAGGGCTGCGGGGGGAAAGTCGCAGTGAGCGGGTCTTGGGTGCAGGGGGCAATGTCGCGGTGAGCGGGTCAGGGCTGCGGGGGGCCAGTCCCCGTGAGCGGGTAAGGGCTGCGGGGGGCAAGTCCCCCTGAGCGGGTCAGGGTTGCGGGGAGCAAGTCGCAGTGAGCGGGTCAGGGCTGCGGGGGCAGGCTCTCTGAGCGGGTCAGGGCTGCGGGGGGCAAGTCGCAGTGAGCGGGTCAGGGCGGCGGGGGTGCAGTGTCGCACTGAGCGGGTCAGGGCTGCGGGGGCAGGCCCTCTGAGCGGGTCAGGACTGCGGGGGGGCAAGTCGCAGTGAGCGGGTCAGGGCTGCGGGGTGCAGTGTCGCACTGAGCGGGTCAGGGCTGCGGGGGCAGGCCCTCTGAGCGGGTCAGGGCTGCGGGGGGCGAGTCGCAGTGAGCGGGTCAGGGCTGCGGCGGGCAAGTCGCAGTGAGCGGGTCAGGGCTGCTGGGGCAAGTCCCTGTCAGTGGGACAGGACTGCGGGGGGCAAGCCGTAGTGAGCGGGTCAGAGCTGCGGGGGGCAGGTCGCAGTGAGCGGGTCAGTGCTGCGGAGGCCCAGTCCCTGTGAGCGGGTCAAGGCTGTGTGGGGCCAGTCCCTGTGAGCGGGTCAAGGCTGTGTGGGGCCAGTCCCTGTGAGCGGGTCAAGGCTGCGGGGGGCAAGTCCCTGTCAGCGGGACTGGGCTGCGGGGGACAAGTCGCAGTGAGCGGGTCAGGTCTGCGGGGGGCAAGTCGCAGTGAGCGCGTCAGGGCTGCGGGGGGCAAGTCGCAGTGAGTGGGACAGGACTGCTGGGGGCAAAACGCAGTGAGTGGTTCAGGGCTGGGGGGGGCAGGTCGCAGTGAGCGGGTCAGTGCTGCGGAGGCCCAGTCCCTGTGAGCGGGTCAAGGCTGTGTGGAGCCAGTCCCTGTGAGCGGGTCAGGGCTGCGGGGGGCAAGTCGCAGTGAGCGGGTCAGGGCTGCGGGGGGCCAGTCACTGTGAGCGGGCCAGGGCTGCGGGGGCCATACCCTGTGAACGGGTCAGGGCTGCGGGGGCCAGTCCCTGTCAGAAGGAGAGGACTGCGGGGGGAAAATCGAACTGAGCGGGTCAGGTCTGCGGGGAGCAAGTCGCAGTGAGCGGGTCAGGGCTGCGGGGGGCAAGTCGCACTGAGCAGATCAGGACTGCGGGGGGCAGTGTCACAGTGAGCGGCTCAGGGCTGTGGGGGGCCAGTCCCTGTGATCGAGTCAGGGCTGCGGCTGCCAGTCCTTGTGAGCAGGTCAGGGCTGCGGGGGGCCAGTCGCAGTAAGCGGGTCAGGACTGCAGGGGGCAAGTCGCAGTGAGCGGGTCAGGTCTGCGGGCGGCAAGTCGCAGTGAGCGGGTCAGGGCAGCGGGGCGCGAGTCGCAGTAAGTGGGTCAGGGCTGCGGTGGGCCAGTCCCTGTGAGCGGGTCAGGGCTGCGGGGGCCAGTCCCTCTGCGCGGGTCAGGGCTGCGGGGGGCTTGTCGCAGTGAGTGGATCAGGACTGCAGGGGGCAGGTCCCTGTGAGCGGGTCAGGGCTGTGGGGGGCCGGTCCCCGTGAGCGGGTCAGGGCTTCGGGGGGCAGGTCGGAGTGAGCGGGTCAGGGCTGTGGGGGGCAGGTCGCAGTGCCCGGGTCAGGGCTGCGGGGGGCAAGTCGCCGTGAGCGAGTCAGGTCTGCGGGGGGCAAGTCGCAGTGAGGAGGTCAGAGCTGCGGGGGGCAAGTCCCTGTCAGCGGGACAGGACTGCAAGGGGCAGGTCCCTGTCAGCGGGACAGGTCTGCGGGGGGCAAGTCGCAGTGAGCGGGTCAGGTCTGCGGGGGGCAAGTCGCAGTAAGCGGGTCAGGGCTGCTGGGGGGCCAGTCCCTGTGAGCGGGTCAGGGCTGCAGGGGCCAGTCCCTGTCAGCGGGACAGGACTGCGGGGGTCAAGTCGCAGTGAGCGGGTCAGGGCTGCGGGGGGCAAGTCGAAGTGAGCGGGTCATGGCTGCGGGGGGCCAGTCCCTGTGCGCGAGTCAGGGCTGCGGGGGGCCAGTCCCTGTGAGCGAGTCAGGGCGCAGGGGGCAAGTCGCAGTGAGCGGGTCAGGGCGCGGGGGGCAAGTCGCAGTGAGCGGGTCAGGGCGCGGGGGGCAAGTCGCAGTGAGCGCGTCAGGGCTGCGGGGGGCAGTGCCGCAGTGAGCGGGTCATGGCTGCAGGGGGCCAGTCCCTGTGAGCGGGTCCGGGCTGCGGGACCAGTCCTTGTCAGCGGTTTAGGGCTGCAGGGGCCAGTCCCTATCAGCGGGACAGGACTGCGGGGGCAAATCGCAGTGAGCAGGGAGCAAGTCACAGTGAGCGGGTCAGGGCTGCGGGGAGCCAGTCCCTGTGAGCGAGTCAGGGCGTGGGGGGCAAGTCGCAGTGAGCGGGTCAGGGCGCGGGGGGCAAGTCGCAGTGAGCGGGTCAGGGCGCGGGGGGCAAGTCGCAGTGAGCGCGTCAGGGCTGCGGGGGGCAGTGCCGCAGTGAGCGGGTCATGGCTGCAGGGGGCCAGTCCCTGTGAGCGAGTCAGGGCTGCGGCGGGCCAGTCCCAGTGAGCGCGTCAGGGCTGCGGGGGGCAGTGTCGCAGTGAGTGGGTAAGGGCTGCGGGGGCCAGTCCATGTGAGCGGGTCAGGGCTGCCGGGGGGGCCGGTCCCCCTGAGCGGGGTGAGGACTGCGGGGGGGAAGTCGCAGTGAGCGGGTCAGGGCTGCGGGGGCAAGTCCCTGTCACGGGACAGGACTGCGGGGGCAAAGTCCCTGTCAGCGGGACAGGACTGCGGGGGGCAAGTCACAGTGAGCTGGTCAGGGCTGCGGGGGGCCAGTCCCTGTGAGCGGGTCAGGGCTGCAGGGGCCAGTCCATGTCAGCGGGTTGGACTGCGGGGGGCTAGTCGCAGTGAGCGGGTCAGGGTTGCGGGGTGCAAGTCGCAGTGAGCGGGTCAGGGCTGCGGGGGCAAGTCCCTGTCAGCGGGTGAGGTCTGCGGGGGGCAAGTCGCAGTGAGCGGGTCAAGGCAGCGGGGGGGCCAGTCGCAGTGAGGCGGTCACGTCTGCGGGGGGCAAGTCACAGTGAGCGGGTCAGGTCTGCGGTTGGCAAGTCCCTGTGAGCGGGTCAGGGCTGCGGGGGACAGTGTCGCAGTGAGCGGGTCAGGGCTGCGGGGGGGCCAGACCCTGTGAGCGGGTCAGGGCTGCGGGGGCAGGCTCTCTGAGCGGGTCAGGACTGCGGGGGGGCAAGTCGCAGTGAGCGGGTCAGGGCTGCGGGGTGCAGGTGCGTCGCACTGAGCGGGTCAGGGCTGCGGGGGCAGGCCCTCTGAGCGGGTCAGGGCTGCGGGGGACAAGTCGCAGTGAGCGGGTCAGGGCTGCGGCGGGCAAGTCGCAGTGAGCGGGTCAGGGCTGCTGGGGCAAGTCCCTGTCAGTGGGACAGGACTGCGGGGGGCAAGCCGCAGTGAGCGGGTCAGGGCTGTGGGGGCCAGTCCCTGTCACCGGGTCAGGGCTGCACAGGCCCAATCCCTGTGAGCGGGGTCAGGGGCTGCGGGGGGCAAGACGCAGTGAGCGGGTCAGGGCTGCGGGGGGAAAGTCGCAGTGAGCGGGGTCTTGGGTGCAGGGGGGCAATGTCGCGGTGAGCGGGTCAGGGCTGCGGGGGGCCAGTCCCTGTGAGCGGGTAAGGGCTGCGGGGGGCAAGTCCCCCTGAGCGGGTCAGGGTTGCGGGGAGCAAGTCGCAGTGAGCGGGTCAGGGCTGCGGGGGCAGGCTCTCTGAGCGGGTCAGGGCTGCGGGGGGCAAGTCGCAGTGAGCGGGTCAGGGCGGCGGGGTGCAGTGTCGCACTGAGCGGGTCAGGGCTGCGGGGGCAGGCCCCTCTGAGCGGGGTCAGGACTGCGGGGGGGCAAGTCGCAGTGAGCGGGTCAGGGCTGCGGGGTGCAGTGTCGCACTGAGCGGGTCAGGGCTGCGGGGGCAGGCCCTCTGAGCGGGTCAGGGCTGCGGGGGGGCGAGTCGCAGTGAGCGGGTCAGGGCTGCGGCGGGCAAGTCGCAGTGAGCGGGTCAGGGCTGCTGGGGCAAGTCCCTGTCAGTGGGACAGGACTGCGGGGGGCAAGCCGTAGTGAGCGGGTCAGAGCTGCGGGGGGCAGGTCGCAGTGAGCGGGTCAGTGCTGCGGAGGCCCAGTCCCTGTGAGCGCGCGTCAAGGCTGTGTGGGGCCAGTCCCTGTGAGCGGGTCAAGGCTGTGTGGGGCCAGTCCCTGTGAGCGGGGTCAAGGCTGCGGGGGGCAAGTCCCTGTCAGCGGGACTGGGCTGCGGGGGGACAAGTCGCAGTGAGCGGGTCAGGTCTGCGGGGGGCAAGTCGCAGTGAGCGTGTCAGGGCTGCGGGAGGCAAGTCGCAGTGAGCGGGTCAGGTCTGCGGGGGGCAAGTCGCAGTGAGCGCGTCAGGGCTGCGGGGGGCAAGTCGCAGTGAGTGGGACAGGACTGCTGGGGGCAAAACGCAGTGAGTGGTTCAGGGCTGGGGGGGGGCAGGTCGCAGTGAGCGGGTCAGTGCTGCGGAGGCCCAGTCCCCTGTGAGCGGGTCAAGGCTGTGTGGAGCCAGTCCCTGTGAGCGGGTCAGGGCTGCGGGGGGCAAGTCGCAGTGAGCGGGTCAGGGCTGCGGGGGGCCAGTCACTGTGAGCGGGCCAGGGCTGCGGGGGCCATACCCTGTGAACGGGTCAGGGCTGCGGGGGCCAGTCCCTGTCAGAAGGAGAGGACTGCGGGGGGAAAATCGAACTGAGCGGGTCAGGTCTGCGGGGAGCAAGTCGCAGTGAGCGGGTCAGGGCTGCGGGGGGCAAGTCGCACTGAGCAGATCAGGACTGCGGGGGGCAGTGTCACAGTGAGCGGCTCAGGGCTGTGGGGGGCCAGTCCCTGTGATCGAGTCAGGGCTGCGGCTGCCAGTCCTTGTGAGCAGGTCAGGGCTGCGGGGGGCCAGTCGCAGTAAGCGGGTCAGGACTGCAGGGGGCAAGTCGCAGTGAGCGGGTCAGGTCTGCGGACGGCAAGTCGCAGTGAGCGGGTCAGGGCAGCGGGGCGCAAGTCGCAGTAAGTGGGGTCAGGGCTGCGGTGGGCCAGTCCCTGTGAGCGGGTCAGGGCTGCGGGGGCCAGTCCCTCTGCGCGGGTCAGGGCTGCGGGGGGCTTGTCGCAGTGAGTGGATCAGGACTGCAGGGGGCAGGTCCCTGTGAGCGGGTCAGGGCTGTGGGGGGCCGGTCCCCGTGAGCGGGTCAGGGCTTCGGGGGGCAGGTCGGAGTGAGCGGGTCAGGGCTGTGGGGGGCAGGTCGCAGTGCCCGGGTCAGGGCTGCGGGGGCAAGTCGCCGTGAGCGAGTCAGGTCTGCGGGGGCAAGTCGCAGTGAGGAGGTCAGAGCTGCGGGGGCAAGTCCCTGTCAGCGGGACAGGACTGCAAGGGGCAGGTCCCTGTCAGCGGGACAGGTCTGCGGGGGCAAGTCGCAGTGAGCGGGTCAGGTCTGCGGGGGGCAAGTCGCAGTAAGCGGGTCAGGGCTGCTGGGGGGGGCCAGTCCCTGTGAGCGGGTCAGGGCTGCAGGGGCCAGTCCCTGTCAGCGGGACAGGACTGCGGGGGTCAAGTCGCAGTGAGCGGGTCAGGGCTGCGGGGGGCAAGTCGAAGTGAGCGGGTCATGGCTGCGGGGGGCCAGTCCCTGTGCGCGAGTCAGGGCTGCGGGGGGCCAGTCCCCTGTGAGCGAGTCAGGGCGCAGGGGGCAAGTCGCAGTGAGCGGGTCAGGGCGCGGGGGGCAAGTCGCAGTGAGCGGGTCAGGGCGCGGGGGGCAAGTCGCAGTGAGCGCGTCAGGGCTGCGGGGGGCAGTGCCGCAGTGAGCGGGTCATGGCTGCAGGGGGCCAGTCCCTGTGAGCGGTCCGGGCTGCGGGACCAGTCCTTGTCAGCGGTTTAGGGCTGCAGGGGCCAGTCCCTATCAGCGGGACAGGACTGCGGGGGCAAATCGCAGTGAGCAGGGAGCAAGTCACAGTGAGCGGGTCAGGGCTGCGGGGAGCCAGTCCCTGTGCGCGAGTCAGGGCTGCGGGGGGCCAGTCCCTGTGAGCGAGTCAGGGCGTGGGGGGCAAGTCGCAGTGAGCGGGTCAGGGCGCGGGGGGGCAAGTCGCAGTGAGCGGGTCAGGGCGCGGGGGGCAAGTCGCAGTGAGCGCGTCAGGGCTGCGGGGGGCAGTGCGCAGTGAGCGGGTCATGGCTGCAGGGGGCCAGTCCCTGTGAGCGAGTCAGGGCTGCGGCGGGGCCAGTCCCAGTGAGCGCGTCAGGGCTGCGGGGGGCAGTGTCGCAGTGAGTGGGTAAGGGCTGCGGGGGCCAGTCCATGTGAGCGGGTCAGGGCTGCCGGGGGGGCCGGTCCCCCTGAGCGGGGTGAGGACTGCGGGGGGGGGAAGTCGCAGTGAGCGGGTCAGGGCCTGCGGGGGCAAGTCCCTGTCACGGGACAGGACTGCGGGGGCAAAGTCCCTGTCAGCGGGACAGGACTGCGGGGGGGCAAGTCACAGTGAGCTGGTCAGGGCTGCGGGGGGCCAGTCCCTGTGAGCGGGTCAGGGCTGCAGGGGCCAGTCCATGTCAGCGGGTTGGACTGCGGGGGGCTAGTCGCAGTGAGCGGGTCAGGGTTGCGGGGTGCAAGTCGCAGTGAGCGGGTCAGGGCTGCGGGGGCAAGTCCCTGTCAGCGGGTGAGGTCTGCGGGGGGCAAGTCGCAGTGAGCGGGTCAAGGCAGCGGGGGGCCAGTCGCAGTGAGCGGGTCACGTCTGCGGGGGGCAAGTCACAGTGAGCGGGTCAGGTCTGCGGTTGGCAAGTCCTGTGAGCGGGTCAGGGCTGCGGGGGGACAGTGTCGCAGTGAGCGGGTCAGGGCTGCGGGGGGCCAGACCCTGTGAGCGGGTCAGGGCTGCGGGGGCAGGCTCTCTGAGCGGGTCAGGACTGCGGGGGGGCAAGTCGCAGTGAGCGGGTCAGGGCTGCGGGGTGCAGTGTCGCACTGAGCGGGTCAGGGCTGCGGGGGCAGGCCCTCTGAGCGGGTCAGGGCTGCGGGGGACAAGTCGCAGTGAGCGGGTCAGGGCTGCGGCGGGCAAGTCGCAGTGAGCGGGTCAGGGCTGCTGGGGCAAGTCCCTGTCAGTGGGACAGGACTGCGGGGGGCAAGCCGCAGTGAGCGGGTCAGGGCTGTGGGGGCCAGTCCCTGTCACCGGGTCAGGGCTGCACAGGCCCAATCCCTGTGAGCGGGTCAGGGCTGCGGGGGGCAAGACGCAGTGAGCGGGTCAGGGCTGCGGGGGGAAAGTCGCAGTGAGCGGGTCTTGGGTGCAGGGGGGCAATGTCGCGGTGAGCGGGTCAGGGCTGCGGGGGGGCCAGTCCCTGTGAGCGGGTAAGGCTGCGGGGGGCAAGTCCCCCTGAGCGGGTCAGGGTTGCGGGGAGCAAGTCGCAGTGAGCGGGTCAGGGCTGCTGGGGGCAGGCTCTCTGAGCGCGGTCAGGGCTGCGGGGGGCA